>NC_090265.1:884049132-884368775 GCF_040414725.1 Anabrus simplex | reverse complement strand
ACTAATTTCTTCCTTTTTTCTTTCTTTCTTTCTTTCTTTCTTTCCTTCTTTCTTTCTTTCTTTCTTTCTTTCTTTCTTTCTGTTTTCTTAATCTGTTTACCCTCCGAGGTTAGTTTTCCTCTCGGACTCAGCAAGGGATCCCACCTCCATCACCTCAAGGGCAGTGTCCTGGAGCGTGAGACATTGGGTCGGGGGATACAGATGGGAAGGAGAACTAGTACCTGCTATGCTGAACAGCGGCCTTGTGGGGGATGAGATAATCAGAAGGGATAGACAAGGAAGAGGGAAGGAAGCGGCCGTGTCCTTAAGTTAGATACTATCCCGGCAGTTGCCTGGAGGAGAAGTGGATGGCTGAGGTGGGAATCGAAGCCCTTCTACTCAGTTGACCTCCCGAGGCGGAGTGGATCCCGTTCCAGCCCTCGTATCACTTTTCAAATTTGGTGGCAGAGCCGAGAATCGAACCCGGGCCTCCAGGGGTGGCAGCTAAAATCACCCCAACTACTACACCATAGAGGTGGACAACTCATTAATTACCGGTAATTATGAAAAATATGGCTGTTTGCATGTGGATGTTTTCTTCATAGCTGGGCCATTTTATTAATTTATTCGCAATTCTGTTTGGAGTGTTGTTGCTGTGTGGAGGGGCCTAACAGCTACAGTATGTTGTCGACCAACTGCATCTTGTAATCAGAGGTGAAACTTGATTTACAATTCCAGAATGGTAGTTCTTAGACATACGTCGGTAATGCAGAGCTGAAGTCCAAACTATTGTAGATTTTGGCGAAATTATTATACAAAGGATACGTTCTTACCAATGGTGAATTCTTATAATGTACTGGTTTTATTGGTATTATGAAATCTAACAGATCTCATTTTCGTAATTTTCCTGCTCTGGCATTAAAATTAATCTGCTGCAAGAACGCACTGTTGCTATACAAAAACACCTGCTGTGAAGTTTCGCGCCTCCCTGCCAAGATAACATACTGTAGTTGAATTCATCCGGTAGTTGACTATATGATTTATTTGCTTTAAGTGCGGATATATAATGGTCTTTGTAACACAAGTAAGTCCCTTATAAAATATGTTTGAACTGTTTCGAAGCCCCGTTCCAGTGACTTGCAGTATGGAGGCCAAATAAGCGAAGCATATTTTAACTTGCTACGGACTAAAATGCCAATAGATTATCGACGGTTTGATCATTGATGGTTAGACAAACTTGGGCTGTTCAAGTAGTTCCTAGAGTTTAACTAAGTTATGAAGTCTAGGATCTTCTTCATCTGCTTCTCTACTTCTAGCTACATGTATCTTCTCCATTTTCCCCTTTTGTAAACATCTTTCCCCATATTCCTCTGATAATATTAAACATTTGTTTACGTTTTTCCGCTTTTTTCCATTCTCCGTTTAAAAATACTTTAACATTTGGCTTCGGAAGAGGCCTGGTGCAGGTCTTTCGAGTTCACGTCATATAGGTGACCTGAGCGTGTATGAAGATGAGGTCCTACCTTTGATGAATTCTAATGATGAACACGGCACACACACACCCAGCACCCATCGGAATTAACCAACGATGGCTAAAATCCCCGACCCAGCCGGGAATCGAACGCTGGCGCCCTGTACCAAAGGCCAGCATGCTAACCATATATATAATGAGCCAGAGAAGTTCAGGGTGGTTTTTTTTCATACTCTTTCTGTGATTTTTCTTTTTTATTTCAGTCCTGTAGGTGGTGCGCCGCTTCCAGATGCTTACTGCATAAAATGCATTTGATGTTCTTTATTTTTCGTCTTATGCCTTTATTACAGTACACTTCCATCAGCCATCAAATTATCGGTTTTAACATTTACCAATCCCTTAACGTGGAACTAACCCTGACAGGTTTTTGACATCATTAGTAAGCGAGAAGATGAAGACTGTATAGGAAACAGTCATGATTTTAATTAGGGTACGGCTCCCAGCGCCTGGTGTGAAAATGGGGAAACGACGGAAAACCATCATCACGGCTACCGACGGTGGTGTTCGAACCCACTACCTACCAAATACAACCTTTTAGCAACACGGTTCGTACCGCTCGTTGGAAGAGGAAATCGATTTCCTCGGCTTGTTATCTAGCCTCTGAGAGAGTGGAGGATTGCGAGTTCCAAAAGATGTCGTGACGAGGCTGATGATGTGACTCTTTCTATCATGACAATAATAATAATAATAATAATAATAATAATAATAATAATAATAATAATAATAATAATAATAATAATAATAATAATGTATCTAGTGAACATGTTTGATATAACTGCACTCATTTTGTTTCCTTTGTCATCAATTCCATAGAAACCACGAATAAGATATGCAATATTCCTTTTACTATCAGCGTTGCCAAGGCCACACTGCCGGCCACTATACTGTCAGCCATTTTTAAGCCTGGCAATGTGACGCATATGGAATGGACAGCATAATGCATTATTACCTGGTCAGCTCACGTGGGGGTTTAGTTCCGAACTGAGTACGAACTAAGCATAACCCTGCTTGAGACACTGGGATAGGACCCTCAACCCCTACACGGCGCGTCCCAATGGCTAACAGGGCAGTCTCCTGTAGGTACACAGGACAAGTGTGAATAAGACGTAATCAAATAAGCACTCGCAGATCAACTGAGGAAACTAGAACTGTGGTCAACGGCGTCGATGGCAGAAGAGGACATATGTCTCAATGGCTGAGAGGGCGGAAGAACCAAAAATAAAATCCACCTCGCGTCTGACTCGGATCGAGCGGTGAAGTGGTCAGCGTCCGTTTACCTAGTAGGTACGGCTGTATAGTTACGTTCCAGGAACTAGCAATCCCTGATCCTAATTTCCCAGTGGAAACACTGGATCAATCTTTGATTACAAGCTATGATGATCTGCGAGAGTAAAATCAGCATTACCCCAGGTGGTAACCAATCCACCCGTCATGAGACGGCTACTGGGTATTCGGATTCTGGGGAACCCAGGCAATCACGAACACAGAGAAAGTCGGAGTTCTCTGGCAAACTAACATCCAAAACCTTCACATACATTGGCATATTCAATGTAAATACCTTAATCCAACCTGGTAAATTGCACAATCTTGCAACAGAACTAGATCAACAGAAAATTCAGATACTTGCCCTGCAGGAAACGAGATTCACTGATGAGGACACAACTGATTATGGAAACTACCGTATCTTCAAGAGTAAAACGGAGCGGAGAGTTGGTAAGGGAACTCCCTTACAAGGAATGGCCTTCATGGTACATAAAAGTACAGTAGACTCAATAAAAGAAGTTACTCCCATAAGTAACCGGCTCATGACAATGCGAATCCAAAGTGCTAACAAGAAATATACAATAGTGAATGAACATGCACCCACTAACGCGGACAATAAAAAAGAACCACAAAAAACTGATGCGTTCTGGGCTAAACTTGAGAAAATCATGGCGAAGATTCCAAAAGAGGATACAAAAATTTTGCTGGGCGACTTTAACGCACAAATTGGTAAAGAAAAAGAACACCAGAAAACTGTTGGCAAATTCCCTGCTCACAAATTCACTAACAAAAACGGGTTGAGAATCATTTAACTGTGTCAACAAAACAATCTTAAAATCATGTCAACTTCTCTGAGAAAATCTCCACGGAAACAGAAGACCTGGAGCTCTCCCGTTCCAGGGATCGGTGAATTTCAAATCGATCACATTGCCATCTCTCATCCCATGCAGAGAGAAGTACACGATGTGCAGGGACGCCGAGGACCAAACGTCGATTCCGATCACTACCTAGTGAGAATAAAGGTAAAATTCACCCCGAAGAAAATTCATCATAAGAGGTCACAAATACCGAAGTCTGATATGACACAGATTGGAAATACTAATCTGCAAGAAGTGTGGGAAAGGGAACATGCAAGCACCTGGGAGAAATTCCGCAACAAAATCATCCAGAAAGCTCGAGAGCAAATTCCCCTGAAAAAGAATACTAAACACCCTTGGTGGAATTCTGAATGTGAACGTGCCTTGAAGGAACGAAAAGAAGCATTCCAGAAATACAACAGCAAGAAATCACCAGAAATCCAAACATATTTCAATGAAACTAGAAAACGAGTAGCCAAAATCATCAGGCAGGTCAAGAGAAAACGCTTGAAGCAATAACTGGACTCGATTGAAGACAACTTTCGTAACTACAATGTACGAGATTTCTACAGGGAATTCGGAGGACAAGTCCGTGGCTATGCTCCTCAAAACCTGGCTTTCAAAAGATCAGGTGGAAAACTTGCACTCAGTAATCAGGATAATTGTCAAGAATTAGCACTTTACTTCGTTGATCTCCTCAACTGTCCAGAGCCCTCACAAGATTCCCTCAAGAACCCCCAAGGCACACCTTCCCAGAATCTCCACCACCGACAGAGGAAGAAATCCGCGGCCACATCCTCAAACTTAAAAACAGTAGGACCTCCGGAGAAGATGGCATCATTGCGGAACTTCTGAAAAATCTTTGACCTAACTCCCTCAAGGAGCTCACTCAAATCATTACAGATATCTGGCAATCGGAAGAATTACCTCAGGACTGGAGCAAAGTGGACAGAAGAACGAAAAAGGATCCACGGAGAAAGGATGAGACCTGTTTGGCAACTTAGAAAACAGAATCGATAGAGCTTTGCGTGATCCATTGGGTCCATACGCACAAAATAATAATAATAATAATAGTGCAAAAATTGGACATTATCAAACTGCAATTTGACCCGAAGCATCATATGCAGCAGAATGTTTAACACTTCGAACACACAACCTGCTTGAAAAACTGGCAATTAAGGAAAGGAGGATTATCCGAAAAAATTATTGGTCCCAACCTCAGCGATGGTGTTTACAGACTTCGGAGCAACATAGAAATATACACCCACACCGAAATGATATCAAGCGTAATCCGGAAAGGTATGATAACTTTTTACGCTCATCTCTTCAGATTGCCAGCAGAAAGAATCTGTAAACGTTTGTTATCCTATTTCAGAAGTCTCAAAACGATTCCTCCTTGGTTGGTGGAGATCGATAAGATGATTTTAAAGTATGGAATCACAGAAACAGACATTCAACTCCGAGCACCACTCAAACACAAACTTCAAACGCCCTTCCCAATGAATGAAAATTTACCCCAATCGCTTCTGCTAAAATTCCTTCTAATTTTATACTTGTGGTCAGTCCTGCCGATATAATTATTTTCCAACTGAAGCCTCTCACGGATATCTCCCCATACTTCTTCTCCTGTATAGGCTCTATATAATCCTATAAGTCTACTTTTCTCCCTTCTCTGACTTAAAGTTTCCCACCCAAGTTCCTTTAACATTTCTGATACACTACTCTTTTTCCTGAAATTCCCTGTTACAAATCTTGCTGCTTTC
The DNA here is from genome assembly GCF_040414725.1 of Anabrus simplex. Taxonomy (NCBI): domain Eukaryota; kingdom Metazoa; phylum Arthropoda; class Insecta; order Orthoptera; family Tettigoniidae; genus Anabrus; species Anabrus simplex. Next base: position 884,363,382 of record NC_090265.1, on the reverse strand, counting down.
CTCTGCACACTATCTATTTCTTTTATTAGGTATTCATGGTGAGGATCCCAAACTCTGTTTGCATATTCCAATAATGGACGAACCATACTTGAGTAACTTTTCTCTTTTAATTCTTTGTTGCATCCTTTAAGTAGCCTCATTATGACATGTAATGATCTGTATGCTATCCCAACAATGTCATCCACATGACCCTTCCAGTGCAAATTACTTTCAAATCTCACACCTAAGTATTTGCACTTGCCCATCTTTTGGGATAACTACTTCATCCAAAGTATATTCAAATTCAGTTTTAAAACTCCTGTTTGTAAATGGTGTAACAGTTGATTTGCCTCCATTAACCTTCATATTATTTTCTTCAACCCATTGTTGGATACTCTCAAGGTTCCTTTGTAATTCTGAACAATCCTCAATGTTATTTATTTCCCTATAAACAATTATGTCATCTGCATACAATCTTATTTTTGATGTTATATTATTCCCTAAATAATTTGCGTATATTAAGAAAAGTAACGGACCGATTATACTACCCTGTGCAATTCCCTTCCAAACTTTCTCTTCCTGTGATACATTATTTCCTACTTTGGCTTTCTGAACCCTTGAATTTAGAAATGATTTTATCCAACGTGTAACCCTTACGTCCAATCCTATTCCCTCCAAATTCTTTAATAATATTCCATGTTCCACTCTATCAAAGACTTTGGAAAGATCTATGGCTATGCAATCTAACTGGTCTGCTGAATCCAATTGATCTGATATGTCCTGCTGAAATCCCACCAGTTGTGCCTCACAAGAAAATTTCCTTCTAAATTCATAATGGCTCCTCATGAACCAAGTTTTATTCTCACATATCCCTCTGATATACTTTGATATTAAACTCTCCAGTATTTTACCAACTATACTGGTCAGGCAGATTGGTCTGTAGCTCTCTGGTTTCCTTTTATCACCCTTTCCTTTATAAATTGGTATTATTATAGATTCCTTCCATTCCTTTGGTATTACACTATTATTCATGACATAGTCAAAGAGAAATTTTAAATAAGGCACTATGTACCACCCCATAGTCTTTAACACCTCCCCAGTAATTTGATCACTTCCTGCTGCTTTTCCTTGCTGAAGCAGTTGGATTTCTCTGAAAATATCTTCATTTGTGAATGAGAAGCTTCTTGTTTCTCTCTGTGTCTCTCCCTCTCTATCTTCTATTTCGGTTTCCAACTCCTGACAATCTTCTACTGAATCTCTGAATTCCCTACTAAATAGGTTTGCTTTCTCAGTATCTGTTAAATAGTGTTCACCCCCTTCTCCCACCATTGTAGGAATTTGGATTCCTTTTCCTTTGATTCCTGATATATAAATACAGCTTTCTCATTTCCCTTTGTGGTCATTACCCTCTTGAAGTAAGCCATTCATATAATTCTCTTTTGCTTTCGTTTTTACTCTATTCAGTTCCCTCATTAGCTGTTTTCTAGTTTCTCTACTCTCCCTACCCTCTTTGATTTTCCTGTTTACTGTTTTCCTGTTTCTTTTTAATTTTCTTATTTCCCTTGTATAATAAACAGGGTCTGAGGTCATTTTATCCTTCTTCTCTTTTCTCCTTCCCAAATTATTCCTTTAAATTTAGCCCAAAGTGTATCCACATTACTCCCTTCACTTATCCAACAACTGAATTGTGATTTAAGGTACGTCCAAATTCATCAACTTTAGTTTTTCTGTACAATCTCTTGTCTTGTGTGACCGTCTTATTAAGCCTTTTTGGTACCAGTCCTACATCCATTATCACAGCCTTATGGTCACCTATTCCTTCAATTACCTCAGTTTTATCAACAATTTCCCATGGTTTAACCAAGAATACATCTAGCAAGTTATTGAGACGAGTCAGTTACTACTTGTGTATATCCTCCCTCCCAAATTAACTTATTTGCCAGTTTCTGTTCATGGGCTTCACTTGCAGCTCCATTCCATTCAACTTCAGGCAAGTTTAGATCTGCCCCAATTATTACCATATCATTATTATTGTTTTTATGAGTATAATCTATTACTTTCTCAAATATTTCCATGTCTCTTTCCACTCTTCCAGCCCTATATGTTCCTATAATTCTCACCTCCTTCATATTATCACAAACTAATTTTATCCCTAATATTTCATCCCTTTCATCGATAATCCATTCTCGTGAACAATAAGTTTCCTTCACCAGAATAAACACCCCCCCCCCTCCATTTTAGCCCCTCGGTATTTACGATAGACTGTGTGGTTCTGTATGAATTGCGCCGAGTAAAATTTGCGCCGTGGAGATTCCCTGCCGGGAGTAGAAGTGGTTTGACAGCTGTCTTAAGCATCTGCTTTTTTTTTTTTCGCTAGGGGTTTTACGTCGTACCGACACAGATAGGTCTTATGGCGACGATAGGATAGGAAAAGCCTATGAGTTGGAAGGAAGCGGCCGTGGCCTTAATTAAGGTACAGCCCCAGCATTAGCCTGGTGTGAAAATGGGAAACCACGGAAAACCATCTTCAGGGCTGCCGATAGCGGGATTCGAACCTACTATCTCCCGGATGCAAGCTCATAGCCGCGCGCCTCTACGCGCACGGCCAATTTAAGCATCTGCTACCTGCGCTGCACCGCAGGGGGTTATTTCCAAGTTCAAAGAATGTCTGAATATCTGTAGTACTGAGATTTTGAAATTAATATATTTAAAAAAATATTATTCACTCTATCTTTTTTTCTTGCTAGTTGTTTTACGTCGCACCGACACAGATAGGTCTTACGGCGACGATTTGACAGGAAAGGGCTAGGAGTGGGAAGGAAACGGCCGTGGCCTTAATTAAGGTACAGCCCCAGCATTTGCCTGGTGTGAAAATGGGAAACCACGGAAAACCATTTTCAGGGCTGCCGACAGTAGGGTTCGAACCTACTATCTCCCGAATACTGGATACTGGCCGCACTTAAGCGACTGCAGCTATCGAGCTCGGTATTCACTCTATCAATGTTGGTTTCTTGCACATTTAGAAAACCTGTATCGTATTTATATCAGTGGGTGAAATGTGTATAACTACGTATTTTGACTTAATTTACAAACCAAGTGTGGAAACATGGAATAAGTCTTTCAGTCTTATGAAGAATATCCACAGCCTGCTTGTATCTTAACTGACAGGGTCAGGAATAGAATGAATGAAGAATGAAATACCGCTAAAGGAAGAAAAACTGCCGAATGCGAGGTCTGACGTGCTTTTGCGGACAAAGATTAATGGATGGCAAATGAAATGTAGCGAGTTTGTTAAATAACGATTGACCAGTGAAAACAGAAATAAACTGTCTCACCCTACGTTTCCCCGACATGCACCCCTTATGAAGTGATAGGTCTCAAGAATGAACCATAGCTACTGCCAATAAAAAGGAAATTGTGTGCCCTGGCGAGGCCTGTCGCATTCCCCTGGGTATAAAAGATTAATAAATGACAAATGAAATTGTTTCAAACAGTGATGCTGATATAAATATGAAGAAATATGAAATAATATTTTGAACGCCAGATTTGTATGTTTCTGCCCTTTTGTTAGGTAAAACATATAATAAAATGTTGGGAATGTTGAAGGAGAGAATTCCCGACTGGAAACCCGAAAGGGTGTCCATTGATTTTGAGTCTGCAGCATTTGTGCTTTGAAACAGTCATTTTCATTAGCTGAAATACAAGGATGTTTCTTTCATTTTCTCCAGTGTATTTGGAGAAAGGTACAGGAAATCGGACTGATAACACTCTACAAAGAATGTCAAGAAGTGAGGCTGACAATTCGGAAGTGCGGTGCTCTTGCCTTCTTAAAGCCTGAAGATGTGGAAGAGGGCTGGCTCTATATCCATGAAGAAGCGCCACAGAATCCTAAACTTGTCCAGTTTTTGGACTATTTTGTGGAAGAATGGCTTGAAAATTATAATGTACCACAAGCAATCTGGAACTGCCACGGAAGACGCCACAGAACAACAAATGCTGTTGAAGGGTGGCACCACAAAATTAACAGTATTCTAGGGAGACCGCACCCACGAGTTAAAGATCTCATTTTGTGTCTTAAATCCTAAGCAGAAAGCTCGAATTTTAAGATTGCCAGGAATGAATTTCATCTTGAGGGCAAAAGAAGAAAAATAAGTTACGTACAATTAGACCAAAGGATCTTGAGAGCAACGGAGGTCTATTTGGAAAGCGGTAATGTAATCATTCTGAAACACAAAACTTCCCTGTGGAATTCCCAAACAAGACCTCTAGTTCCTAGAATGATTAATGACCACGGCGCAAGTTTTACTGATTTTAACAAGGCGCAACTTTTACTCGGCGCAACTCATACGACACCGACTGAATACCCTTCTGAAAATACTTCTCTATTACCCATCCCTTCTATCAACCACGATTCCACTCCTATCACCACATCAGTCTCATAACTTAGACAGGTTCGTCAAGAAGAAGTCCCAATTCGACTGAAACATATCCATTCGGATGCATTGGAAGAAAGCACAATCCGAAAAGATGAAAATCTGGTGGGCCCGCAAGAATATAAACAGTTGACATCTCGAGGTCCTTAGTGGCCCTAACGATGAATAATAATAGTCTAATAATAATAATAATAATAATAATAATAATAATAATAATAATAATAATGGAGTGGTCATACCTACCACGAGGAGGCATTCTGATTTGACGTAATCTAATCTGCAATTTCAATTTCGACGTTCCGTTTTACTCTCCTAGATGGCATCGAAACTGAATATTTACTGGGCAACCTGTTGACGAATCTGAATTATTCTCTTAAACACCAAAATGTTGATCATCTACAAGTCCATATCAGACGATATGAAGTGTTGAATGGACCCTCTTTAATCCTTCAAACATCCAAATCTCTCTGCTGGTTTTGAAACCGTGGTCTTGGAGATTTGAATATTGAAATTCTGCCATTGACCCACAGAGGGAGAGTAATAGTAACAGTGAGAAATATTGTACTTGTTCAAATGGTCGATACATTTACTGCATAATGAATATGGATTATTGCTCGTCAGTATCAACGAACACGAGAGCAGACATTCCTACAACTGATGCGGAGCAGATGTTTGAAGCCGCTCCCGCATACCTTGCGTCGGCAAACCATGATAAGTTAATCTATGACGACAGCAGACAGATCTCTTCCTCCAAGTGTTCTCTGCTTTCAGAGAGGATTACTCCAGTAATATTCCACGGTCGTTTCTCTCCTACTTATCAACAATAGGCCATGGTTTCGTGTTTATATAAATACCTAATAATAATTCATGCTTGTCGATACAACCAATCTTCTCTCCTTCTGCTGTTCGCTTCAACTTAGCGTAATTTTTTGACGCCCTTTAGTTCATATTTCCACGATCAGTCTCTTCATTTCTCCCTCAGCATTTTGCCTTCGATAAATTAGTGATGAAGATATTTTACCTAATGTTATGTCCGATTTCCTGCTTTCCATTTCTTCCACCAATCTTCTCTTCTCCTGTACTTCCCTGATTATTTCCCGATCTCTTTTTCTTTCCATCCAGCTCGTTCCTGTCATTCTATGCTATATTGACATTTATGCTGTTTCCAAGCTGCCCTTCTCCTAATATCCGACTTACGCTTCAATGAAATCATTCAAATGATTTTGGTTTGTTTATGTCCCTCTCTGTCTGCCTGCCATACGCCTTTGAATAATAATTATGTAGGCCTATATACAGGATGAACCCGATCCCCACCGACAAACTTTCGGAGGTTGTTCAGTGATACATTCTTCTTCTCCTACTTCATCTGTTTACCCTCCAGGGTCGGTTTTTCCCTCGGACTCAGCGATGAATCCCACCTCTACCGCCTCAAGGGCAGTGTCCTGGAGCTTCAGACTATGGGTCGGGATACAATCGGGGAGGATGACCAGTACCTCACCCAGGCGGCCTCACCTGCTATGCTGAACAGAGGCCTTGCGGGGGGGATGGGAAGATTGGAAGGGATAAACAAGGAAGAGGGAAGGAAATGGCCGTGACCTTAAGTTAGGTACCATCCCGGCATTTGCCTGGAGGAGAAATCGGAAACCACGGAAAACCACTTCGAGGAAGGCTGAGGTGGGAATTGAACCCCCTCTACTCAGTTGACCTCCCGAGGATGAGTGGACGCCGTTCCAGCCCTCGTACCACTCTTCAAATTTCGTGGGAGAGCCGGGAATCGAACTCGGGCCTCCGGGGGTGGCAGCTAATCACACTAACCATTACACCACAGAGATGGACTATAAATTTATGAGAAATTAATTTCTACAAAATTTAAAATATGCATATGTTTCAGAAACAAAGACCTGAAAGAAGAATAAGACTATTTAATACTACTTAGGGGAGAGTCGGTTAAAACAGGGTACTTAGTAAACAAAGTAGCATATCTAATGAACTATGTGTACCAATCTGTTGAGTTTTTAATTACTAATTGTCCAATCTGTCTACTTACAACTGGGCATGAAAAACATACATTTAAAAAATGCCTCATCACTGAAAAGAATTGTTTACACTTGTGTCAACTACCCCGTTTTATCAGACTAGTTGTACAAAACAGGGTACTACATTACAATGAAAATTTAAAAAAAACTCCATTTACGAACCCTGACCATCACTTCATGTACAAAAATCACATTTATATGGTTCATCATCATCATCATCATCATCATCATCATCATCAATGCCAACTCACTGTTCATGAGCCCATTCACTACACTTATAACACTTCACCCAGCCTTCTTCATACTTAGAATTGGAGAAAAGTTCATTACAATAAATGCAAGCTGTATTATAATCTTCTCCTTCCTCTTCTGACGATGTGCTATACTCCCGTACAATTCCAACTTTCTTTGCTTTCTTCTGTCCAACATTTCTGACTTCAGCAGGCCTAGAACTGTTAGAATGTGGCCCCACATGAAGTTTCCTTTTGGGAGTCTTCTCCTTTTTCATAGAAGACATTAATTCTTCCTTATAAGGTGAACCTGTAAGAACAGCTGTCTTTCCTCTTCTTTTATCAGATTCTTGTTCCTTTCTTTCAGCTATCGGCACTGCTTTTATGTCTTTCGGAGAGACGTGAAAGGCTGAAGTTGTAGGGTTAGGCCTATCCGGCTGGAAGGACCCTGGTGTGGTTGGAAAATATGTTTCTCTGTTTAATGACTCTGAAGTAGGTTCCGAAGGCGGGACATCGCCTTTCTCCAACGGTGGGTCAGTGTCTGTTGTTTCAGCAGGCTGATACATCCAATCAGGGAAAATATCTGCATCCAGTGGGAAGATTCCAGTTTGACGGAATGCATTTACAGCAGTCTCAATAGAAGCAGCTTTCATGAATGCTGTCCCATACAGCCCTGCAACTTGATTGATGGTTATCACTCGTCCAAGATGACACTGAAACCACTTTCGAACCTCTTGAGAGTAATAATTACTCAGTGGGGCCATGAATGCAACATCCAGGGGCTGCATTCTGTGGGTGCAGTGTGGGGGGAAGCATAAGAGATGAACATGGTCTTCTCTAGCCATATCAATAAGTTCAATATCTTTGTGTGTGTTAAGTGACCATCCAAGAGCAGAAGAACAGGTTTCTCTGCAGGTGGTTTAGAAAATTCAACAAATCGTTGAAACCACTTCAGGAAAATGTCCTTCTTTATCCATCCGGTAGGGTGATACTCCGCAGTAGATCCTGGCGGAGCTCAGGCTTGGCTCTTTGTCTAGAGAACACAAACATTGTCGGCATGTAAATTCCACAAGCGCTCATACAGGCTACAGCAGTCATTAAGATGCTTCTCTCCGCAGAAACTAAACCGCATACTTGACGTTTTCCCCTCAAGGCAAGCACCTTTGATTGCTATTAGGGACTGTTGTTATTCCTGTCTCATCCTCATTATAGACTCTATCGGCTGTGAAGTTGTACCTATAATAATGTTCTATCAGCAAACCAAAGAACTGCTTCACCACTGCACGGTTAAAGACCATTGCTCTGGCAAGAGATGTTGGTTCGGCAGAACGCAGGCTTATTTCCGGATTCCTCTTTAAAAACGAATAGAACCAGCATTTTCCTGCCATCTTCTTATTCTTACTGAAGTTATGCGGCAAGTTATTTTTCTCTGCCAGTTCGAAAGCAAGACTCCGCACCTCATTGATGGTCAATCCAAACAATCTGCTTTCCATTAACAGGATATATTCAGCCAGTTCATTTTCCTGCTCCTGATTAAATACAGATTTGTAGCAGCCTAGACCTAAAACAACAACAACAATAATAACTGCAACAGTTTAATTAATTTCTTCTAAAATAGTAAATAGGCCTACCTTTCTTTGTAGCATCCTCTAAACACATTCCACTCCGAGCCTTTTTACACGTGCTTCCAGAGTACTCTGAGAAACCCCGAAGGATTTTAATGCTTTCAAATAGCCCATTTTTTGGGCCAAAACTGCCGCTACAGCTTCTTTCATACTCTCTTGACTCCATGACTGCCTGTCAGTTTTCCTTTTATAAGGCGCCATAATTATGGCATAATTTAAGTTAGATTCTGTGAATAATAATAATAATAATAATAATAATAATAATAATAATAATAATAATAATAATAATAATAACTAGGGGAATTTTGTAATTTAATTGGGATAATGAGGATAAATGTAGATAACATAACAAATAAGGGAATAAGGGGCATAATATGGTGGTTAATGGGGTTATACAAAAATAAAGCACACAGAAAAAATAGAGATGAAAATTAGTTTAATATGTTCTGAAGAAATGGGGTGGGCACACCTTATAAAAGATTGTTTATAGACAAGGGAAGTAATGAGGGAGATATAAGAAAAATTGGTAAAGATTTCCTCTGTATACGATTGTGAAGTTATTGAACAGAGAGTGAATGCATCCGGGAAGAAATGAAAAATTTTTCATCATTATTAGGGGAATGTGCAGTAGTAAACTGGTGGCAGGAAAATAAGTTATACATGCTTGTTACTAACAGAATTGAACCTAAGGCAACTAGAACATATCACTCCTTTGAAGAGTAGAGCAGTTAGGTACGTTGATTATAGATATAGCATATAATTAGTTTATCATCGTAGTTCTATTAGTCTGCACGTTTTTGTTTTTCTTTCGATAGTCAATATTAATAATCATTTCAGGTGTCGAACATATGGAGGGACTGAGGATAACTACTGTGATGACCTCTTTGGGGCGGGTGTCATGTTTCCTCGGTAGCATATCCGTGAAGTTTCATTTCCTACGATAATATTTCTAACACACTTTTCAGGCCATTCTTTCTCTGTTTAATTTCTAAATTACATACAAATATTAAATTTTTAATCATATTTTCCGGACAAGTTATTCTTTATTTTTGATTTTAGTGCATGTTTTTCAATTATACCATATTCAGTTTTGTAAACTGCATGTATCGAAAATTAAGATCAAAATAATCAATACCCTCTCTCGGCCGTATGGTTTCCGAAATTATGGGAGATGGGTATTGTCTTAAATCTCCCGTTAACACTATGGTTGTGAGCTTTTCAATAACCCATCACAGTAAATATATGTAGCCTTCTTTATTTGACTGAATATTAAAGAATACTGCAGTTAAGAACAGTGATGTTAAATTTTATTTATCGAATATCATAGGGATACACAAAATTATCCATACATACATTTTATGATCATTCATTGATACCAAAATTTTACAATTGAAGCTCTTCACATCAACTGAACATGCGTCATTTTCTCGATTCACCGCACGTTTCTTCTTTCTTGTCAGACAGTGGGTAGAACTTCTCCTAAGTCCATCTCACCAAATACGATGAGGGTGTCTTACCTCCTTGACCTAACGCAGGAAACTTTCGTAGAGGTGATGGCCCCTCCCCGCCATCACCCGTGGCGACCATCCAGTAAGTCGATGCGCTTTGTCGCCCCCGGAATCCTTTCGGACGCGCACCTCATCCCGCGTATTTGTTAATATCCCCGAAGTTCCAGTCGTATCCGACACTCGGGACTGAATCCCCAAACAGAGAAAACCCCTGTTCTGAGGAGCAGTGACCTCGTGTCGAGTTCGACTGTCACCCCGACGATGTAACAAGTACAGCGAGGGAGTACCAGCTGCGATCGCAGCAGGCTTCCCCGTAGTGATGGCCCCTCCCCGCCATCACCCGTGGCAACCATCCAGAGAGTCAGCACGCTTGATTGCCCCCGGAATCCTTACGGACGCGTGCTGGGTGAACGAGGAATAGCGAAAACAATTCTTACCCTTCATATATTAACTGAATGCGGACTGCACAGTAAGCGACTTGTTCAACAATGGTATGTTTCTGTCGTGTCTTATTGTTGACTGTGCACCGAATGTGTTGCGACTATAGAGCAGAATGAAGGCTTCTCCCAATTCCGCCATTTCCTACCAGATCTTAAAATTATGATTAAGATTAACATTAAAATTAAGAATTAAGCTCGTAAGAAAAAACTGAGTTTCTCTCGTATATTATATTGTTTCCTACCGGAGAATTGTTGAATTGGACTGTGAAACTCCTGCCCTCGCATTGTGTTCTGGACACATATACCATTAAGGATATCAAATACTGTAGTAGTGTTTCTACCTCACTCCTGGAGGTCGTGCATCACGCGCAATGATCAGTGATTACAATGTATGGCATGTATTACAAGCTACCATTTTCTCATACATTAATGCATTTTTGTGGCAATAATGAATTTATTCGTTTCCTTAGAAACATATCCGACACATGCCAAGCTTCCAAAAACTGAACCGTAATATTATTTCCAGATAATTAGAGCACTTCCTTCGTGATATATTGGCCGTATCGGGGCTTTCATCGACCCGTGAGTCCACATGCATGTCCCATAAAATCTGAATACATACTTCCTTACATATCTACATAAAATAGACATGATATAGGCTTTTGGGCTTATGCCGTGTCAAGAAGGTAAGGTGAAATTCTTTCTCGTGAACAGTCAAGATTTTCTTTTGATGACGCAGTGCAAAGTTCTCTGCGAAACTTAAAGAATTTCACCTTATTTTCTTGACACGGCATAAGCCCAAAAGCCTATATCATGCCTATAAGTACGGACCGTGAAAGCATCAATGGCAACATTAAAAACCTCTATGGAGAGGATACTTTTAAGAGGGCTTCAAAATATAGCAAATTAAGGAGAAAGAAATCTATTCCTTATTCTTTATGCTTTCTACTGAGATGCCGGGACTATGACACCATTCCCAATTGTGTGAATCTGAAGCACTCGTTAAATACTCCGAAGGCCAGGAGAATATATCAACGCGCTAGCAAGGCTCTTGTGATCGAGAGAGTGCGTTACACTCGTAAGGAACTGGACTCAGTCTCCCGAGAGTTGCTTCATTTACACCTGCTGCTAAACAACACTCTCTCGCGGGAATTGCGGTTGTCTTTTGATCGCATTACTGCTATACAGCCTGAACGCAAATTCAACTAGGTGTCATTCAGAGAAATATCAACGTTCATCCGACTAGCTCAGAAACAGGCGGTCTCTCGCATGAACCAGAATGCTAGTAAAACTGTCGTCAGTCTTTCCAAGAAATTCTTGGACGAGAACCAAACGGCAGTTCTCGCTAGGGGTCTTAATTTCGCTGTCGCTCCCTCTAAAATTCCTACTCAGTAGTTAATTACTTCCCTTGAGGCAGCCATCCACAAACTACCTGCGGATGAGGCTGAGGAGTTAAGACAGAAATGTGTGAGACAAGGTCCGCTGTTGTACCCGCACCCCATTTAGCAAGAGGCGAGAGGAAAGCTCTGAAGGAACTTAGAGATGATTCGGAACTGACCATTCTCTCAGCTGATAAGGGTAATGCGACAGGGTTATGGACACTGACGAGTATAAGAATAAGATCTCGGCTATATTGTCAGAGCCTGTTTACAGACTGAGCTCACGTGACACTACTACTCGTGTGTCCAACGCCACCGTAAAGCTCCGAAGGCAATCTTCAGTTCCATAGGAGGAGGTTAAACATCTGTCCCCGGGGGACGCAGTGGCGCGTAGATTATATGGACTGCCTATCCATAAAGAATATGTTCCCCTCAGACCTATTGTTAATGTGATAGGTTCACATACGCATGCTCTGGCTAAATACCTAAGAAAATTGCTTCATCCACACATAGGACGTACAAAATCATACGTTAGGGACTCTCGGTATTTCGTCAACAAGTTGTCAACCATAACCCTTCAACCTAATGCACTTTTGGTGAGTTTCGATGTGGAATCCATGGTCACTAAAGTGCCGATTAACTCGGTCATGTCTCTCATTGTTCATCTGTTCCCTGATGATATTACTAAGCTATTTTACCACTGCATGACTTCCAGCTATTCCTTGTGGGGCAGGAAATTTTACGAAGTGGGAAGTCCACTTTCGCCCGAAGTGGGCAATTTCTTTATGGAGCATTTTGAGAAAGAGGCTATTGCTTCAGCGCCCGTCAAACATATGATTCGGTGGAGGTATGTTGATGATACATTTGTGGTCTGGACAGATGGTCCTGAGAAACTTCATCTAATTCCAAACCACCTAAATCAGCAACATCTTTCAATTAAATTCACTATGGGGATGGAGTTGGACGGATGTCTTCCTTTCTTGGATGTTCTAGTAAGAAAGAGACCGGACGGCTGCTTAGGTCATACCCACCGTCTATCGTAAGCCTACCCACACAAATCGCTATCTTCATGCAGATTCTCACCACCATCCAGCACAAAAACAAGGCCTTCTCACGACACTCACCAAGAGGGCGAGACGAATTTTCAAGTCATCAAATATCCAGGTGGAGATGGACACACTCAAAATCACGTTCAAGAGTAATGGTTACAGCGATTTGCAGATTCATATAGCCCTGCGTCCCAAAGAAACGACCAAGCAAGGCTCACAGAAAGAATAAGTGAAGGAAACTACCTCCTTGCATTACATTCACAACACCACAGATCGAATTGCCAAGGTCCTCCACAAATACAACATATAAACCGGGTTCGGCACCGTCAATAAAATTGCTCACAGTCTGGGTAAAACCAAGGACAAATTATCCCCACTTTTACATCCTGGGGTGTACGAAATTCCCTTTACTTGCGGCAAGGGATACATTGGCCAAACATGCCGGTCCATTGGTACTCGTATCAAGGAACTTGAACGAAATATTCGTCTCAACCAGCCAGACAAATCAGCAATAGTTGAGCACGCTCTACCGTCGGCTCATGATGTCGTGTTCCAAGATGCTCGAGCTGTTACCCACACTAGACACTATAGGTCCAGCATCATACGTGAAGCTGTGGAAGTACGTAGAAATCCTAACGATTACAACAGGGACACTGGCTATCAATTAAGTAATACGTGATTGCCAGCCATTGAGGATTTACATAGGTAGTTCCCTTCCCTGTCCCTTCATTATTGTTATTTAGTTTCGGTGTTTTCCAAATTCGTACGTTCTTCATCGTCAGGCGTTTCATTCCAGGCTCGTATCGACGTCATACTTTCATAAGACCAAGGTTGAAGATCACTTCAAATTGAAAAGAGGTTGTGCCATCCGTTATGTGGTAGGACTTCCCGTTTATCCCACGAAATATTTCGAAACGAAGGTCTGCACCATAATAAAAATTGCCTCCATATTTCGATATTCTTCGGGGATAAAAAGTAAAAAAATTAAAGATCTTGGAAGTTTTCCGTCCGTTACAGGCTAAAACGTATAATTTGTCAAATTTCAATTTACTTGCTCGTCTGACAGATTATGCCGCAATCATAATTAAGATATGGGGGGATAAAAATTATGACTTTCAGGAAACTACATAAAAAATATGCAGATGGTCATTATTACCCCTCAAATGGGTAGCTGTACGAAAATTTCACCAAACTAGTCAATGTATAGTCACACACAGTCGTCACGATTTTATTTTTATTTTAATTAATTTCGTGTGGCTATTTCTAGCCGAGTGCAGCCCTTGTAAGGCAGACCCTCCGATGAGGATAGGCGGCATCTGCCATGTGTAGGTAACTGCGTGTTATTGTGGTGGAGGGTAGTGTTACGTGTGGCGTGTGAGTTGCAGGACAGTTGGGGACAGCACAAACACTCAGCCCCCGGGCCATTGGAATTAACCAATGAAGGTTAAAATCCCCGACCCGGCCGGGAATCGAACCCGGGAACCTCTGAACCGAAGGGCAGTACGCTGACCATTCAGCCAACGAGTCGGACACGATTTTATTTATATAGATAGATAAGGAATCGGCTCCACATACAGCATCTTTTGGGCTATGTCCGCTGGAGTTAACCTGCAAAACCGACCGTTCATGATATCTCACTTATTAATCTTCCTGTCGAAAAATGCACATGAGAAAAAGTTTCAGAAATGGATTTCCATTAAGGATTGTAGATTTTCATTAATTTCGGATGTGCATATTTTGAGAGAGTGCAAAATCATGGTTTCCGTCTCGAATAAACCTCCAGTAAATTTAGGTATTCAGAAATAATATTGGTCCTTAAACATACTCAAGGACAGGTGGATTCGAAATATCAAGTTTGGTAGAAATATATTCAGTAGTTTTCAAGTTATAAGAACTCCTAGAATCAAACAGACACCAAAGCTAAGAAATATGCAGGTGGATATTATTACACCTGAAACGGATAACTGTACGGAAATTCCGCCAAAATGGCAATGTACAGGCACACGGTCATTAAGACTGTATTTATATAGATAACAGATAAGCATGGGCACGTTTGTAAGTGTAAACCTTCATTTCGAGATTTACTGCTGCTGAACGGTACATCATACCAACAAACGGTTTGCACCCTCAGACGTCTCTTTTATCGCTCTACATGTTTGGTGTTAAAACATTTTCCCGTATCTCACATATTTATGGGTTCGATTGAGTTTTACAATATTTGAATGGGGTGAAATTTAGGTACATTTTTAACATTTTACATTATTTTTCACATAGTTATGTCGAAGGTAGAATCATGAAATTTTGCTTCGCATATAGCCATTGGTCGTGTCAATGTGCGTGCCAAATTCGATGACTCTATTTTACCTATAAGTGTGTCAAACTATGTAACGTACGTGTAGAAATTTAGGAACAATCAAAATATACAGCCAAATCTACCCTATAAGGGAGAGAAAGAGAGACAAAAAATGTCACAGGACCAAAGTTGTAGATCACTACAAATTGAACGGAGATAGTGCCATCCGTTTTGTGATAAGACTTACCATTTAGCCGCGAAATACCTCGAAACGAAAATCTGCACCGTCATTAATTTGCCTCCATATTTCGATATTCTTTGGCATAAAAAGTGAAAAATTTAAAGATCTTGTAATTTTTCCGTAGACTATCGACTAAAACGTATAATTTGGCTTAATTTCAATTTTCCAGCTCGTGTGGCAGATTGTGAGGCAATCTTGATTTTGGGAGAGTGGGGTAAAATTTAGGACTTTCGGGAAACTATAGCTTAAAAATATGCAAATGGTAATTATTACCCCTTAAACGGAAAGGGGGCTGTACGAAAATTATGCCAAAATAGTCAATGCACAGACACACGGTCGTTACGATTTGATTTATATAGACAGACTAGCAAATGTACCCGTGCTTCTCTACGGTATTCTACATTGTATACGGATATCGAAGTAAATACTGTGCGTGCAGTAAATGAGATTGTTTTAAAATTGCATGTCTCTTAGCCTTATCCGAGAAATAGCATGGGGCGGTCCCCATACGTTGTTTCCAATGTAAAGTGTGGGTTGCGGAGTTGTGATGATAACGGCAGGCTCACTTGCCTACTGCCATTCACAATCAAGTTGGCAAATTTACATTATAATTGCAGGCCCCATTGCCTACTGCGCGGTCACAATTGATTTGGGGAGTTTTAGTTACAATGGCAGGCCCCTTTCCTAATTTCAGACAGATTACAGTTGAGGAGTTTTTATTATAATAGCAGGCAACTTTCCTACTACCAGTCAAAATAGAGTTGTGCAGTTATTGTTATAATGACAGACCCTTTTTCCTGCTGCCAGCCAGCTTACTGCCAGTCACACAGAATTAGTGAGTTTCAATGAAATTAGCAGACCACTATGCCTAATGCTAGTCACATTTTAGATTGGAACATTTGTTTATAATGGCGGGCACCCTGGACTAGAGCCAAACTCAATTGGGTAGGGGACTTTTGAACAAAACTGCATGCTCCCTTGCCTTCTGCAAGACAAATCGAGAAGTGAATTATTCATTACAATGGTAGGCCCTCCTTACTAATGCCAGTTACACAGGAGTTGGAGAAGGACCCCATTCCCACTGGCAGTCAAAGTCGGTGTAGGGAGTACTGACTAAATAGAAGACACACTCTTTCGCGATCGCTACAAATCGACATCAGTGAATATATATAGATGGACATATGAAAGTATATGCATATTTACAATATTGCAGACCTTCATTTGCAGATTAAATGCTGCTAAACGGTACGTCATTTCGACAAAGGATAGTACCGTAAGGCGCATAATTTAGCGATCCAAATGGCTGGTCCTATGATATTTGCTCGCATCTCATCTATTCGTGGGTCAGATTGAGTCAGAAACGTTGAATAGGTTGAAATTTGTGTAAGATTATCTTACATTGCATTAATTTTCGGATAATTATTTGACATAGCATTTGGCTCACATATGGGTACTGGGTGGGCCAATGTTCGTGTAGAGTTTGATGATACTATCTTTCCTGTAAGTGATTGAAAGTATGAATTATGCAGGTAAAAAGTCCAAATTTAGGAAGTGCAAAATCATGGTTCCGGTTTCGGATTCGGACAAACCCCCAGTAAATTTAGGTATTCAGAAATAATATTGGTCCTAAAGTCTACACAAGGACAGGTGAATTCTAAATATCAAGTTTGGTAGAAATATATTCAGTAGTTTTGAAGTTATAAAAACTCATACAATCAAACCGACAAACAGACACCAAAGCTAAGAAATATGCAGATGGTCATTATTACAACTGAAACGGACAACTGTACGGAAACTCCGCTAAAATAGTCAGTGTACAGACAGACGGTCGTTACGATTATATTTATATAGATGACAGATAAGCATGAGCACGTTTGTAAGTGCAAACCTTCATTTTGAGATTGACTGCTCCTAAATGGTACATCATACCAACAAACGGTTTGCACCCTCAGACGTCCCTTTTATCGCTCTATATGTTTGGTGTTAAAACATTTTCTCCTATATCACATATTTATGGGTTCGATTGAGTTACTATATTTGAATGGGGTGAAATTTGGGTATATTTTTTTATCATTTTACATTATTTTTCACATACTTATGTGGAAGCTAGAATCATGAAATTTGGTTCGCATATAGCCATTGGTTGTGTCAATGTGCGTTCCAAATTCGATGACTATCTTTCTTATGCGTATGTGTCAATCTAAGTAACAAACGTGTAAAAAGCACAAAATTCAGGAACAATCGAAATATACAGCCAAGTCTATCCTACCAGGGAGAGAGACGACAAAATATCACAGGACCAAAGTTGTAGATCACTCGAAATTGAACGGAGATTGTGCCATTCGTTTTGTGATAGGACTTACCGTTTAGCCGCCAAATACCTCGAAACGAAGGTCTGTACCGTCATTAAATTGCCTATATTTCAATATTCTTCGGCATAAAAAGTGAAAAATTTAAGGATCTTTTAAGTTATCCGTAGGTTACCAGCTAAAACGTATAATTTTGCTTAATTTCAATTTTTCAGCTCGTGTGGCAGATTGTGAGGCAATCTTGATTTTGGGCGAGGGAGTAAAATGTAGGACTTCCAGGAAACTATAGCTAAAAAATATGCAGATGGTAATTATTACCCCTTAAACGGAAAGCTGCACGAAAATTTCGCTAAAATAGTCAATGCACAGAAACACGGTCGTTACGATATGATTTATGTAGATAGATAAGGAATCCCCTTCACGTATTACACCTTTTGGGCTATGTCCGCTAGAATTAGCCTGAGAAACCGACCTTTTATGTTATCTCCCTTATTAATCCCCCGGTTGAAAAATGCACGTGAGAAAAAGAAATTAGAATTGGACTTCCAAAAAGTTTGATCGATTTCCAGTCAGGTTGGTCTTGTACTTTATATATTGCGGGAGAGTAAAATCACCATTTCGGTCCCCTATAAAACCCCAGTCCATTCCGGAATTTGATATTGATCTTAAATCCTACCCTTGGACAGGTGGATGCTAAATATAAAGCTTGGTTCAAATATCTTCAGTAGTTTTCAAGTTGTAAGAAATACGCTTTACACGCACCCGCTCTTGCGTTAAGTCCGCTGGGACTTGTACCGAAAAACAGTCCGTTAATGATATCTCCGTTATTAATCCTGGTATCGAAATGATGCACATGAGAAAAAAGGTTTAGAAATTAATTTCCATTAAGGCAGGTAGATTTCCATTAAGTTTGGTTGTGTATATGTTGAGGGAGTGCAAAATCACGGTTTCGGTTTCGTATAAACCCCCAATCAGTTCAGGGATTTAGAAACAATATTTGCCCTAAAACCTACCCAGGGACAGGTGGATCATATATATGAAGTTTGGTGGAAATATATCTAGTAGTTTTCAAGTTATAGAAAGACAAACAAACAAACAAACGAACGAACAAACAAACTGACAGACACCAAAGAAACCTACCCTTGGACAGATGGATGCTATATATATGAAGTTTGGTTCAAATATCTTCAGTAGTTTCAAAGTTGTAAAAAAATACGCTTTACACGCACCCGCTCTTGCGATAAGTCCGCTGGGACTTGTACCGAAAAACGGTCCGTTAATGATATCTCCCTTATTAATCCTGTTATCGAAGTGATGCACATGAGAAAAATAAGGTATAGAAATTAATTTTCATTAAGGCAGGTAGATTTCCATTAAGTTCGGTTGTGTATACTTTGAGGAAGAGCAAAATCACGGTTTCGGTTTCGTAAAAATACCCACTCAGTTCAGGGATTTGGAAACAATATTTGCGCTAAAACCTACCCAAGGACAGGTGGATTCTAAATATGAAGCTTGATGGAAATATATCCAGTAGTTTTCAAGTTATAGAACGACAGACAAACAGACAAACCGACAGACAAACCGACAAACAGACACCAAAGCTAAAAATTATGCAGATGGTTATTATTACACCTGAAACGGATAACTGTACGAAAATTTCGCCAAAATAGTCAATGTACAGACACAGGTTCGTTACGATTTTATTTATATAGATAATAATAATAATAATAATAATAATAATAATAATAATAATAATAATAATAATAATAATAATAATAATAATCATAATCATAATAATCTTCGGATAAATCCCTCGTCGTGAACGCCACGTCGCACGAGTCTCGTTCGGATTCTGGGGGAGACTCGACATCATGCAAGAGACAAGTCGGAGCGTCTCGGTGTACCCCGAAGAGTCAAAAACTCAGGCCAAAATCTAAAACCTTTCTAGCAACTTTCAACATAAATTCACTTACACAAACTGGCAAGCTGAAAACCCTCACCAAAGCTCTTCACGAAAATCAGATATCCATAATGGCCCTACAGGAAACAAGGTACCCAGATGAAGAAATTTTTGAATCCGAAGGCTACCGATTTTTCAAGAGCAAAGCGCAAAGAGGAATCCTCAATGGAGCTGTGATGCTTGGAACCGCGTTTACTGTTAGAACCAAGATCCTTAAATCGGTTGCTAATTTCGAACCTGTGAATGACAGATTGTCTATACTCACAATTAAATGCGCGAACAATACCTACGCCCTAGTTAACGCACATGCTCCTACAAACGATAAGAACAAGTCTGATCCAGACAAAGTTGATAATTTCTGGGACCTACTGGATGAAAAATTAAACAAAATCCCCAAACACCATGTCAAGCTTCTTTTGGGTGACTTCAATACCCAACTAGGTCTTGAACAGAAGTACAAGAAAGTTATAGAAAATTATCCTGCTCACAAAAAAACCAATCCCAATGGCAAAAAACTGGTGTCCATTTGCGAAAATCATCGCCATCTACCCAGAAAGCAAATGACTTGGCGTTCTCCCGTCCAAGCTCTAGGAGAGTTCCAAATTGATCATGTTGCAATCTCCAGGAGAAACAGCCCTGAGATTATGAATGTCAAGGTAAAGAAAGGCATCAGTGTGGCCTCAGATCATTATATGTCTCTTATCAAATTCAAACCAATTCCCGCAAACAAAAGGAAGACAACCAAACAGATCATACGCTTCGACAATGATAAACTTCGACAAAGGGTCGTGGAGTTCCAGGAGAGGGCTAGACCAAATGACTGTGACTTTAACAACGCCAAAAGTCTCCTTGTTGAGGCCGCCAAAGACGTTGAGAAATCAAGAGAAGCAAAAAGCATGCCTGGTGGAATGGTACCTGCGAATCAGTCCTCCAAGAAAGACTCAATGCGTGGAAACAGTACTACTCTACGAAATCAGAAAATGATTGGGAAACCTACAAAACCCAACGTGCCCAAGCAGCTAGGGTGTTCAGAACTGAGAAACGTAAATACGAAAAATCTCTCATTGAAAAGATAGAACAAAACTTTAGGAAGAATGAAAGCAGAGAGTACTTCAGAGCTTACAAACGCAAACTCACTGGCTATAAACCACCATCTCTATGCTTTGAGCGAAAGGACGACACACTGGCGACGTCAAATGAAGAAAATTGCAGCATTCTGGCAGACTACTTCAAGAATTTACTTAATTGCTCTAAACCGCAAAGCGCCATTGAGACCAAGGAACCCTTACTCAGGTACCCAGATTCCAGACCACCTGACAGAGATTAAATCAAGCGCCACATTGCCCGTCTCAAAAATAACAAAGCGCCGGGGGAAGTCTCAGTAGTAGCAGAACTATGTAAATATGCCCCAGAGGAATCACTTGATATCTTGCAAAAGCAAATAGAAGAAATCTGGAACAAGGAGACCCTACCCGAAGATTGGAAAATAGCTTTGATTCATCCATTACACAAAAAAGGCAGCATGAAGAACATCAACAACTACAGAGGAATATCTTTGCTACCCGTGACTTACAAAATTCTATCACTTGCCATCCTGGAGCGTTTGGAAGCACGAGTCGAACATCAAATAGGTGAATACCAAGGAGGGTTCAGAAAAGGTCGCTCAACAGCTGAACAGATCCAAAATCTCAAAACGATCATCAGATATTGTACACTAAGGTCCAAGCAGTATGTGTCTGTCTTTGTCGCTGTCATACAGTTCCCGTACGCCTGTACAAAACCCCTCAGCCTCGATCTATGGATAATCAGAGTGAAAAACGATAGAAAAACAATAGAACTTACCCCATTCGAGTAAGTGTTGAAAATGAAAATGACCTCCCTCAGTCTACAGACAAGCGTTGTGGCCAGGTCACTCTCTGCAATTCAGCCTCATGGACCTTCAAAATGTCGGTGCGAATTGAATTTAAAAATCTACAGCACACGAAAATACATTGTTCAACACTTTCCAATTGAAAAGCCATGAAACACTCTAAACCGATCAATCACTGCTGAGTAAGAAGCAATAACGCTGTACGGAAGCTTATCGCAGACTAGCTGAGACTATGACATCACTGCGCGAGCTATATGGGTCAGGCGGTTATTGCATCATCCACTCGCTCAGACACAGCACAGGGAATAACCGGTAACTCGACTGAGGCTCGCACTGTACGTACCAACAATATGCCATGGTATTTCTTTGAACATTTCCGACTTCTTTGAAATCATTCAAGATAAGACTAGGTAAACAATTGCTACGGAATCTACCACCTAGGTCGATCTCGAAACGGAGATCAGAGATTGATTGATTGATTGATTGATTGATTGATTGATTGATTGATTGATTGATTGATTGATTGATTGATTGATTGATTGATTGATTGATTGATTGATTGATTGATTGATTGATTGATTGATTGATTGATTGATTGATTGATTGATTGATTGATTGATTGATTGATTGATTGATTGATTGATTGATTGATTGATTGATTGATTGATTGATTGATTGATTGATAAGCATTTACGATGGTGGTGATTATTGTTTCAAGAGTAAGTATAGCAAAGTTGAGTCAACGCGTAACACGCCCCGACGGCACATTCGACAAGCCAGATGAGTTTGAGGGAGGCCACATCATCTGACTATGAAAGACAGATTTCACGTTTCGGCGCATTGGTCGCCACTTGAACCGTTCTGACTATATTGTAGTAGGAACGAAAGGGTACACACACGCGTCGAGAAGGCTCTGGTCAACTCGAGCGGAACACCAGCAGGGAGGATCCTTTCAAGGCTATAAGCGTTGCTGTACATTACCCACAGATATGTCACGGCAGTTGAGGATACTCCTGTGTCCACCAGTACCCTACCCAGACGGCTATCAGAACAGGATCTGTCGTCATGGCATTCATTACGACGTGAACCATTACGACTTGAGCACGTTTGAACTTCTGACAGGAACGGGCAGCATGGCAGCGCCATTGGATTGGCAACGAGTGGTGTTCAGCGACGAATCACGGTCCTGTCTGGATACATACGACTTCTGAATTCGGATCTGGAGACGTCCTGTCCACCGCAGTGATTCACGATTCATTATAGAGCGGTACACCGCTTCAGTGAATGGTGTAATGCTGGAAATTCTGCAACCGCGTGTGCTTCTCTTCTTGGTGCAGATCGACAATGCCATTTTTCAGCAGTATAATGCCCGCCCTTACACAGCAAGGGTATCCCCGGCCTACTTTCGTGACATCAACGTTCCTTTTTAGCCGGCAACGCCTCTAGATCTCTCGCTCATCACGTTTGCGACCAGACTGGACGGCAACTTCGGGCAGCGGCAACTGTGGCAGATTTGGAGGGTCAGTTGTTCCAGCTGTGGTAGGATCCTCCTTAGGACAACATCCGACGTTTCTATGTTTCCATGTCCGACCGTATCGTCGCCTGTCTCCGTGCTGCAGGTGGTCCAAATCCGTACTAAGTGAATCCTGCAAGGTTTTGCTGCTTTGCAATGAATGTTCGATATGGTTCAATATTTCGATGTTCCCTTTATGCTATCGTATCCTGTACCTGTACCCACTTAAGTTCCCCTGTGATGACTCCTTCACGGTGCGCATATCATTTGGCAGATGAGTATGTGTATGCTCATGTGTTTGTTCGTCCGTTTGTTTGTTTGTTTGTTTGTTTGTTTGTTTGTTTGTTTGTTTGTGCGTTCGAGTATGACGTGAAACGGCTGGGCATACTTTTATGAAAATCATTATTTTACAGCTGTGTTAACTTATACGTTCGACTAAATTGCATTTTTAGTTGTAAATATGCACTGTAGTGATTTCGGACTCGGATAAATAAATAAAAACTGGCATTTTGATATTCAAGGAAAAAGTGGGGTCTAAGTAGGGGGTTGAATGGTGTTTCTTGCTGATATTTTGAAAACGGTCAGCTTTATTTAGAACTCGTATTGAATTTAAGGAATTTTGAACATTTTATGTCGTGAGAGTTCTTTCTCTTTTGATAGAGAATAATTGAGAATAACTTAGGAGATGGTACCACTGTTGGTTTTGAACCCACGATCTTGAGTTACGGAGGCCAAGGCTCTACCACTAATCTTCAGAGAGAGCCTCAGGAACCAATCCAAAATAATATGACACTAATGACAGTTCGATCCTCAAATACGTCAACCCCGTGACGGTAGATTTACTGGCACGTAAAAGAAATCTTGTGGCACAAACTTCCGGCACAATAGCACTTATTAAAAGCATCACACTGACCGGCAGCGTATACTGTGTGTCTTGTGTATCAAGCGAGGTGGCTGAAAGTTTAGAGCCCTGTAGCTGTTAGCTTGCATTCCGGGGATGATGAGTTTAAACCCCACTGTTGGCATCCCTGGAGATGACTTTCCGTGATTTCTCATTTTCGCACCAGGCTTTACTTTCATTAGGGCCACGGTTGCTTCCTTCGCAGCCGCAGCACTGTCCTACCCCATCACCACCATAACGCCTCTCTGAGTCGGTGCGACATAAAACCCATAACAAAAAATCTGTCTTTTCTGTTGTAATTTATCTCTGGTAGATGCTGTTATTGCTCCAAATGTACAAAAACCAACCTCCCAAGGACGGGAGAAGTAGTCCAATCATGAAAAATCTCTAAATTCCAACAAAGGACTCTTTGAAGAACTGGAGAAAAAAAAGAGCGCAAACTTCTGAGAGGAATCTTGGAATCAAAGTACGGAAATGGAATCCATCAAAAGAAATCCAACGAGGAAGTCTACAGCAAAATAGAGAAAATTACCAACACAATCAGAAAAAGGCGGGCACGATTTTACGGTGAAAAGTTAACTAAAGAGATCTTTCACTTTTTTATTCAAACCCCAAAACCACAATTCCCTGGTTTAAAAATACCAAAAGAAACCTGCAAATGCTACATATCTCAGCTGAAGACGCCCTTAACAGAGATCGCTTCCGCAAGAAAATATTGACGAACGGGCTAAACCGAGACGAGCAACCGAAGAGAAGACACGGTGCCTCTTGAACAGAGGAGCGTAAGCGGGCCCACTCACAAAGAATGAGGGAAATTTGGGCTCTAAAGAAGGCCAAGTTGAGTGTCAAATGCAACAAGACTTAACGTGGTCCTTGATGGCCGCAGCGAATTATATAATAAGAATAATAATAATAATAATAATAATAATAATAATAATAATAATAATAATAATAATAATAATAATAATAATAATAATAATAATAATAATAATAATAATTGTACCGGGCGGTACACCCCTACGACACAATTTAAATCTTGCGCCAATAAATCCTCCTCTACAGGAGAAACTCTGAACTTTAAAAACTGGATTAACCCATAAGTTTCTCAAAAGATGTCACTACAGAAAAATTTGCTATTACAAAGTTGTCA
Organism: Anabrus simplex; assembly: GCF_040414725.1. NCBI lineage: Eukaryota > Metazoa > Arthropoda > Insecta > Orthoptera > Tettigoniidae > Anabrus > Anabrus simplex. The sequence continues at coordinate 884,338,466 of NC_090265.1, read as the reverse complement.
ATACTGTGTGGATTTCAACGTGTTTTGTTCTCTATTGATCAAGAAGTGTGGACATTCTCTTCTAGATGTCACGACAAAAAACTATGATCATGCACCCTGGTGCGAAGTTATGGAACTTTTTTGAAGAAATTTTGTACTCATACGTTTTCTCTTTACTAAATTTCGTTCTTTCATTTGTGGGTTGGCAGTATGAATCTTTTCTTTTCGCCAGTTTTGAATTTAGCCAATCCTAAATTTCTGTAATTAATTTTCCACCAATCATGTGTTTATTCTTCGATTTGTGTGTAACTTTTGATGTTAGCCAATAAAATACGGTGGGTGTGTCTTAATTATTCATGAAAGGTCTCGAAACTTCCCCGAGGGTTTAAAAACTGCTGATTTTCTCGGCTCTTGGCCACTCGAACAACATCTAGCCTAATGTATGGAAGTGTAGCAGGGGGCGGGTAGCGCCTCTTCCTTCGGGAAGCAGCTCTTCAACAAGGTAATGGCCGTTTAACATCTTTATTTCTTGCTAGCTCAACAGTTTAATCCGCGGGGCAGGTCCGAAACCTTAATATGTAACCTATCTCTTAAAACATGTAAACTTTTTCTGTCTTTGTAAAACTTCATATATCTTTAACTTTAATTCGGGGATAGGCAGTGCTTTACCCTCTCGAGCTCCCCTGCATTTTGATTTGAGCTGACTACGTTTTCGTAACCGATTTTCTACTCTTCCTTAATGTGTTAAAATTTTTCTTGTACGAGTCACCTGCCTAGTTTGGGAATAGCCCCTGTGTCATCGGCCTAGTGCCTCTTAGGTTTTAATATGTGTATTTAGGAGTGCTAATTCACGCCTCCATTATTTTGCATTTAGGGCCATTTAAATTAACCTATTATTTTTTTATTAAGGCCCAGTAGGTTGGGTACAAGATACCCTTGTTTTCTTGTAAGTTGTGCTTTGAGGGCCATTTTTGGTAAAATCTGTTATGGCCTTTAGTAGGCTCAGAAAAATTGAGAGCGGATCAGCTCGTTAATTGTGGTAAAAGCGCCTCTAGGAGGTCTGATATGGTTTTTGGAGCTAATGCTCCTTGTATGAAAGGGTTTCCTGCCCTTTGAACAAAGTGTGTCTTGGTAAAATTGGGCTAGTAGCTCAAGGATTGTGGAATTGGGGCTCGAAGCCCAGAACTTGTTAAGACCCCGAATCTTGTGCTTTCGTTTGTAAAACTATACCTTGTACCTGATTATCGGATAGTGTTGACTTGTTGTACTTGTTAAGTTTTCAAATTCTATAAAAAATAATTGTTAAATCTTGCTATGTTCGAAAATATAACCTTTATTGAAATTTTAATTCATCTTTCGGCCTTGTAGTTAGACCCATTCCAGACCGCACCTTCCTTCACCTCTGCCTTCCACGGGTAACTCCGTAACAACAACAACAACAATAATAATAATAATAATAATAATAATAATAATAATAATAATAATAATAATAATAATAATAATAATAATAATAATAATAGAGAAATGAAGTGTTCGCTACACTACAGTGGGTGTTTATTGCGTCAAACGTCTTCTTGTGAGTCGGGGATATGCAAGAGTTGAAATGAATAAATGACATGAAACAAATTTTGAAACGCGGAACTCGTCGTATATTGACTACTGACACCTCGATATCGTCAAACTCCGTCTAAACGCGAACCGCTGTCAGCGTTCGAGTTCGCACCACCTTCGCCGTCTCCATTGCTTTCACGCTTGTAGTAAGCTCTCACTCGGCTGCTGTATTGAATTTCTGTCAGTCCCAGAATTTTCTGGAACGTTCAGTGAATGAAAACCTGGGCTTCTTAGATTCATAATTCGATGCTTTTTTTATCTTGCAAACTCTTTCTGCAAGCACTCACTTCATTATTTTGGAGATATGAAGACATTTTCCCCGAAATGCATTGTCCAATACTCTAAAAGTTAAATCTCTCAGTTTTTCTAACCGTGATGAAATCAACATGTTTCGTAATTTTATCCGTTAGAACAATTTAAGCACTTTAGAAAGGACCTACCCGCAAATACTCGCATGATTTTACACCGGGGTACGCAGATTTTACGCTGGCAGTGACTCGCGGTTTTATACCAATATTTGGTGGCCATCGTATTTTGCATCATGACGTCATCAATTCCAACAACGTATTTTTTATTAAATTTTTTTTATTTTTTTTACTCCTTCAAACTTTGTCTCTCGAATGGGTTGTGGTCCGTTTTGATATATTTTATACTTTCCGAGTTATAAAGAAAATAATGTTTGCTATACACTATTTTGTTGCATCACCGCCAACAATAAGTAACCCCCATCCATACCGATTTATAAGATTTTTCACGTCAAAATATTGGCTAAACATATCAGAGCAAGTTCATGAAATCATTTATGGCCTCTCCTAATTAAAAGAAGAACATTCACCATCTCACTAGCAGTAGTAATAATAACGTGTGACTATTACAGTCTTTCCTATGAGGGTAGGCGTTGTCTCCCGTGGGAAGACGATTGTGCGTGAGCTGCAGCAATGTTAAGAACAAAAAGAATATTCAGCCCCGGAGCCACGGGTAATACACAGTTGAAATCCCACGGAACCCGCAGTTCGAAGACCAGAACACTAGTCATTCAGCTGAGAGTTCACACTCTCTGGACAAGAGTTCAGGAAGAGGAAGCTGAGACAGAGGAGAGACGGGCCACCATCTCCGACTCAAGAACTCTCTGTTACTATCTTTCCTTTTAAAATCCGAGTTTCATAACATATCACCTACATCTTTTCTTTGCTATAGTTTTAAATTGCTCAGGGCTAGTCCTGGGAAAAAAAACTTTTTTTTTCTATTGGTTTTACGTCGCACCGACACAGATAGGTCTTACGGCGATGATGGGAGAGGAAAGGCTTAGGAATGGGAAGAAAGTGGCCGTGGCCTTAATTAAGGTACAGCCCCAGCGTTTGCCTGGTATGAAAATGGGGAAACCACGGAAAACCATCTCCAGGGCTGCCGACAGTGGGATTCGAACCCGGATGCGAGCTCACAGCTGTGTGCTCCTAACCGCACAGGAAAGAAGCGACCATGACCCTAATTATGGTACAACCCCAACATATCATCTAGTCACTTTTAGCGTGCGACCCACATCGGTTGAAAGTATGTCTAATCTCCCTGCAGGCTGTTTGGATCCTCAAATGGTACTATCAAAGGTCGTGCCATTATAAGAAATGAAATGGCGTATGGCTTTTAGTGCCGGGAGTGTCCGAGGCCAGTTGCAAGTCTTTTGAATTGACCTCCGTAGGCGACCTACGCGTCGTGTTGTGGATGAAATGATGAAGACGACACATACACCCAGTCCCCGTGCCAGCGGAATTGACCAATTATGTTTAAAATTCGCCACCCTGTCAGGAATGGAACCCGAGACCCTTGTGACCAAAGGCCAGGACGCAAACCATTTAGCCATGGAGCCGGACACCGTTATGAGGAAGCAATTAAATCCGATGTTGGCACCATAATGAAACTGACCTGATCTTGAAACTTAAAAAAAAAAAAAAAAAAACGGGAAACTAAATTGCCGAAGAACTTTTCCATGCAGATTTTGTTTACTTTTTATTTATTTTATTTTTACAAAATAATGACATAATGACAGCTATTAAAATAAATGTAAATTAAAAACACATGGACACGTTTCATTTCATTAACGTACTTCATATCCTTGCTTCACTGAACACATTTGCACCCACCCATTTTCTGTTTTATAGTTTTCACAACCAAATTTTTCAAACTACGATGCTGTCTGTGTTTGGATTCAGGTATAGAAGTCCACACAAGACACATCAAACTGTATTTACACATTTAAAACTGCCATAACTAACCTAAGTGGAGCCCGATTTTTTTTCATCATTCCAATAAATGTTCATAAGGCTGATTAAACGGTCTACAATTGCTTTGCTACCAGGAAGACACAACATACAGTAAATTATGGTAAGATTAAAAGGTGGTTCAGAGGAACGAAATAATCAAGAAGACATTGAATGTTTGGAGGAAGTCCACATCATTCCAATACAGACAACTATCATTTCTATCGGACCGAACTCGATAGCTGCAGTCGCTTAAGTGCGGCCAGTATCCAGTATTCGGGAGATAGTAGGTTCGAACCCCTCTGTCGGCAGCCCTGAAGATGGTTTTCCGTGTTTTCCCATTTTCGCACCAGGAAAATGCTGGGGCTGTATTTTAATTAAGGCCACGGCCGCTTCCTTCCCACTCATAGCCCTTCCCTGTCCCATCGTTGCCATAAGACCTATCTGTGCCGGTAAACTAGTAAAAAAAGAAAATCTATCGGTTTCTAGAAACGTGTATATTTTTGCGTCCTGAGAATAATTGTCAGAACACTGGAACGAAACATCCAAAACCAGGACCTCTGGTCACTCGACCATATTGAGGCACACAAAGCACTATAAGGAGTGAGGCGGTTTGCCATTGTTTTCCTCACTGGGCCACACAGTTCTACTGAAGCACAACTGAACCATGAATAACACTTGTACACACAAGTTGTGCTCCGAATGTCATTTCTCAGCACCACCCATACCTCGCCAAGTTCCATGCTCTCACAGCTATAAATGAGACTGAGACTTCGGTGGAAGCTACATTTTACTTTTGCCCGCATCTTCGCATGCGTGGAAATGTATCGTAGCTATTTATAAAACTAATCAACACTAGAAACTGTACCAAAATGCGTCCAGTATAGTGTTGGAATACGTTAGTTTTGTGATTTACAGACAGGACTTGAATATTTCAAGCAAAGAGAAAACATGAAGTCCAACTCCTTGGCTGAATGTTCAGCGTTGGTCCGGAGTTCGATTCCTGGCCGGGTCGGGGATTTTAATCGAGTCTGATGAATACTTCCGGCTCGGGGACGTGATATTCGTGTTTGCCTCAACACTCTCGTTTTCATGTTCAGATAACACACTACAAGACACTACAGAAACACACTACAGTGAACACATCCCTCTACATAGGATTGGCATCAGGAGGGCGTCAGAAAGGTCATTCGGCCGTAAAGCAGGGCCAAATCTACCTGTGCGACCCCATAGGTGGGGGGAAGTGGTAGAAGAAGAAGAAAAGAAACCAAACCCATACGTTCGAAAATAAATTCAAGCACTGGAGCCTCCAAGTGGAATACCATTAAAACTGAGGTCTTCAAAGAACATGTGTGATGCTACAGTAAGGTGCTTCGGACGGCTTTGGTTTGGACGGAGTAGGGAAAAGGAAAGAAAGCATCAAACATAGCCACTATAGTTATCAACAAACCAGCAGTGGACCTGGCCGTGATATCAACAGCCCGCAAGGGAAGTCGCTGAACTGATTCTTCGCTTCTCCCTCGTATTCTCGAGGTTAGAAATGTTTATTCCTCAGCTCCTACTTGAAATACATGAGCTCAAACCAAATTCTTTATCTCTCTACTGTAATAGTTATGATTTTCATGAAATAGGTTAAGCAGTGTTTTGCTTTTATTCCACCAAGACCGAACGAGTTGGCCGTGCAGTTAGGGTCGCGCAGCTGTGAGGTAGCATTTGGGAGACACTGGGTTCGAATTCCACCGTCGGCATCCCTGAAGATGGTTTTCTGTGGTTTTCCATTTTTACTACTGCGGGTCTCTCTTGTGCCAGGTAGTGATAAAGAGAAGTGCCATAAGACAAACACAAGATCACAGTTCCCGAGGTAGCGAAATCAGCCATACGCAGTTAAAATCCTCGCCCCGGTCGGGAATGAAACCGATGGCCCTGTAAAACAAAAACCAGAACGCTGACCGTTCAGCCAAGGAATAGGTCATCATATAGATAGATTATCAACCCTCTGAAACCCGCGACAAAGACACGAATGTACCCTATGGGCAGATACTACAATGGCATTGCTATTACGGTATATTAGTAAGACTGAATAACGAATAACACTCAACTTACCACTCAGTCTTGGGCTGAACGATCAGGGTTGCGGCTCAGGAGGTGATGGTGGTGATAATTGTTCTAAGAGGAAGTTCAACTGAGCAACATTACTTTCTTGACATTAATCAGAGGCGAAAAATGAAGAAGTCCGGCACTTCGAAGAATGAAGGTACCGGCAAAATCAAGGGAGGTGTCACGACATCATATGCCACGCAAACGTAATACAGTCGGGACTGGAAGAGAACTAGAGTACATCGAGGGAGGTCAGATAGGAAAGATGAAAGTGAGAAACCTGACACAAAACACTTAGACACCGCACAGGGAACAACCGGCAACTCGACTGAAGCTCGCAACAAGAATGTGCCACGGTATTTCTTTGAAAATTTCCAACTTCTTTGAAATCATTCAAGATAAGACACATGCTCTAAAGTTCAGGGCCTCTTGAGGTTATCGTACTTAGTCACCACTTATGTCAAGCGTGTCACCATAATCATTAACGCGTCGAGGCTATACGGCCTGGCCCTGACACAGTGGTAAGCCGGTTCGAGTCTCGTTGGTGGAAAAATATTTAATCATCAGAATCTTGGCCAGCAGGGTAGTAGAGATGATGGTATACAATTTTTTATCGCAAGGTTGCGTTCAAAAAGCCTGGATTTAATTCCAAACCTCTCCACAATGCCCATATGGAGTGACGGCATATGACGCTGTTCATAGTGATTTTAGTCCGTCGGATAGAAAGTTTACCCTTGAGCAGACCACTTGGTGTTATTCGAAAATAGTAAGCTATGTGCCGACACCGGTTTCACCCTCTCCCTACCTCATTATTACCCCCATTATCATCTTCAATGCACATCCAGGTGCGCAGGTCGCCCATAGATGTCAAATAGGAAGATCTGCACCAGGCGGGCCGAACATATCCTCGGATACTCCCAGCACTAAAAGTCATGCGGTAACTATAAATAAATAAATAAATAAATAAATAAATAAATACATAAATAAATAAATAAATAAATAAATAAATAAATAAATAAATAAATAAATCCGAGCTCTACGAACATATACAGAGGCTTTATGATTTTGCTAGGAAAAGGAGAATAGCTTTCTATGGCTGCCTCCCAAAAGACTGACCAATTGCCTGCCCAGCTCCGCGGTGTAGGGGGCAACGCGTCCGCCTGTCAACCGGCGGCCCTGGGCTCGATTCCAGGCTGGATCAGGGTTTTTAATTGTAAATGATTATTATCCCTGGCCGTTCTTTCCTCACATTCAACACACTACACTTCCTATATTCCAATTACACGCAGGTTCATATCACAAGGTGCAAGTAGGGGCAAAAGATCTCTATAGGTCGACGCCCCGAACAAATTGCATTTTTATTTAAGTCCATGGATTTCAGAGAAAATCCCGGAAGAAAGGTACCCCTTGGACAGATGAGAAAAAGGAGTTACACAGGCAGAAAATGCGAGAATGCTGGGCAAAGATCAAAGCCCAACAGTTTAACAAGCGTGGTCCAAAATAGGCCCATTCGAACCAACAAAAATAAGAAGAAGAGAAGACGAAGAAGAAAAAATAAGTAAATACATTAAATAAATAAATAAGACGAGCAGGGAATATCCTGGATGTATTCTCCCACCCCACCCACAAGGGCCTTTGTTTCAGAAGGTCCTGGCTGGTCGCGGTATATTAGAAATATTACTATAGGTTGGGGGACGGGGCGTTTGTGTTTGTCATAAGAATAATACGGTGGTTTTATATTCTACTAAATATTTTTACGGTTTTCAGAGAGACCGGGGTACCAGAATTGTGCCTCGCAGGAGTTATTTCACTTATTGTAAGTATACCGGCACTAGGCTGGCGTATTCGAGCACCTTCAAATACCACCACTCTGGAACTAGGATTGGACCCGCCAACTTGAGCTCAGAAGTCCATCACTCTACGAACTGAGCCACTCGGTCCTGTTGTTTGTCTTAATAAACGTCCTACTAACTACTTCTGACGGTTTTCGGAGACGCCGAGGTGCCGGAATTGTATCCCTCAGAAGTTCTTTTACGTGCCAGTAAATCTACCGACACGAGGCTGACGTATTTGAGCACCTTCAAATACCACCCGAGTGAGCCAGGCCTCTACAACAATTAGAGTATCGAAGGACATTTCCAGGAAACATTACAGTATAACCTCAAACATCCAAACTAATTGAGGCTGTGGTCTGTTCGGACTCTCCGAGAAACAATACAGTATTACCGGTCACAAGGCAACGTAGCGAACAGAACACAATACAAAATTGCATACAGTATTTGTAAATCCTATTTTATAGCTTTACTTCCATTAGAATGGAGGAGCGGAAAGGAGCTGGCCACCCTACCGCACGTAAACTCCGGCTCAGGAACACCTCTGCGGAGGTTCGGACCTGCCTTCGGGCAGAATAACCCTTACCTACTTCCATTAGAGCTACAGAATACTAGAATTTAATTAACAATGTACTGGATCCTGTTCTGTTAAATGCTAGCTTTAACCATTTTTAAGTACAATTAAATCCTTGCGTTATATTGCAAGTGAGTATTTTATTTTAGTTTCTATTGCGCATTCTGTTCCCATTATACGTAATTTGCGGGATCCTAAGTACCACATCTTTTTGTAGAACCTGTACTTCTACATTAGACCGTTTATTCTCCTTTAGGGGTCCTAGATGTTGATTTCGTTTGACTTGGTCCACATTCTTTCGCCGAATGAAACAGTGTAACTATCGTTAGAGTTGCACCACCAACGTATACAAAACTAATGATTCTCACCCTCAACCACCCAGCCGCAGCTTGCTCGACTGCGAGCGCCTGCTTCTTTAGCATGTAAAAGTGCACATATTTCTGACAAAGGCCTGTAGAAAATGTTATGCAAAACTGTTAGGAGGAATATGCATAAGGACGTTTTTACGTGTAGAAAGATAAATTCTAAGTACACTTGAAGATCACCAGTTTTTATAGGACGAACAGTTCAGCCAGCGTATTCAGTGTTAAGGGCTACAGGGGGACATATTTTCCGACTTGCTCGGCTTAGAAAAAGTACACTGCCTGCTCCTCTAATAAGATAACATTTTTTTTTTTTGCTAGGGGCTTTACGTCGCCCCGACACAGATAGGTCTTATGGCGACGATGGGATAGGAAAGGCCTAGGAATTGAAAGGAAGCGGCCGTGGCCTTAATTAAGGTACAGCCCCAGCATTTGCCTGGTGTGAAAATGGGAAACCACGGAAAACCATCTTCAGGGCTGCCGATAGTGGGATTCGAACCTACTATCTCCCGGATGCAAGCTCACTAACATAATTTTATATCGCCTTTAATAATTAGGAAGAAGTAAGCCTTTCAATAGTGCACGACTTACTGAAATAATTTTAATAGTTCCCGAGATTACCATCCATATACAAGAAATACATTACATTTCGTATCCATATTGACAGTTACGTTGCAAGTTACAAGTTGAATAAAATAGTATATTTGTTCCACCTAGTCGATACATACAAGTTTATTTCTTCGTCTACTTCTTCTTCTTCTTTTAATGTTTACCCTGCAGGGTCGGTTTTTCCCTCGGACTCAGCGAGGGATCTCACCTCTTCCGCCTCGAGGGTAGTGTCCTGGATCTTCAGTTTGGGTCGGGGGATTCAACTCGGGAGAATGACCAGTACATCGCCCAGGCGGCCTCGCCTACTATGCTGAACAGGGGTCTTGTGGTGGGATGGGAGGATTGGATGGGTCAGGCAAGGAAGAGGGAAGGAAGCGGGCGTGCCTTAAATTAGGTACCATCACGGCATTTGCATGGAGGAGAAGTGGGAAACCACGGAAAATCACTTCAAGGATGGATGAGGTGGGAATCGAACCCACCTTACTCAGTTGACCTCCCGAGGCTGAGTTGACCCCGTTCCAGTCCTCGTACCACTTTTCAAATTTCGTGACAGAGCCGGGAATCGAACCCGGACCTCCGGGGGTGGCAGGTAATCACGCTAACCACTACACCACAGACGATACACAAATTTAGTTACAATTCAAAACTGTAAAAAAGCATCATATTAGATCAACAAAAGAGCCTCCGTGGCTCAGACGGCAGCGCACCGGCCTCTCACCTCTGGATTCCGTGGTTCAAATCTCGGTCACTCCATGTGATATTTGTGCTGGACAAAGCGGAGGCGGGACAGGTTTTTCTCCGGGTACTCCGGTTTTTCCCCTCATAATTCATTCCAACAACGCTCTCCAGTATCATTTAATTTCACATATAATTCATTAATCATTGCCCCCAGAGGAGTGCGACAGGCTTCGACAGCCAGCACATTTCCTATCCTCGCCGCTAGATGGGGGCTTCATTCATTCCATTCCTGACCCGGTCGAATGACTGGAAAGAGGCTGTGGATTTTCATTAAAACAACAGTACATGTTTCGGCTGCATTGGGCCATTTTCAGCTGTATAAAAATAACTTAAACTTAACATTAATGTATTGAAAAGTTGCAAAACATTAGTAAAATTTACATTCATATGATATACTTTTAAAATAAATTAGGTGCATGCTGAGACATCATTAGATGAAAGAGTCGCTTGATGTCGCTTCATCACACTAAATCAAGCGACGTCCAATGATGATTCTTGTTTGTTACGTGTTGGGGATTGCTGACAACAATGTACAGCTTTTTCAAACTTTTTTTGAGTAGACTGTAGATATCAAATTAGTCTTTATGTTATATAGTCAAGAGAAACATCGCTGTGAAGATGTCGCAAATATTTTTAAAAATTCAATTTCGTGTGGCTATTTCTAGCCGTGTGCAGGCCCTTCGAAGAGGGTGGGCGGCATCTTCCATGCGTAGGTAATTACGTGTTATTGTGGTGGAGGAGAGTGTTATGTGTTTTATGTGAGATTGTTTGGGAGAGCACAAACACCCAGTCCCTGAGCCAAGGGAATTAACCATTCGAGGTTAAAATCTCCGAACCGGTCTGGAATCGAACCCGGGACCCTCTGGAGCAAAGGCCAGTACGCTAACCAATTAGCCATGGAACCGGACATGTCGCAAAGGATAGAAGAAGTGTTTATTATTGAAGAAAAGTCGCAAATTATATGGCGATTATAAAATTAAGAAATAAATGTCAGCATGACGAAGGAATTGGATGTATCATACTCAGTCATTTCTACAATATGGAAGGGCAGAGATAACGTCTCGTTTATTAGCCAAGACCCTATGCGACATTACTGATCAGTTTATATTGTTGCCACGTCCTTCCTCACTTATTATTTTTCTGACATGTTATTGCTGAACGTACTGAATAAATATTAGAAGAGAAATTCCTCGTCCGCCTCTGTGGTGTAGTGGTTAGAGTGATTATCTGCCACCCCGGAGGTCCGGGTTCGATTCACGGCTCTGCCATCCTGGAAGTGGTCTTCCGTGGTTTCCCACTTCTCCTCCAGGCAAATGCCGGGATGGTGCCTAACTTAAGGCCACGGCCACTTCCTTCCCTCGTCCTTGTCTATCCCTTCCAATCTTCCCATCCCCCGCAGGGCCCCTGTTCAGCATAGCAGGTGAGGCCGCCTGGGCGAGGTACTGGTCATCCTCCCCAGTTGTATCCCCGACCCAGAGTCTGAAGCTCCAGGATACTGCCTTTGAGGCGGTAGAGGTGGGATCCCTCGCTGAGTCTGAGGGAAAAATCAACGGTAAACAGATAAAGAAGAAGAAAAATTCCCCTCAGTCCCACTTCACAAATACAGTACTCATTTCACTTATGTTTCTTGAAGTTTTAACTTTTCTGTTAATTAACCATGGGACTGTGCAGTCTAATGGTTAGTCCACACCAACGTTAATAAACAATGTTAACGAAACAAAGTTAATAAAAAATGTTAATGAAAACATTTATCAATATGTTAATAAACTTTTGTTAGTAAACTTCTTCAACGTGGCGGCCACACCAAAATAGCCGTTTGTGAGGTTACAATTTATAGGGTCAGGAAGAAAATACTTATAGCTGCAGCTTTCATTATTTTAGTGATTACAATTAGAAAAAAGCGCAGACGCGAAGTGTGGCAAAGAAAAAGACTGGAAAGGCGAGTAGAATTAAGTTTGTTGGCAGCAGTAATTGGGCCTGAAATTACAAGTAATGATACAGATTATCGGAAAGCCGGCTCCATTAATGGCAGGCTATATTTTTGTATAGGTAGGCTAAAACTTTAAGATTCCTAGCAAGTGGTGACATTTCACTTATATATCTGTTTGTCTACAGTATCAAAACAAGCAATTTCAGTTATTGTGTCTGAGGCGTTTGAAGTTTAATACAACAATATCAACGAATGAGTAAAGGTACGAAATGAAGAAAATCTCCATTTAACCTACTTAAGGATAGTATTATACTGACAATATACAAGCGATTATGGGAAGTTAGGTTATTCAGCGCCGGGTGAGTTGGTCGTGCAGTTAGGAGCGCGCGACTGTGAGCTTGCATCCGGGAGATAGTGGATTCGAATCCCACTGTCGGCAGGCCTGAAAATGGTTTTGCGCGGTTTCCCAATTTCACACCGGGCAAATGCTGGGGCTGTACCTTAATTAAGGCCACGGCCCCTTCCTTCCAACTCCTAGGCCTTTCCTATCCCATCGTCGACGTAAGACCTATCTGTGTCGGTGTGACGTAAAGCCATTAGCAAAAAAGGAAAGGTTATTCAGCGAGGAGCGAAGGATATCATACATAATTAAAGGTACTGTATATTAGAACTTTCGCTTGCGATTTGATAGTCAATTTTTAGAAGAAATAATAAATCGCCGTATTCCGCGCTACGAATTTGCGTGCTCAAACTGCGCATGTGCTAACCGAAATGTTAACGAAAACACGAAAAGGTAATGAAAAGTTTCATTCACCAAAGTTAAAGAAATGGTGTTTATCAACATGCTCGAAAAGTTAATGAACACACTATTTCGTGCATTAACATCCAAAAATGTTCATAAACATTGTTCATTAACAGTGTTTATTAAGAAAGCTAACGAAAACATCTTGGTGTGGATGCACCTTTAAATTTACAGATATGCCATTTTAGCGAGAAGGAAAGAAGAACACTTTGTGAGACTATCGCCTACAACGACCGCTAATTGGCGGTCCATTTGGAGTAGTTATAACTAGTTTCGACTGTAAACTTGTGTAAGTATACTAGTTTTTTTCAACTTATATATCCATATACTAACAAACTCTCTTTATGATACTAGTATATTTGCACTTACCCATAATCTTGCAGACGGTCACGTTCTGCTCACCACTCAACTGAAAGTACGCAAGTAAGATGAAGGCAACCAATAGACTAGCGTTATGGCACATTGAAATCTTCCCATGGAGATTCCGTAGCGAAGGTAAGATGCTGTAGACCAGCAGTGTAAGAAAGAAGAAAACGCAGGAGATGATGAGCCCGACAGCACGCAGAATGTACTCGATCACTTCCTTCTCTGGTAAACCCATAGAGCTAGTCATGCACACGAACGTATACATACCATACATGTTACCTGCTTCATAGTCTACGTGTTCCATACAGTACTGGGTAACATCAAAATTACGATCATACAATGGCACATATATTTCTCCCGTGTCCTGAAGGTAAGATCTTTCTCTCTCGTTCTTCTCAGGTATCAATGGCAAAACATCTTCGCAAGGCATCTCCTGGATTATACCAAACCCTAAGAGGCTTTCAGTCTTTCTGATATTTGTAAGGAAAATGGGAGAAAAACTTTGAGTAGTGTATGTGCAGGTGCTAAACAGCATTGACTGTCCAGTAGGACAGCATTTCGTCACACACATATGGTCTTTGCAGTAATTTTCTCGCTTTGTACAGTACCTCACTACATTCCCTAAAATGACATCACCGTCAACACAGTAGGTCCCATTAGTCAACATTTCCTTCCCTGTCCAAAGATTACCATTTCCCAATAATATCATTCTCTCTTTGTGCCCCAGAATGTCTACTATAACATCAAGTCGACATTCAAGACCGGAATAGTCGATATTAAGAACACCAACTTGAGCCGAAAGTTGGTCTAAAAAGTCATCATCATGAGACATGTTGACACAAGTCCGTTTTGAGCTATCATAGATAAAATCATTCTGACAACACTTTTTCACCGTAGTTGCTGATGATTTGCTGCTGTTGCCATACGCAAGAAGACTTGTGTAGTTTGCACACGCTAATCCAAGAACTTCACTACTCACTGTCACATTGTCATCTTCGAACCACACAAACTTGTCGACACAATGAGCCGTGGTCATCACATGGAGCTCGTAGATGTTTACGGGGACCAAGTCGGTGACCGGACACCCCACGGGCAAGCCATGATCAACGTTTTTAAATAATTTATCCTTCCCCACGTAGGGTGAGGGAGGCGCAGTGCAGTGGAAATTGTCGTTCGCGTCCTTCATGAGCACAAGGTCCGGCTCACAACACTTAAAGGCGGCGCCAAGTGTGGTCGAGTACACAAGCAGGAAGAGAACGGAGAACATGACTGAGCACGATGGCAGGCGCGAAGCAACTGACTGGCCATAACTAGTCACATGCAGCGCAGTCCGCCAGGAAAATGAATGGCGCTCACTCGGGATACGATGTTCTAAATAATAATTGAATTCCAGTTAATTACATTAGAGTTTTCCTCTTGCCCACCTTGGCTTCACATTATACTATTTATTACCTGCCAGTTTTTCGTGTTCTTTAAACCATTTTCTAGTTTATTATTTTTACAATTTTCTTTACGTCGCGCCGACGCAGATAGGTCTTACGCGATATGATGGAATAGGAAAGGCCTAGGAGTGTGAAGGAAGCAGGCGTGGCCTTAATTAAGGTACAACCCCAGCATTTGCCTGGTGTGAAAATAGGACAGCATGGGCAACCATCTTCAGGTATCAATAATAATGCTATTTGCTTTACGTCCCACTAACTACTCTTTTACGGTTTTCGAAGACGCCGAGGTCCAGGAATTTAGTCCCTCAGAAGTTCTTTTACGTGCCAGTAAATCTACCGAAACAAGGCTGGCGTATTTGAGCACCTTCAAATACTACCGGACTGAGTCAGGATCGAACCTGCCACGCTGGGGTTAGAAGGCCAGCGCCTCAACCGTCTGAGCCACTCAGCCCGACTCTTCAGGTATCGAACCCACTATCTCTCGGATGCAAGCTCACAGCTGCGCGGCCAACTCGTCCGGTTTTTCTAGATTTCATAAAGTGCCTAGTAACACGGAGAAATAATACAAAGTACACATTTTGAACATCTGTCACTTATTCATCATCATCATCATCATCATCTGTTTACCCTCCAGGTTCGGTTTTTCCCTCGGACTTAGCGAGGGATCCCACCTCTACCGCCTCAAGGGCAGTGTCCTGGAGCTTCAGACTCTTGGTCGGGGGATACAACTGGGGAGTATGGCCAGTACCTCGCCCAGGCGGCCTCACCTGCTATGCTGAACAGGGGCCTTGTGGAGGGATGGGACGATTGGAAGGGATAGGCAAGGAAGAGGGAAGGAAGCGGCCGTGGCCTTAAGTTAGGTACCATCCCGGCATTCGCCTGGAGGAGAAGTGGGGAAACCACGGAAAACCACTTCCAGGATGGCTGAGGTGGGAATCGAACCCACCTCTACTCAGTTGACCTCCCGAGGCTGAGTGGACCCCGTTCCAGCCCTCGTACCACTTTTCAAATTTCGTGGCAGAGCCGGGAATCGAACCCGGGCCTCCGGGGGTGGCAGCTAATCACGCTAACCACTACACCACAGAGGCGGACTCTGTCACTTATTATGAACACTAAATGGGGATCACTTTCAAAAGTAACCCCACCGAGTGAGTTGGCCGTGCTGTTAGAAGTGCACAGCTGTGAGCTTGCATCCGGGAGATGGTGAGTTCGAACCCCATTGTCGGCAGCTCTGAATATTGTTTTCCGTGGTTTCTCATCTTCACACCAGGCAAATGCTGGAACTGCCCCTTAATTAAGGACATGGCCGCTTTATTCCCGTTCCAAGTCCTTTCCTGTCCCATCGTCGCCATAAGACCTTTCTGTGTCGGTGAGACGTAGAGTCAATTGTAAAAAATAAAATACCCTTAAGGTAGCAAGAAATATTTTGTGAACTAAAATGCTATTGAATATAATATATAAACTGTAAGAAAGTACTCCAGGAATGACAAATTGTCTTGCTAATAATATGGTTTACAACTTCATATAAATACAGAGAAGAAGAAACCTTGAATAATCTTCTCAGTTAACATGTTTTAAAAAATTCAGCAACCAATACATGCATTGGCTTGAGCAAGCTCAGGAAAATAATGGAAATAAAAAATCAGCACTGTCAACCTATAGATTACTTCAAAATTTATGAACCAAAAAAATCCCTAAAATCAAGCTCATGGTAGTTAATAGTTTAAAAATACTTCGGGAACTCACAACTTGTCCGCGCGGAGAAGCGACCACAGCAGCCTGGCCGTGTTGACATAGTTTCAACCTGCTTGTGACACTCCTCAGTTTACTCTTTCCTGGCGGATCTCTTTTGGTGCAGACTACTGTTACTGCAGCTACTATTACTTTTTTCCGGCCATGTGTGGGTTTTTTCATAAGTTGCTTTACGTCGCGCTGACACAGATAGGTCTTATGACGACAATGGGATAGGAACGGGCTAGGAGTTGGAAGGAAGCGTCCGTGTCCTTAATTAAGGTGCAGCCCCATCACTTGCTTGGTGTGAGAATGAGAAACCACGGAAAACCATCTTCATTGCTATCGAAAGCGGGGCTCGAACCAACTATCGTCCGAATACCGGATACTGTCCGCACTTAACCGACCGCAGCTATCGAGCTCGGTGACCATATGTGGAGATACGGTGGCCAGCTCCACAGTGACGAATAGATAAACTGTTTATCTCTAGTATTAAGTAAGAAGAGAGAACATGGCTTGAAA
Organism: Anabrus simplex; assembly: GCF_040414725.1. NCBI lineage: Eukaryota > Metazoa > Arthropoda > Insecta > Orthoptera > Tettigoniidae > Anabrus > Anabrus simplex. Next base: position 884,321,616 of record NC_090265.1, on the reverse strand, counting down.
AACTGTTTTTCTTGTTTTATAATTTGCTTTAGGTCGCACCGACACAGATACGACTTGTGGCGTCGGTGGTATAGGAAAAGGCCAGGAGTGGGAAGGAAACGGCCATGGCCTTAGTTAAGGTACAGCCCCAACATTTGCCTGGTGTGAAAACCTTCTTCAGAGCTCCCGAAAGTGGTGTTCGAACCCAATATCCCCCGAATGCAAGCTGTTAAATACGTGACCTAAATCGCGCAACGCCTTCCTCGAATTTGTTGAATATACTGGTACATTATGAACGTTTATGACAATGTGATTTATCTTAATATAGAGATTTCGTTATGTGGGGTTTGAGGTTTCATATTAACCCGATTAACTCTGTTGTTCCTAAATGGAAACATCTAGAGATATCCTTTTCTTCTCTTACACGGTTGACTCCTGGAAACTTGCATTGTGATGTATTTTAACAACGATAATTATCAATGGAATTAAATGTCATATGGTTTTTAATGCCGGGAGTGTCCGAGGACATGTTCGGCTCGCCAGGTGCAGGTCTTTAGATTTGACCCCCGTAGGCGATCTGCGGTCGTGATGGGGATGAAATGATTATGAAGACGACACATATACCCAGCCCCCGTATCAGCGAAATTAACCAATGATTGTTAAAATTCTCGACCCTGCCGGAAATCGAACCCGGGATCCCTGTGACAAAAGGCCAGCACGATAACCATTTAGCCATGGAGCCGGACATAATTCTCAATAATTTGTTAATATGAAGCCATTCTTTTTCACGGTTGACTCAGTTAAAGAAACGTCTTAGGTATTCAGTTTGTCGAACACGAATATAACACGTAGAGTACTGTAAAATACCTGTGGAAATTATAATATAATTATAATTGTCACTTATACAGGTACGACGGCAATAAATTAAGTTTCCCTATTTTCTTTTAAAAAGACAACATAGTTACATGAAAAACTTTATTGGCACGCAATACAGCAATGTTCGAGCTACGAGGGCGAATCAAAAAGTAAGTTACACTTCCAAGTTATGGCCATTTATGAAACCACCTACACGTAGGCAACACGGCTGTGACAACATACAATATAAGTCCACTTTTCCACATAGTTCCCAAGAGATTTCTTGGAACGGTCAAACAACTTTTCGATTCCGGATGAGCAGAAATCACCTCCAGAGCTATGTAACCACCTGGAGATAGCTGCTTTCATCTCCTCATCGTTTCGGAATCGTCATCTACCGAGATCCTTTTTCAGCTTGCCGAACACATGATAATCGCATGGCGCTAAGTCTGGGCTGTATGGAGGATGTTGCCACTCCCACTTGAATCGTTGCAGCAGTTCGGACGTTCGGCGGGCCGTGTGAGGTGTTGTGTTATCGTGCAATTTTCCATGCGATTATCATATGTTCGGTAAAGTGAAAACGAATGAGGAGGTGAAAGAGCAGTCTCCAGGTTGTTACATAGCCCTGGAGCTGATTTCTACGCATCCGGAATCGAAACGTTGATTGACCATTCCGAGAAATGTTTACTGTCTCTTGGGGTCTATATAGAAAAGTGAACTTATATTGTATGTTGTCATAGGCTTGTTGTCTATGTGTAGGTGGTTTCATAAATAGCCATAATTTGGAAGTGTAATTTACTTTTTGATTCGCTCTCGGATTTGTTGACATAATCACCACCAGAATTGAAACACTTGTCATATCGTGGGATCAACTTTTGTACGCCGGTGTCGCAGAAGTCTGCCGCCTCGGAAATGGAACCACCATGTCACATTCATCTTCAGCTCTTCGTCCGTGTAAAAATGATGGCAGGAGAACAGGAATTTCTTGAGGTGCAAGACAACACTGGGAGCAAGATCAGGAAACCCCAGCCGAACTCCAGCAGAACAATTGCTGAGCACCGAGCCGTATATGGGCAGGCATTGCCACCTTCACTGAGCATTCCACACCTCTTATTTTGAATGGCCCATCGCAATTACCGTAGAAACTTTATCACAAACTGAACCTCGCAGGCGGTGGGGGAAAGAATACGAGTCGCCACTTCTTGCCACTGCTGCTGCGCTACTGACACCAGCGGACTTGTCCGGCCGGTATATGATTACAACTTCATAGATCTGTCGTGCATGCTCATATTTCCTGACCGTGTCGGGCTTGAGAGCCATGTCGACAAATGAGCATCATCCTTGTTCAAGTTCCTCCCCTGGAGAAGTTTATTTCTTATGTTGGCGCCCGCAAGCCGGTCAGAAGCCATGTGCAGATTTAGCACAACACCGCCTCGCGAAGTGATCTTATTGGCTAATTTGAGCAGCTGATAAAATGGCAACGGTGCGAGATATAGACGTAGTATTTTCAGATTAATTATCAGTATGACCAACTCTCTAGCGCTCATATATTCGGTTCACATTGTTTCCGACCACGCTGCATAATTATGGAAAGCAAGCCTACCACCATGGACGTAACAAAATCTTCTAATCAGAATCGTCTTCTTCAGCTTTGTATAGAAAGGACTGATGACCTAGATCTTTGGCCTCTTTAAACAATAAGCATCATCAACCTTATATAGAAGATATGACGTATAGTTCTGAAATTTACTGGATGATTCTCCTTTATTTCCGAACTTATAAGCATCCATTGTATCCCAAGAGAGGGAAAGCCATACCCATGTTTATAATTAGTCGTTAGCTGTCCACAAATTATATAATAATGATAATCCAATATTTAATTATATAGAACTTTCAAAATGTCATATAATGAAGTCTTCTCCTCCAGAATTATTAACATCCCAAAATAATTAGCAAACCACTGACGTTAAAATGTTGCATCTGACCACAGTCCTCAAGACACTAGATTTAGCTAAAAGACCTCCGAATTTGCAACACTGGTACTGAATCATCATCACCCTCATCATCACTTTACAGTTCCATTTTCCCGGGCACTGTTGGCGACCCAATTCCATTCTCTCTTATTGAGACGTTCTGTTGTTAATAACGTCCTCCAGTGTCCTTCCCCGAACTTCAATGTCCATCTTTACAATGTCCATCCAGTAGGATCTTGGTCTTCCCACCATCCGCTTTCCTGCCACATATCTTTCGAAGTTATCATATGCTGTCCTTGTTGGCTCCCTCCTCATTACATTCCCGAACCACCTCAATCTGGACATGCTGACCCCATCTAACAATGATGTCTCATTTTCAGCTTCCTTCCTAACCACATCATTCGTTAACTTGTCCAGTTTGGTTTTTTGAATTGTTGATCTAAGGAACTTCACCTCAGATGCCTGTAACCTTGATGAGACTTTCTTGGTGAAGGTGCAGGTTTCGATACCATAGTACTGATTGAACATCACCAGCTTTGATTTTATTTGTACTTTGGAATCCACGAGGAGTGTTCGTACTTGCTGGTAAAAATAAGAGCTCTTCTTCACTCTATTTGCCACCTTCTTTGTGGCTAGTGTATCTCGAGATACTACACTGCCGAGGTATGTAAAGTATTCCACGCTTTCCAATGGATGGCTTCCTAGCATGATGTTCGCTGGTCGTCCCTCTCTGTTTATTGCCATCACTACTGTTTGGGTTCACTTATCTTGAGATTAAACTCCTAGAACTTAACCTTCCATTCATTAAGTCACTGGTTCTGAATAATGAGATTAATTCACTTCCCATCCACTGCAAATATTTGTTCAATTTACTGTGCAGGAAGCAAGCATATTTCCAGTCCACATGTTTTACCGTGAAAGATAGCCTTTAACTACACTACCTAGCATGATTTTTGCGGCAAAGCATATGATACGAGATTTTAACTAAATAAGGTCTCCTGATTTCAGAAATGTCATTGGTTCTATTGTATCACGTCTAGTTTTCGTATTATTTGCAATTTACTTTCTGAACATGTGTCATTGCGGCACATGGTTGCTTTGTGATAACGGCGAATTGGCTGTTTGTGGATTCCTACAAGAGGAGCTTAAAGGCTGTACTACTTCATAACGGAAACATTCTAGCTTCGATTCCTGTGCAAATTCGATTTCACTAAAAGAAAATTACAATATATCCAATACAAACTGTTTTTGATAAAAATCAAGTATCATGAGCACCGGTGGAATGTGTGTAGTGACTTGAAGGTGTGTGGTATTGTATTAGGACAACAAGCAGGCTACACTAAATTCCCTTGTTATTTATGTGAATGGGACAGCAGAGCTAGGGGCAAACACTGGTCTACACCTTCCTGGCCCAAGAGACAAGTTTTGACACTTGGTGTGAAAAATGTTACAAATGCTTCATTAGTTGACCCACAAAAAATTATTTTGCCACCGCTACACATGAAACTGGGAAGCAGATCGTTAAGGCCTTGGACAAAAGTAGCCCCTGTTTCAAGTACATTGCAAGCAATTTTCCACATTTATCTGATGCAAAAGTAAAGGAAGGCAGTTTAATGGACCGCAAATTAGAAAGCTTCTGAAAGACAGAAACTTTGAACAGACGATGAAATGAAATGAAATGTCGTATGGCTTTTAGTGCCGGGATATCCCAGGAAGGGTTCGGCTCGCCAGGTGCAGATCTTTCTATTTGACACCCGTAGGTGACCTGCGCGTCGTGATGAGGATGAAATGATGAAAACAACACACACACCCAGCCCCCGTGCCATTGGAATTAACCAATTAAGGTTAAAATCCCCGACCCGGCCGGCAATCGAACCCGGGACCCTCTGAACCGAAGGCCAGTACTCTGACCGTTCAGCCAACGAGTCGGACAACAGACGATGAATGCCGTGGAACTTGATGCATGGAATTCAATAATAGACGCCATAATGAAGTTCCTAGGAAATGTAAAGGATGAACAATACGAAACAATAGTGAAAACGATGTTGGGTGATATGAAATTGTTGCGTAGAATGAGTCTGAAACTGCACTTCCTTCATTCTCATCTCGATCAATTTCCGGAAAATCTTGGGGCTGTTAATGAAGAGATGGGAGAGAGGTTCCACCAGGACATCAAGGAGACAGAAAGAAGATACCAGGGGAGGTGGGATGAACCAATGATGGCCGACTACTGTTGGTTTTAGAAAAGACAAACTTGATGCAGTCAGACGTTGGGGAGCCAAGCGTTCATTCCAAGCGGACATCATGAATTCATAATGATACTGAATAAAAGTTACATTGTTTGCTTGTAAATCACGCTTAATTGTCAAAATAAAATGCTTTCGTTGCTTCAAAGTTGTTTGTTTATGTGTTTTTGTGTAAATCAGTATTATATTACAATAAATGCTAAATATTTCATTGTAATTTTGTATTCAATAATTATTCATTGTATATAATAATTCAAGACAATATTCAACTATTTCAAAATATATAATAATACAAAAGAAATATAAATATTTCCAAAACTATCAACATTTTCAGTACTTTTTAAATTCAATATTCAGGTCGATCTCTTATTTTGATATACCTATTGCGAGAAAATGTGACGTGATACGTAGAAACGGACAACGGATTCGTGTTCAGCAACCCAAAATTAGTTAAGATCACCTATCACACCTCTTGCTGCAGGAAAAAAAATTGAAAATGCTGGGTCGTGCTATTACAGCTCATGACATATCCTCTACATCAATGTCTTAGTACATTATTGTTCTGAATGAGTAGAAACATTCTCAAAGAAGTGCAATGTTCCATTTTTGTCCAGTATGTGCAGTTGCAATTAGTTGAAATTTCAAAATTTCTATTTCGGAACAAAGGACATCAACGGTGATGTTTCTTTTCCTCTTCAGACTCATTTAGTATGAAATAGGACAAATGTTGGCGAAGATTATAGTATTTTAGAGGATATAATAATTTTTACCACTTTAGGGTTTTATTTCGTATGAGGTCAGTCGTGATGAGAATGATAATAATTTGGATCGCCTTTATGGTAAGCAGTTTTTATCTCAGGCTGCGACATCAATAAAAAAGTCACCGATGCGGTAACAGTAGTCACAAAATTAGGTCAAATAAGTACATCAGGTGACGTCAGTATTGTTACTCCATCAACGTTTCTGCTTCATTATACCATCAGTACTGTTACATCTGCTTATATGGGAGAGGTTGGTGGAGTGAACGAAAATAACGCAGACCCTATGGTAAATGTAAAAGATAAAAAATCTTTTTGGCAAATTGTCCTTGTTCCCTCTGAATTCTTCTTGTCACCAACGCACAGAAAGTACAGAAGGTCGTTCGGTATCTCTGGGGACGATGTTTGAAGCGTAATTAGCTTATGAAAAGCTATGTCTCCATCAATGATCATGCTCAATTGGAAAGCCAGCATTTCTAGCTATAGCCAGACAACGTAATTTCCACTGCAGCAGACTTGTTCGCAGAGTTAGCATGTCTATCTTATACCACTCCCCTTGATAGGCTTTCCAGAGGCCATTGAAAGAGCGTGGATGTCTATATTATAAGGCCCTTTTTAGGATTCCAAATGCACAGAAGTCCATGGATGACCCATTGGGTGCCTTCACTGGAACGTCTTTAAAAGAAATTGCAAGGATTCCAGTTTCCATCTCCATTCTCTCTCTAAGAACAGACGAGTCGAACGAGAGGTGTGGCTGGAAGCTTTATCTTGATGTACCCATACCTGATTTATCGCCCTCCCGTACAGTACTGGGAAATCTGTGTTGCTCTAAATGGGTATTAAAACCTCTTGCTGATAGTGTCCAGAGTTCACCTTCACATTATTAGCGACACGGCGAATGGTTAGCTTGCCATAGTAGCAATATCCAGCGATGGTCATGAAAGCTCCTGGAAAACTTCCTGGCATACTTTATTGTTGTTATATTTCTCCCTAGGACGGTAGTAAATCGAGCGGGATTTGTTACAGTCACTAAAGTACATATATGCTGCTTCTAATGTCACCACATTTATCCATCTGGCCCCTACCAGATAGCTCTCTTACAGCTTTCTTGCGTTAGTGCGACGTTCCGAAATGTGACGAGGCAACAGCTTTTAAACTCGGCGCTTATGCCGCCTTTCTAATTACACATCATTGTTGATTATGGTGCTAACTGTTGAAATAGACATATCCAGCTTACGTTTGATAGTTCATTGGGGGGCAGGTTTACTAGCCGAGACAAGGGCCTTCACTTTCCTCACCACTTGCTTTTTCCCCTCTGTAATTAAGCCCAGTCGGCCTTTTCCTTTTTTATTCACTACAGCACTGATCCCGTTCTTTGACATAAAGAAATCACGCTTCTTGCACATTCCTTGGATTGCAGAATAGCTATATTTAGCGTCGGAAAGGGCTGTTATGTAGCCCTCCCAGTAAGGATCAATCCGCTTCAGCATCGTTGCAGCAGTCACGAATCTGTACACATACGTTCTCAGTACTGACGTGAATCATCACTCCCCGTTTTGACGTGCTCGAGCTGATAACAGCGCCGCCAGCGTCTCTTCAAACTTGTCACCAGACCTTCGGTATAAAGAGAAGCGAAATAATCAACTCAGGATTCTTGGATTCACACGTGCCTTGTACATGTACAGAGAACTCCCAACGTTCATCTATTGGAAAGCCTATGACCAGCGTGAGAATTGGGGATAAGAGTGTTACGGATTTCATCTGACTTCATTGTGAGAACAACTTGATTATCAGTAATGAAAAGCAACCCCATGTAGACAGTGCAAAAGTTTGCAGATCCCCCTGTGGGTGGGTGCAATAGAATAACACCCACGCTATACCCCGTGTGTCGTAAGAGACGACTAAACGGGGCACCAGGGGCTCTGAATTTGGGGTGTGGTTGACAACCACGGCGAATGTGTTCTTGGCTGGCAGTCTGGGTTACCAGTTCCGGCCGTTGGGGTCAGCTCTCTCCGAAGTGCTCACTTGCAGGACTGCACGTCGAATGCGACTGGACCAAAGGCCAGCACGCTAACTATTTAGCCATGAAGCCGGACAACATTCAGTAACTTTCTCACATTTATTTTCAACGTCCAAGTGGATGAACACGAAGATGTCTCATCATGGTGTCGCCATAGGATTTTCCACTTTTCCTAGCATTAATTTTGGAGGTCCCATCTGAGGAATCGACCACCAGACTCAAGGATTTATATACAGACATTTTGCTATTCGTCGGTCTATAAATATGAGCTCAGGCCCTTTAATGTAAATTAAGAATAAAGCAACTGAGTAGTGTAGGTACATAAGGCATTCGCTTCCTGTACCGAAGGTCCCTTATTGTGAGCAACGCCTGGCAATATATTCCATCACATTAAAGCACATTAAAAACATCCTTCACTATCAACAATGTTTGGAGAGAAGAGTGATCAAGTTCACTTCCCAGATGCTTAGTCCACATCAAAAGACTCTACACCACCGCGTTTCAATTTCGCTCACCCTACCTGAACAAGCCTTAATAGAAATCGCTACGGTGTTTCGGCGTCTCTTAAAGTCTATAGAAATTGAATGAGATCACAAAGAAATTATTATTATTATTATTATTATTATTATTATTATTATTATTATTATTAGTAGTAGTAGTAGTAGTAGTAGTAGTAGTAGCGAATTCTCCCAGTATTGGAAGACTGCAAGTAAATGCATAAATCAGTTCTTCTGTGGGTTCTTCTTATTGTTCCAATAGGCTTTCACTCTTTCCAAGAAGTCTTGTTTACGTTCTTCCGACCACTTTGGTCTGTACTGTTTTTGTTGTGGTTATTTTTTTTCTTTCTTAATCTGTTTACCCTTCAGGATTAGTTTTTCCCTCGGACTCAATGAGGGATCCCATCTCTACCAAATCAGGGGAAGTGTTCTGGAGCGTGAGACTTTGGGCCGGGGATACAACTGGGGAGTAGGATCAGTACCTCTTCCAGGCGGCCTCACCTGTTATGCTCAACTAGGACCTTGTGGGGGTATGGGAAGATTGAAAGGGACAGACAAGGAAGAGGTGAAGGAAGCGGCCGTGGCCTTAATTTTGGTACCATCCCGGCATTTGCCTGGAGGAGAGGTGGGAAACGGAAAACCACTTCTAGGATGGCTGAGGTGGAAATCGAACCCTCCTTTACTCAGTTGACTTCCCGAGGCCCCGTTCCATCCCTCGTGCCACCTTTCGAATTTCGTGGCAGAGCCGGGAATCGAACCCGGGCTTCCGGCGGTGGCAGCTAATCACACCAACCACTACACCACAGAGGCGGACTATTGTTATTATTCTTTCTTTCTTTCTTTCTTTTCCTTAATCTGTTTACCCTCCCTCAGACTCAGCGAGGGATCCCACCTCCACCGCCTCAACGGTAGTGTCCTGGAGTGTGAGACTTTGTGTCAGGAGGGATACAACTGGGAAGGATGATCCGTACCTCGCTCAGGTGGCCTCACCTGCTACGCTGAACAGGGGACTTATGGAAGGATGTGAAAGATAGAAAGGGACCAGCAAGAAAGAGGGAAGGAAGTGGCCGTGGCATTAAGGTAGGTTCCATCTCGGCATTTGCCTGGAGAAGATGTGGGAAACCACGGAAAACCACTTCGAGGATGACTGTGGTGGAAATCGAACCCACCTCTACTCAGTTGACCTCCCGATGCTGAGTGGCCCCGTTCCAGCCCTCGTACCAACTTTCAAAAATTTCGTGGCAGAGCTGGAAATCGAACCCAAGCCCCATGGGATGGAAGCTAATCACACTCTACACTACACCATAGTAGCGGACATTATTATTATTATGATTATTATTATTATTATTATTATTATTATTATTATTATTATTATTATTATATTTATCATTATTTTTACAAAATTTGCTCAATTGAAGGTTGCCACAGTGGACAAAGAATAACGAAACAAATGAAATTATAATTTTGGTTTACATTAATTTCGTTCATTACATTATTCTCATAATGTCTTTAAACTGTTGTTATTATTATTATTATTATTATTATTATTATTATTATTATTATTATTATTATTATTATTATTATTATTATTATTATTGTTGTTGTTGTTGTTGTTACCGTGGTTTGGTGGATTAGCAGACGTGAAAGAAGGTGCGAGGGTGAACAGGTCTCAAAATACGAAATTAAAGTTAAGGTAAAATTTAACAAGGTTATATTTTCTTTTCAAGATTAAGAAATAACAAGTAGAACAGGTACTCAGTAGCCGAAACACAATTCGAAAATGTACAATTACAGTGATTACAGGATTTGGGCTCCGAGAGCCAGACACATAATTCTTGAGCAATGAGCCCAACTTTACTTATATTCAAGGTTCAACAAAGGGGCAGAAAACCCCAATCAGGCCTAGGAGCACTTGCTCCTCTTTACACGGAAAAGCCTCCTCGAGGCATACAGCAACTCAATTTTCAAGAAAGAGCAACTCGCTCTCAAAATTTAAGCCTATCAAAGGCCACACCAAACTCCACTTTCAAGTTGTCCTCCAAGGACATGAAAACAGGGGTAAAAATACCCAACCTACTGAGGCCTATTAAGTAAAGAAACAGGTCAATTACATGGCCTCTAAAATATCAACTTCAGAGGAGGCGTTCTTGCACTCCTAATACACTTTATATAAAACCTACTTGGCACTAGGCCGTTACTGCAAGGGCTAATCCCATACTAGAGAGGTGACTTATAGAAGAAGACAATTTACATTACATTAAGGAAGAAACGGTTGAGAAAATAAGTTCACCTCAACGCAATATGAGTGGGAGCTCGAGAGGGTTAAGCACTCTCTATCCCAATATGTAGATTAAAAGATAGAATTGATACTAAGTCTCTTTACATTTTAGGGGAAAAGTTACATGGTAGAAAGGCTTCGGACCTGCCCCGAGAGTTAAACTGCTGAGCTAGCAAGAAAAGAAGTTATTAAACGGCCATTACCTGGTGGCTGAACTGCTGTCCGAAGAAAGAGGCGCTTCCCGCCCCCTGCTACGTACTTTACACACTGATAGATGTTACTGAAGTGGCCCAGAGACTCTAAAATCAGCAGTTTTTAAACCCTCGCGGAAAGTTCGAGACGTTTCATGAATGAGAAGCCACACCCCCCCTCACTTTATTTGCTAGGGTTAAGCAACATATCCAAGTTGAAGAAGATACACCTGATTGGTCATAAATTAATTAAATAAATTCGGGATTGGCTAAATTCAAACCTGGTGGAACGAAAGGATTAACATTACCAACACAAACAATGACTGAAGGAAATTTAACAAAGAGCAAACTTATACATACTAAATTTCTTCAAAAAAAAGTTCCTTCACTTCGCACTTGGGTGCACAATAGTAGTTCTTAAGTAGTGCCACCTAGAAGAGAATGTTCACACTTCTTGCTACAGAGAAAACAAAAATGAATCGAAACTGACACAGTTCAGAACTTCAAAATTTTACAAGTAGTGACATCTTCTGAGAAACTTGAAAATTAACACAGTAGATAAAGTTCAGACTTCCTCCAGTAGAGGAGTTTCGCAAAGTTTGAATTAGCGGTGTGGAGGTGTACCGCCCGGTACAGACCTCCCCCCCCAAAAGTTCCTCCAAGGGGTAACACAGAAGAACATAAACTTTTGTTTCAAAATAAGGTCCAAGTTATGATGTACATATAGAGGTTAATTGCAGAAGCATTTATTAAAAAAATTCTAAATTTGGTTTAATTCCGGTCTAGAAAGCCAAGAATAACGGCCGAGAGGATTCGTCGTGCTGTCCACACGACACCTCGTAATCTGCAGGCCTTCGGGCTGAGCAGCGGTCGCTTGGTAGGCCGAGGCCCTTCAAGGGCTGTAGTGCCATGGGGTTTGGTTTGGTTTGGTTTAATTCAGTTTCAGAATTCTTTATATTAACGTTAGATGTAAAATCTTTATGCTTTTAGTTTTTAAAGTTGAGGAAAAAAATTTTCTAAGTCCACCAGATATTGCAGCTGGATTCAAAACTGTAGTAATTGTTGATATTAAATGTCCATGTAGCTGATTGAGTACATTCAAGGTTGATTAAGTTAGTCGGCCAGACCGGCCGCTGCTGCTTGTGTCCAGGGGAGGCCGCTCGGACCCCTCAAGTACCCTAAGATACCGCTCGCCCGCACCATGAGAGGAGTAGTGGAGTTGAAGCACGCCGCGACCGCGGCAAACATGCAGGTCGCGGGCCAGTTACAGGTTGTGCGCCGTACATCAGCCTTGGCCGGGAGGAGGACTCCGGCTCGCCGTACACTGGTTGGCCTCACTGGAGAAGGGCGGTCCCATACCCTACCTCAGTAGCGGTACGGCGCCACGCTGCTGCGGCGGCACTGAAACATTTAAAGCTCGGCGGCAGAATTTTGTTGGACCAGAATGATTTTAGGGTACATTCATTGTGGTGGAACTGAGGGGCCAGCGGCGTAGAAATATTTATTTCATTTGAAACCCACTGCGTGTTGTTGGGCAGGAGACGGGAGCGTGGTAATGGCCGTGGTAAGGACAGGATGGCAGTTTAACTGGTCGGGGAAGGTTTACAATAAATGGTTACACACAAAGGAAACATATTCCAAGGGCAGAAGGCCTTAAAAGTGAAATCCCTCTTTCAAAATTATATGAAGCAAGTTAACACAGAAATTACACCGGTGTCACCTGTGACAGGTGAACCCTAAATATCCTCTCGGTGGCTGGATTGCTTAGCAATAAGGTAACGGGAGTAAGGAAATCGAGAATAGTACATGGCCCATGAAATCTGGGGGCAAGCTTGCCCGCGGGAACAAAATTCTTGACCATCACCTGGTCGCCTACTTTCAAATTGGTGGGTCTCCGTCCACGATCATATCTTTCCCTAACCTTTTCATGAGACACTTTAAGATTGGCTTTAGCCTTCTTCCAAAGATCTTTATTGTTATCTGGATCTATTGTCTCGGGCAGAATGTCACTCAGAGACCAGAGGTTAGAGAGCGGCCTGTTGGGAACAAACTTGAACATTAAAGAAGCTGGAGTAAACTTATGAGATTCATGAACAGCCGAGTTCAAAGCAAAAGCTAACCAATGCAGGGACGTGTCCCACCTAGAATGATCTTCGTGATGATAAGCAATAAGTGCCGACCTGAGATTACGATTAACCGGTTCAGCCAGAGATGGTTGAGGGTAATAAGCAGAAGTTGTCACATGAGAGATGGACAGGTCAAAACAGAATTTACGAAATATATTAGATGTGAAAGCCTTAGCATTATCAGACACAATATATTGACACGGACCAAAAGAAGCAAAGATTGAATTTAGACAAGTAATAGTGGACTGAGCGGTAGCCAGCTTAGTCGGAAATAACCAGGAAAATTTTGTAAAACCATCTACACATACAAAGATGAACTTGTTGGCTTTTCCCTTTGACTGGGGGAAGGGTCCTACATAATCAATATACAGGCGTTCCATTGGGCGCGAAGCCTGATGAGAAGACAAAAGGCCTACCTTGGTGGACATGGTGGGTTTACTAAGCAAGCAGGATTTACAAGCTTTTACTAGTTCACGGATTTCACCGTCCATACCTTTCCAGATGAACCTTTCACGAATCTTTTCACGAGTTTTAAAGATGCCTAGATGCCCCCCTAATGGGGTCTCATGATAGTACTTAAAGATCATAGGTACAAGAACAGCTGGAACTACAACCTTCATAATCTTATCATGCCTCGAAGGGCAACATAAAACACCATTCCTCAGTACATAAGGGACAACATGTTCCCCAGAAGAAAGGGTTTCCATTATCGGAGCCAGCGTCGGATCTTCACGTTGGTATTTCTCAATGTCCCTAAAGAGCATGGGAGCATCTGTTAAGATGGCATTAACCTCAGATAGTATGGACTCGGGAGGTGATGAACTATCGACCGGTTCATGTGTCTCGAAGTCGTTGGAAAACATACGGCTGAGTCCGTCTGCGACAACATTTTCAGTACCTCTGATATGCTTAACGTCAAATTCTAAGGCCGAAATTCGGATGGCCCAACGGGCTATACGACCAGTACGACGCGGCCTACCTAAGACCCAGCTTAAGGCTTGATTATCCGTCTCGAGGTCGAATTTGACATGTTCCAGATAGAGACGGAACTTTTCTAAGGCAAATAAGACTGCCAAACCTTCGAGCTCATAGATGGAATACTTGGCTTCTTGAGCCGATAGAGTGCTAGATGCATAGGGGATGGGTCGCCTCCCTAGTTCAGTCTCTTGAAGAAGGACTGCAGCTACCGCCGACGACGACGCGTCGGTTTGGACGATGAATTTCTTCGAGAAATATGGCATAGCAAGGACAGGGGCATTACAGAGAGCTAATTTAAGATCTTCAAAAGCGGCTTGTTGAGAAGGTCCCCATTCAAATTTGATGCCTTTCCTAAGAAGAAGGTTCAAGGGCGCCGCTCTATTAGCGAAGTTAGGAATAAACTTCCTGAAGAAATTCACCATACCAATGAACCTGGCGATACCTTTGATGTCCTTGGGAGGTTTAAAATCACGGATGGCCTGTGTTCTAGAATGATCGACTGCAACACCATCAGGTGACACAATATGCCCTAGGAATGACATGGAGGGCTTAGCAAAGGCAAACTTGGACAACTTCACAGTTAACCCGGCCTTACGAAGGCGATTGAGAACTTCTCGCAGATGATCTAGATGTTCTTCAAAAGTCTCCGAAAATACGACGACATCATCAAGATAGTGATACAAGTACTCGAATTTGATGTCGGAGAAGACCCTATCTAGCAATCTAGTGAGTACAGCTGCTCCCGTGGGGAGCCCGAAAGGCACGCGATTGTATTCATACAAATTCCAGTCCGTGGCAAACGCTGTAAGGTGTTTAGACTCTTCAGCTAGGGGAATTTGATTATAGGCCTGATTCAAATCCAAGATGGTGAAGAACTTAGCCTTACGAAACCATGAAAAACAAGAATGAAGGTCAGGAAGGGGCACAGATTGCAACACCACCTTCCGATTGAGAGCCCTATAATCAATGACAGGCCTGAAGCCACCTTGGGATTTCGGAACTAGAAAAATAGGCGAAGAATACGCCGACTTAGAGGGCCTAATAATACCATCCTTTAACATTTGATCGATGATTTCTTTCAGAGCCTTCTTTTTAGGTGGAGATAGCCTATAAGGTGGAAAACGGACAGGAACCGAATCCATGACCCAAATTTTGTATTCAATTATGTCAGTAACACCAAGAGTATCGGAGAACACCTCTGGAAACGACTGACACAACTTACGAATACTATCAGCCTGTTCCTCAGGTAGATGTCTAAGGTCTAACAACATCTCATCCTGGGTAGGCGAAATAGATGAACATGATGCAGAATTACATTTCAATAAGGGGATTTTACAATTAGACGCAAATTTGAAAGTGCACGACCTACTCTGAAGATCGAGCACAAGACCAGTGTGAGAAATGAAGTCAGCTCCCAATATAATGGGGCAAGACAAGTGCTTGGCCACAAAGAATTTAATTTTCCAAGTAAATTTAAAAATACGAATTTTGACATATAAGGAGCCTAAAATTTCTAATGGAGAAGAATTAGCCG
The DNA here is from genome assembly GCF_040414725.1 of Anabrus simplex. Lineage (NCBI taxonomy): Eukaryota > Metazoa > Arthropoda > Insecta > Orthoptera > Tettigoniidae > Anabrus > Anabrus simplex. The sequence continues at coordinate 884,306,181 of NC_090265.1, read as the reverse complement.
AAACATATTGAACAGGAGATGAGCAATAGTCAGGAAGTTTACAAATGGATTTCAATTTCGAATACCATTGAGCCGAAATAATTGAACAAACGCTGCCTGAATCTAAAAGAGCTGTTATTGGCTCATTATTTTACTCAATTTTGAGGAAGGGCACAGGTGCGGGGGAATCCGCCGCAATCCTAAGACACTCTTTGGAGCATTCAAAAGATAAATCTGAAGACTGAGTTTTCCCTGAATTTTCGACCTGTTTACCAGGGGCTGAGCCTCGGGAAGCTGGATTAGTCGACTCAGCCGAAGCCACTAGTCACTTTTTATTATTGGCATTGGTGGAAGTGGCACCAGAAGTTGAGCAGGAGGGGGTGCTATTCGAATTTGGGCATTTCTTGGCGATATGTGAGAAAGCCCCACATTTAAAACAGCCTTGCGATGACCCCGTTCCATTCCTTGTTCCACTAGATTTAATTAATGGACACTTGTTCCGCAGATGGTCAGGGGACCCACAAGCATAACATTTACGGACCGTGATGGTTCGGCGAGGTGTAGGCCGAAAGTTACTTGATGGCGGAGGGGCTCCCTGGCAACACGTAATGTGTCTGCATACCTAACCCCTTCGGCTGACACAGCCAATGCTTCAAGTTCAGAGAAGGTTTGCGAGCACGCCGCGAAACATAAATATGACCTATAGGATGGTGAAATACCTTCCACAATAGCATGAACGATTTGGTCTTCGGGAAAATGAAGAGCAAATACCCTAGTATAGAACTTAATATCTTGGATGAAATCTGCCAAGTTTTCATCCAACCGCTGTACACGATAACAGTACTTCTGAATCAGGGATGACCTCGCACGAGCAGAAATGAAATTTGCAAGAAGGTGTGCATGAAAGTCTTCAATAGATGACTGTTCCGCTATTGCCCTAACCATTTTGTCTGAGAGAACACCAATTGCATAGGGATAAATGATTTGCAAAATTTGACACGGAGAAAGAGAGAAAACAAGGGCATGATCCTGAAATTCAACTAAAAACCTTAAGAATGAAATAACTTCACTAGTAGTGTTAACAGAAAACTTCGAAATACCTCTAAGGAGCATGGCTAATGGATGAGGCAAACTACTGAACCCTGGTGACATAGTAGGTAGAGGTTGAAGTGGCGAGGAAGCTAATTCAGAACGTGCGTTATTCAACGAGGTACGGCGTTCAGACTCGTTGTCCAATGGGGCAGAGATTTGTTGAGCTCCAACGGTTTTCCTATTGACTTCTCCCTTGGGAGACTCTTCCTCGCTACCTACGTTCACCGTAGTGGGTTGATCAGTTTTGGGAGGAACTTCCCCAGTTAACAATTGGGTAACCTTACTGGACAATTCAGAAAGATTTTCAAGAACCACACTAGCTTCCTTCCTCACAACGTCATTCAACTTCAGAGACAACAGATCGTTAACTCTATTAGAAAAATGAAATAACCTGGCTTGCACACGTTTAATTTGATTAGGAGAAGGATCATTTTCTTCAAAAAACTAACTACAGATGCTAGCTCAGTAGTATTGTCAGTGATCGTGGAAAGAGAGTCGTCAATTTCTTTCTCTCCCAAAGTGGGGATGGAAATGGGCAAATCAAGGGACTCTCTAAGCTTATTTGTGTCTACCGCAACCGTGCCTCCAGATTGCACATTTCTAATAGTTAATTCATAGATTAACTCCTCCTTGCGCAAATAGTTGAGATGGAGAACATCGCGAGGGCCGGGCATGATGACAGAACAATTTTGAAAAAGGAAAAATCAAAAAATTCCAGCAACAGAGAAAATTGTTAGAGTTCGAATCAAAGCAATGTTTAGCCGTCAAAAGGGGCTAAATTGAGACCCATTCAACCACGCTCTGCTACCACTTGTTACCGTGGTTTGGTGGATTAGCAGAGGTGAAAGAAGGTGCGGGGGTGAACAGGTCTCAAAATACGAAATTAAAGTTAAGGTAAAATTTAACAAGGTTATATTTTCTTTTCAAGATTAAGAAATAACAAGTAGAACAGGTACTCAGTAGCCGAAACACAATTCGAAAATGTACAATTACAGTGATTACAGGATTTGGGCTCCGAGAGCCAGACACATAATTCTTGAGCAATGAGCCCAACTTTACTTATATTCAAGGTTCAACAAAGGGGCAGAAAACCCCAATCAGGCCTAGGAGCACTTGCTCCTCTTTACACGGAAAAGCCTCCTCGAGGCATACAGCAACTCAATTTTCAAGAAAGAGCAACTCGCTCTCAAAATTTAAGCCTATCAAAGGCCACACCAAACTCCACTTTCAAGTTGTCCTCCAAGGACATGAAAACAGGGGTAAAAATACCCAACCTACTGAGGCCTATTAAGTAAAGAAACAGGTCAATTACATGGCCTCTAAAATACCAACTTGAGAGGAGGCGTTCTTGCACTCCTAATACACTTTATATAAAACCTACTTGGCACTAGGCCGTTACTGCAAGGGCTAATCCCATACTAGAGAGGTGACTTATAGAAGAAGACAATTTACATTACATTAAGGAAGAAACGGTTGAGAAAATAAGTTCACCTCAACGCAATATGAGTGGGAGCTCGAGAGGGTTAAGCACTCTCTATCCCAATATGTAGATTAAAAGATAGAATTGATACTAAGTCTCTTTACATTTTAGGGGAAAAGTTACATGGTAGAAAGGCTTCGGACCTGCCCCGAGAGTTAAACTGCTGAGCTAGCAAGAAAAGAAGTTATTAAACGGCCATTACCTGGTGGCTGAACTGCTGTCCGAAGAAAGAGGCGCTTCCCGCCCCCTGCTACGTACTTTACACACTGATAGATGTTACTGAAGTGGCCCAGAGACCCTAAAATCAGCAGTTTTTAAACCCTCGCGGAAAGTTCGAGACGTTTCATGAATGAGAAGCCACACCCCCCCTCACTTTATTTGCTAGAGTTAAGCAACATATCCAAGTTGAAGAAGATACACCTGATTGGTCATAAATTAATTAAATAAATTCGGGATTGGCTAAATTCAAACCTGGCGGAACGAAAGGATTAACATTACCAACACAAACAATGACTGAAGGAAATTTAACAAAGAGCAAACTTATACATACGAAATTTCTTCAAAAAAAAAAGTTTCTTCACTTCGCACTTGGGTGCACAATAGTAGTTCTTAAGTAGTGCCATCTAGAAGAGAATGTTCACACTTCTTGCTACAGAGAAAACAAAAATGAATCGAAACTGACACAGTTCAGAACTTCAAAATTTTACAAGTAGTGACATCTTCTGAGAAACTTGAAAATTAACACAGTAGATAAAGTTCAGACTTCCTCCAGTAGAGGAGTTTCAACTGGCGCAAAGTTTGAATTAGTGGTGTGGAGGTGTACCGCCCGGTACAATTATTATTATTATTATTATTATTATTATTATTATTATTATTATTATTATTATTATTATTATTATTATTATTATTATTATTATTATTATTATTATTATTATTATTATTATAACATTTAATTACATATAATATATTAGTTACGTAGCTATACTGTATTCTGTAACTTACTACCGTTAAATTCCCTCTGTGGTCGTAATAGATGTGTATTTGCCTTTAGCTCGAAGGCTCCTGCAAACAAACAGCATTAACGCTAATTACGGCTCATTTTTTTCTGGTTGCAACTCGAGACAAGTACTGTTGACTGGAAATAAACTGTTTTCCTCGGACAGTAACATGTATATCAGTTAACCATATTACGTTATTCTCTCGTTCACTTTCTGTATCATGAACGTAATTACAATGAAATTATGTTTCTTTTCTCCAGGTTACGTCATAGTATGTGACTAGTTTGATATCGTTACAAGTGAAAGCAACACAAAACCATTTCTGTGCAGATGATGGAGGCCTTTGGAGAAGTGAAAGGTAAGAGCTCCCATTATTCAAAATCTAGGCATTAAATAGAATTGTTAGCTCTATGCCCATTCCCAAGCTGAGAAAACTGCAGTGCCATGTGCCTCTGTAGAGTCGGAATTTCCTTTCTAAAAGTTTCTATCAAGAGAAGTACAAATTTAATATATTAAATCCTCGATAAATGGAATAACGTTTTTATTCGAAGTTAAAGTCTGTTCGCTTACGCTTCGGAACAAAAGCCTCGACAATCCCAAGAAAAAATATGAGCTAGATTAATCGGATTTTTGGAGGGTGTCCAGCAGATTTTTGACCTTAATAATTCGAATTATGGCAGTTGCAACCTCTATATATCGAAGTCAATGCAACGAAACCTACAATAATAATTAGATGTTCTGGATCCAGACTTCCAGAATTTGAATAAATAACAGTTCATTCTTTCGCTTGATTTGTGTCTAAACTTTTAGAATGAGTGACAGGAATGATTCATGGGACAATGCATTCTCGGCAACAAGAGAAATGAAATGAAATGTCGTATGGCTTTTAGTGCCGGGATATCCCAGGACGGGTTCGGCTCGCCAGGTGCAGGTCTTTCTATTTGACTCCCGTAGGCGACCTGCGCGTCGTGATGAGGATGAAATGATGAAGACAATACATACACCCAGCCCCCGTGCCATTGGAATTAACGAATTAAGGTTAAAATCCCCGACCCGGCCGGGAATCGAACACGGGACCCTCTGAACCGAAGGCCAGTACGCTGACCGTTAAGCCAACGAATCGGACGGCAACAAGAGAAATAAATGTTTAGTTGCGGAGCGAGTATGGGTCACGTAGCTGTGAGCTTGCAATCATGAGATGTTGGGTTCGGACCCCATTGTGGGCAGCCCTGAAGATGGTTTTTCACTTTCACACCAGACAAATTGTGGGGCCTTATGGTCTCGGTAGCTTCTTTCCCAGTCTTAGGCCTATCCCATTGTCTGTGTCGGTGCGACGTAGAAAATGACCAGTTCAAGTGAAATAATTATCTACGTGCGGTAGTTAACCGTTCGCCACTGTGGTGTAGTGGTTAGTGTGATTATCTGCCACCCACGGAGAACCGGTCTCTATTCCAGGCTCTGTTACGAAATTTGAAAAGTGCTACGAGGGATGGAAAGGGGTCCGCTCAGCCTCAGGAGGTCAAATGAAAAAGTAGAAGGGAGGGGCGAGAGGGTTCGATTCCCACCTCAGCCATCCTCGAACTGGTTTTCCGTGGTTTCCCACTTCTCCTCCAGGCAAATGCCGGGATGGCACCGGACTTAAGGCCACTGCCGTTTTCTTCCCTCTCCCTTAATTATGACTTCCGATCTTCTCATCCCCCCACAAGGCCCCTGTTCAACATATGAGGTGGTCTTCCTCCCCATTTGTATCCCCCGACCCAGAGTCTGAAGCTCGAGGACACTGCCCTTGAGCCGGTAGAGGTGGAATCCCTCGCTGAGTTCGAGGGCAAAAACCAATCCTGGAGGGTTAAACAGATTAAGAAAGAAAGAAAGAAAGAAAGAAAGAAAGAAAGAAAGAAAGAAAGAAAGAAAGAAAGGAAGTAAGAAAGGGATGAAGTAAGGAAGGAAGGAAGGAAGGAAGGAAGGAAGGAAGGAAGGAAGGAAGGAAGGAAGGAAGGAAGCGATTGTTAACCGATCTGATATGGGTTCCAACAACGCAAAAATCAGTTTACTACAGCGTGTATCTTGAAATATGCACAATATTTTAATTTAAAACAGTTCTTCTTCTTCTTCTTCTTCTTCTACTTCTTAACCTGTTTACCCTCCATGGTCGCTTTTCCCTCGGACTCAGCGAGGGATCCCACCTCTACCACCTCAAGGACAGTGTCCTCGAGCTTCAGACTCTGGGTCGGGGGATACAACTGGGGAGGATGACCAGTACTTCGCCCAGGCGGCCTCACCTGTTATGCTGAACAGGGGCCTTGTGGGGGAATGGGAAGATTGGAAGGGATAGACAAAGAAGAGGGAAGGAAGCGGCCATGGCCTTAAGTTAGGTACCATCCCAGCATTTGCCTGGAGGAGAAGTACTAAACCACGGAAAACCACTTCCAGGATGGCTGAGGTGGGAATCGAACCCACCTCTACTCAGTAGACCTCCCGAGGCTGAGTGGACCCCGTTCCAGCCCTCGTACCAGTTTTCAAATTTCGTGGCAGAGCCGGGAATCGAACCCGGACATCCGGGGGTGGTAGCTAATCATACTAACCACTACACCACAGAGGCGGACTATGAAAAAGTCAATGTAATAATTTCTTTAAATAACGGGATACTGTTGTAAATTTTGTTTAAAGAGAGTATTTCAACAGAATAGACAGTATTTCATTGGCGAAATAGTTAACAGTCGTTGTATTGTTATGGATTATTGTCGCTCTTCGTATTCAAATAAATACATTGCTGGCTACAGTCGTGAATAAAGGGTATATCGCGCTCGACAGCTGCAGTCGCTGAAGTGAGATTGTGAGTTCGAAGCCCTAAGGATGGTTTTCCGTGGTTTCCCATTTTCAAACCAGGCAAATGCTGGGGCTGTACCTTAATTAAGCCCACGGCCGTTTCCTTCCCACACCTAGCCCTTTCCTGTCCCGTCCTCGCCATAACACCTATCAGTGTCGGTGCGACGTAAAGCAGCTTGCAAAAAAAAATCAATAAAAATCAGCTGATTCCTGTTGCACCATTCCCGCGTCCAGGTGAGGATATATGAGATCCAGACTAGCTCTTGATATAAATGATTCTATCTGATTAATGTTTCCGGGCTATGAGTTCCGCTTGAGAAATTACGCCGATGGACTATGGTAAATCTCAACCTACGCAGAAGGACGTCTCCTACACGCTATCAGTCGGATACCATACTTGCATGTCGCCAAATTAATCGCAAATATATCAGGTCAATACAGTATTTCAACTGATTCACATGTGTCGCCAACGAAATCGCAAGTAAAAATAAGTTATTATAGTCTTACATCTAGTTCTTATACTAAGTAGGCATTAAAAGAATTATGAAGCTTCACTATTCAACATTTATTGGCTATTCAGTCCAAATACTAAGGAAATGTTACCTAACATCTCATTGAAAATGTCTCACACAACGTAGTAGCTTCGTAATGTTGTAAGAATTTCAATCAGTTACTGTTAAGTTGAGATAAAATAAAAAAAATAAGTTTGGAAAACTTGTAATAAGTAGCTGAAATCTAGGCCATAATTATCGATTCATTAATATCTTGGCCTTTTGAAAATCGAAGTGATATATAAATTATGTTCCAAGAATCAATTGAAAAATTAAAAATATCAATTAAGTAAAACATGCTAAATAACGTTGAAAGTATTAGATGCATCTAATTGGTTAAAAATGAAAAGAAAATTACATTCATTAATATATACATCATTCCAGATTATAGTCTTTTAACAGAATGTAGAACGCAGTGTAAATTGCCAAATAAACAATTCATTAAGATTTGGTATCTCTCTGAGCTGAATTGCTCCTCAAAGTCATTTAAAGTTCTGTCATTCAACCTTTAACTCAAATATGACTGGTGAAACGAATGTCACTTTGGGCTAAACCTAATATCTGTGTCCATACACAGTAGAAAAACATATGGGAAAGCAATATCTGTGTTTTAAGGACTTCAGTTAAATAATATGCTTGAATGTTCCCTTTATATTCATGTTTCATAGAATCCGATCTCCGTATAAGCAAACTCAGGTCCGCTCTAAGTCGTGATTGATTTCAAAATAATACTATCATATGGCTTATGTGGTTAATTCACATAATTATTACCTTAATCTATGGTTAAAATTTAATTTAAGTGCGTATCTGGCTGAATGTAGCATTGCCAAGTGTATTTCATTAAATTTCTAACAAATTATACCACAAGTGGAAAAACTGGCATGTTAGAAGACTCTACCTTCATCTAAAAATCTATATATGAATGACTAAGTCACCAGTGATGTGTCAACATGCTCACATAAAATCAGAAATTAGGTTATCATGTGTGGGAGTATTCGAACATTGTCATAAATAACTCAGTGAAGGCCTAAATATTATCATTACTAGCCTCCTGGCTCATTTGATGATCCTAAATACTGAAAACAACACTGTATTGATGGCAGTGAGATCGTATCCTAACCTACTTTGAGTGTATCTGGGAATAAAAATAGCAATTGAAAGCAATACGTTTCAATATATGTCTCAGAATGCATAATTTGCACATAACATCATCTCACAGAAGACTACTATGACCAACCTCTCAAATAAAAAATAAATATCACCATCACAACTTAACATCTGCTTATATTATTATTCTTATTCACCATTTACCATTCCAAATATCACATAATATCCATATCAATGCATTACAAGCACCCCATCTCATTAAATACGATGCATATGTGCCATAACCTTCACATATTATAACATTATTCCTACCGTCATAGTGTCAAAGAAAAGTGTATCATAATACTAAGCTGTACTACTATATTTCGTCGCAGACATTCCCTAAATACGATCTCTTAACTTGCTATTCCGATAAAGCCATCACACATGTATATTGACACTCATATTACACTTTAACACTCCACTGATAATGATTAAAAATATCTATTACCTTTTCTCACACCACATTGATAATGTTGCGAACGGCTTTCACTGGTATATTACGCCTACATGTGGAATTGACAGTAACATCAGATGAATACCTACATCCATGTAATCTCACTTCGATATATTTATACGCACGCACAATGTCACAAAACATATCAACACATAGCCAAAAATAAAGGTTTCTACTTATGAAAAACGAGTCATAGGGGACTTAACTTTGCTTATTGGACCCTGTTTGCCATCTCGCTTCTGGTCATCGGAAATGGTAGGCCTCGCTCCATGGTTCTGCTTCAGGTAATTGGGTCCATCTCGTCTCCTCTCAGCTGACTTTCAATCCTCCTGGGTCATCAACGTCGTAAAGCGCCACCATAGTCGGAGTAGTTTTGCCTTGGTCTTTTACAACATCATAGTGGTCTTTCGTACGTTTGGAACAGAATAATACAATGTATTAGTTAGTGTCGTCATCTTACAATTAATCTTCGTTTTGTAATGCCTATGATATCAGAATAAAATGTGCTCTGGGATGATTAGTCTCAATATAGTAGTTCTAATTATGCTATTATTGGTAAAAACTCTCTCGCTTGCAGAGCGAATGTGATTTCTCCGTGTTTATTAGAAATGCACTTGACAGCTGGTTGGACTCTGCTGTCTACGATGTGCAGTATCAGACAAATATAAGACTTCTAAGTCCAGCCGTGACGTATTGCTGTACCAGACTTGCTAACTCCTTTTGCTGGTCTTTAAATTTCGCGCAGTTATTTGATCTTTAAAGTTGACGTTGAGCGGGCTGCCGCGGATGTTATCCTCCGTCAATATTTGATCTTTAAATCTGATAAGCTGATTTCTTTCTTTGCTCGACTCTGTCTTGCTTGCGATAGTGCAGAATGATGAAGAATGTTCTAATGGAAGTCTCTCTTTTTTTAATAATTGGTTTTAAATAATCTGCTTCTGTCATTCTTTTTTCACAGCCTTCTAAGTATGGTTCTTTCGGTGACTACCTGTTGAAAAGATTATCATTTCGGTTCGTACCGATGTTAGTTGCTTTCACATTGACATTTTAATGATTTGAACTCCATTTTTGTTCCTACTGATGCAAATATAGAACGGTGAAATGGCACACTGTATTCCGATCATTTATAGTTCTGAGTAGGTAGCTCAGATGTCCGTAATTTATACTTCGCACCAACGATCTTTCAGTATTTAAGAGCGGTTAGCTAATAATATTCAAATTCCTATATCCCAATAATTGCAATTCAGTTCCCCGGCGTAAGTTTGACAGAATTTTTTTGAGAAATTGTTGTAGATAACCTCTTATTTTTCAGCATTTAAGGACACTTTTATTTTACGTCCCGCGGATCTGTATAATCTCATAACCACATTTAAGTTGAGAATTGTAGTTTAGATAGGTATATTAGATAGTCCGATTCATTGGCTGAAAGGTCAGCGTTGAGGCCTTCGGTTCAGAGGGTCCCGGGTTCGATTCCCGGCCGGGTCAGGGATTTTAATCAACTCAGATTAATTATTCTGGCCCGAGGACTGAATGTTTGTGTAGTCCCAACACTTTCCTCTTCATATTCAGACAACACACTACACTACCAACCACCACAGAAACGCGCAATAGTAATTACATCCCTCCATATAGGGTTGGCGTCAGGAAGGGCATCCGGGGGTAAAACAGGGCCAAGTCCGCATGTGCGACAGAGTTCGCACCCGCGACCCCACAGATGTTGGAAAGCTGTAGAAAAAGAAGAAGAAGATACCGTATATTAGATAGTATCGTGCCTTTTGTATTCGTGTGAATCTTTCTCTATGATAATCATTTCGATACGTCAGCATTTAACCAAACGGCTGATTTCATTTCTATTAAAGCATAGTAGGATAAACTAGTGGGCCTAATAATAATACTTACTTACTTACTTACTTACTTACTTACTTACTTACTTACTTACTTACTTACTTACTTACTTACTTACTTACTTACTTACTTACTTACTTACTGGTCGGCGCCTCAGTCCATGTAGGCCTAGGTCCTTGGCCTCCTTAATCACCTGCCTTAATTCGTCCCGGTCCTCGGCTTTCCTTCTCCAGCATTTAACTCCCATCATTCTAAGGTCGTCCTCAACATCATCAACCCACCTTTTCCTTGGCCTTCCTCTCCTCCTTCTTCCTTCTGGTTTTCCTATAAAGACTTTTTTGACAGTACTGGTTTCTGCCATTCTCTGAACATGACCAGCCCACCGAATTCTTCCCTGTTTGATTTTAACAACAATATCTGGCTGGCCAAACAATCCTTGCAGCTCTGCATTTGTCCTCATACTCCATCCATCCTGATCTCTAACTGCTCCAAATACCTTTCTCAATATCTTCCTTTCCCACTGTAACAGCCACTGTTCTTCTCTAGGAGTCATCACCCAGCATTCTGAGCCATACATCACTATAGGTCTCAGTACTGTTGTGTATATTTTTATTTTAGTATTCCTACTGACATTCCTGGATTTAAACATATTTTGCAAGGCGTAAAAGCATCGGTTCCCACTTGTTATCTTTTCCTGTATTTCCACAGAGGTTTTATTGTCTGCAGTTATTATTGGGCCTAGATATTTGAAAGTTGTAACTCTCTGATGTTTCTTCTCATGTATTCTCACTGTGGTCCTTTCTCTTGCTCCCTCTGTCTCTCCCATCATCATATATTTTGTTTTATTTATAATCACTTCTAGCCCTAAGTCGCGTGCTTTCTCTTTTAACAAAGCATAGTTCTCTTCAAGAGCTCTTTCGTTTCCTGCAATAATTGCCACATCATCAGCATATGCTATCCCCCCTCCTCCATGGTACTACAGCCCTTGAAGGGCCTTGGCCTACCAAGCGACCACTGCTCAGCCCGAAAGCCTGCAGATTACGAGGTGTCGTGTGGTCAGCACGACGAATCCTCTCGGCCGTTACTCTTGGCTTTCGTGACCAGGGCCGCTATCTCACCGTCAGTTAGCTCCTCAATTCTAATCATGTAGGCTGAGTGGACATCGAACCAGCCCTCAGGTCCTGGTAAAAATCCCTGACCTGGCCGGGAATCGAACCCGGTGCCTCCGGGTAAGGGGCAGGCACACTACCCCTACACAACGGGGCCGGCAGCACATGCTGTCACTTGTACTAATCTGTTCAGGATGGTTCCCCCTGGCTTGAAGGGTAGCTGGCGTATTACTAATAATAATTTGTTACGTATTTAATTTTGTTGGATGTCCTTGAGTAGTTCATGCGAATTTCAAACTTTAATTGCAATTTTTATTTTTGTTTGTGCCTAGTAATAACCTATTGTAATTAGGATACGTCTGAAAGTAGTTTAAAAATAATCGTAGTGTATTTTAGAATCTTATTAGAAATTGGCGTACTTATTCTATTCTTGTGAAATATTTGTGCAGTGGGAGTATCTGTATAAACTCTCGTACAAGAATTTTGTTGTTGTAATTATGATAGAGTTAACTGCAGCTTATAATTGCGTAATTCTTGTGTATTCCTTTCGGTATTCGGTAATTAACGCCAGTTTTCTTCCTATTAGGGTGTTGTAGTATTAAAATATACTACGACTAAGTAGTATTGTAGTATACAAGTATATTACTTACCTGATTGTCCTGAAATTTTTGTGTACTAACCTAAACAATAATTATTTCGCTTCATTGTCTTTTGTGCACAGAATAAGTTAGGTTTATTTTTCATTATTCCTTAAAGAATTGGTAACGAGTGCAAGTGTAGGAACTGTGGGTGTGGCAGGCATTAAGGAGTATGAGGGAGGAGTTGGAGAGTTTGAGGGAGATAATTAGGATTCTCTCTGAGGACAGGAAGGAAAGTAGGCCTTCATCAAATAATGTACAGGATACAGTAGATGTAAAATAGGTATGGGAAGGAAAGGGGGGGGATTGTAGAAGACAGGTGGTCTAATGCTTTAAGGGGAAGGATATTGCACGCTAAGGGCTGTATTCAGGATCAGAACTCAGGACAGGTGTCTGTGACAAATCGCTATAAGTCAGTGTAGGTAGAACAACAGAAGGAAGATGAGGAACAGATAATTATTGCGGAGAAGTGTGAAAGTAGGAGGAAGGGAAAAGGTAGGAAAGGGAAATGTAGAGTAGAGGATAGGAAAAGACAGGTGGAACAGGGTCATGGGAGGGAGAAAAAGGAGGAGGAAATAGCTTCAGCAGCTGTCAGGAAAGATAGGGCTGACGAGGAAGGGAGAGGATCAAATGAGTTGGGTAGGGTTGAGGCTCTGGTCATGAGAATTCCATTGGTAGACATGTGGAGAAAAGTATATGGAAGAAATGGAACCAGAGTAGAATGTTATCCAGCAATTAGGCTAAGGAAGATTTTAAGGAAAGTAGAAGAGAAGGCGGTAGTGTTGCACGTTGGTACCAACAACGTAAGGCAAGCATAGTTGGGGATGTGTGGGATCTGGTAAATGTAGCAGGGTTAAGTTTAAGGAAGTGGAGAATATTATCAGTGGAATAGTGTGTAGGAGGGATACTGACTGCAAGGTGATTGAGGATTTAAATAAACCTATGGAGAGGGTACGTGGGAAACTGGTAGTGAGATTTCTAGATCCTAATGGGCGGGTGCGAGATATGGATCTGCGCTTAGACGGCCTTCACTTAAACCGTAGTGGTACGTGTGAGTTAGGAAATTTGTTTATAAGAGTTATAGGTAAGTATATTTAGGCAAACTGGGTTATCTAAGGAGCGATGATAATGGTACAGTGATCTGGAAATCAAGCAGGGTTGACATAAAAATGTCAGTGTTCAACTGTTGAATTATTGTAAAGGAAAGAATAGAATAAAGTAATTTAATATATACAGTATATATACCAGATATTGTCATAGGAGTTGAATCATGGTTGAGAAATTATATAATGGATGCAGAAATTTTCCCCCAGATCAGGGGTGGGTATCGTCGAGATACGATAGGAATGGCAGGAGGGAGAGTATTCATTCTGGTGAAATAGGTAAAATTACAAACATGAAATTCTAGACCGGGAAAGGGTAGCGCTGAAGCTGATACGGAATTATTTGATAAGGTAATCAGCTATGTGCAAAACGATATGGAAAGTAACGTGATTGTAATATATCAATCACTTACTACTGATCTGCATTTAGGGCAGTCGCCCAGGTGGCAGATTCCCTATCTGTTGTTGTCCTAGCCTTTTCTTAAATGATTGCAAAGAAATTGGAAATTTATTGAACATCTCCCTTGGTAAGTTATTCCAATCCCTAACTCCCCTTCCTATAAACGAGACTAAGAACGAGGTGCAGGTTGGAAAGAAACAGAGTTCGAAATGGCTGTGGAAGTAAGCAGAAATTGAAGGAATTTACTAGGAAATTGAATCTAGCAAAGAAGTCAGCTAAGGATAACATGATGGCAAGCATACTTGGTGGCCACACTAATTTTAGTGGAAAATGGAAGAGTATGTATAGGTACTTTAAGACAGAAACAGGTCCCAAGAAGGATATTCCAGGAATAATTAATGAACAAGGGAAGTGTGTATGCGAGAATATTCAAAAGGCAGAAGTATTCAGTCAGCAGTATGTAAAGATTGTTGGTTACAAGGATAATGTCCAGATAGAGGAGGTGACTAATACTATAGAAGTATTAAAATTTACCTATGACAGCAATGACATTTACAGTAAAATACAAAAGTTGAAAACTAGAAAAGCAGCTGGAATTGATAAGGTTTCGGGGGATATACTAAAGACAATGGGTTGGGATATAGTACCATATCTGAAGTACTTGTTTGATTTTTGTTTGCATGAAGGAACTTTACCAAATGAATGGAGAGTTGCTATAGTAGCCCCTGTATATAAAGGAAAGGGTGATAGGCATAAAGTTGAAAATTACAGGCCAGTCAGTTTGACAAGCATTGTATGTAAGCTTTGGGAAAGCATTCTTTCCGATTATATAAGACATGTTTGGAAAATTAATAACTGGTTTGACAGAAGGCAGTTTGGGTTTAGGAAAGGTTATTCCACTGAAGCCCAACTTGTAGGATTCCAGCAAGATATAGCAGATATCCTGGATTCAGGAGGTCAATTGGACTGTATTGCAATTGACTTATCTAAGGCATTTGATAGGGCAGATCATGGGAGACTACTGGCAAAAATGAGTGCAATTGGACTTCACAAAAGAGTGACTGAATGGGTGGGTCTGTTTCTAGAAAATAGAATTCAGAGAATTAGAGTAGGTGAAGCTTTATCTGCCCCTGTAAAAATTAACAGGGGAATTCCTCAAGGCAGTATTATTGGACCTTTATGTTTTATTATATATATCAATGATATGTGTAAAGAAGTGGAATCAGAGATAAGGCTTTTCGCAGATGATGTTATTCTGTACAGAGTAATAAATAAGTTACAAGATTGTGGCGGGTGATCTCAATTTACCAAATGTCAATTGGAAAGATAATGCGAACGACAGGAAGCATGGCCAACAAATGGCAAATAAGTTAATATGGGAACGACAGCTGATTCAGAAAGTGATGGAACCAACTAGAGGGAAGAATATTCTGGACGTGGTGCTGGAAAACCAGATGAGCTCTATAGAGGAACCAAAAAAATATATGGCATTAGTGATATTAAGCTGTTTCAGCAAGTTTCTTGCTTTACGCACCGACACAGATTTGTCTTATGTCACATTCGGACAGAAAAGGGCTAGGAGTGGTAAGGAAGCAGCCGTGGTCTTGATTAACGAACAGCCCCAGCATTTGCCTGGTGTCAAAAGAAGCTGTTTTTGTCGTAGTTTAAATGTGATAGAAAGGAAGGTCTTAAAAGTAGGGCTATTAGACAGTACCATATCTATATCTATATAAATAAAATCGTAACGACCGTGTGTCTGTACATTGATTATTTTGGCGAAATTTACGTACAGTTATCCGTTTCAGGTGTAATAATGACCATCTGCATCATTTTTAGCTTTGGTGTCTGTTTGTCTGTTTGTCTGTCCTTCTACAACTTGAAAACTACTGGATATATTTCCACCAAACTTCATATTTAGAATCCACCTGTCCTTGGCTAGGTTTTAGCGCAAATATCGTTTCTAAATCCCTGAACTGAGTGGGGATTTTTACGAAACCGAAACCGTGATTTTGCACTCCCTCAAAGTATACAAAACCGAACTTAATGGAAATCTACCTGCCTTAATGAAAATTAATTTCTAAACTTTTTTTTTCTTATGTGCATCATTTCGGTAACAGGATTTAATAAGAGAGATATCATTAACGGACCGTTCTTCGGTACAAATCCCAGCGGACTTAACGCAAGAGCGGGTGCGTGTAAAGCGTATTTCTTACAACTTGAAAACCACTGAAGGTATTTGAACCAAACTTTATATATAGCATCCATCTGTTCAAGGGTAGGTTTCTTTGGTGTCTGTTAGTTAGTTTGTTTGTTTCTTTCTTTGTTTGTTTGTTGGTCTGTTTGTCTTTCTACAACTTGAAAACTACTGGATATATTTCCACCAAACTTCATATTTAGAATCCACCTGTCCTTGGGTAGGTTTTAGGGTAAATATTGTTTCTAAATCCCTGAACTAATTGGGGGTTTATACGAAACCGAAACCGTGATTTTGCACTCCCTCAAAATATACACAACCAAACTTAATGGAAATCTACCTGCCTTAATGGAAATTATTTTATGAACTTTTTTTTCTCATGTGTATCATTTCGATACCAGGATTAATAACGGAGATATCATTAACGGACTGTTTTTCGGTACAAGTCCCACCGGACTTAACGCAAGAGCGGGTGCGCGTAAAGCGTACTTCTTACAACTTGAAAACTACTGAGATATTTGAACCAAACTTTGTATTTAGCATCCACCCCTCCAAGGGTAGGTTTTAAGGTTTATACCATTTCAAATTCCAGGAATGGACTGGAGTTTTATAGGGGACCGAAATGGTGATGTTTACTCTCCCACAATATATGAAGTACAAGACCAACCTGACTGGAAATCGATCAAACTGTTTGGAAATCCAATTCTAATTTCTTTTTCTCATGTGCATTTTTCAACGGGAGGATTAATAAGGAAGATAACATGAAAGGTCTGTTTTCAGGCTAAGTCTAGCGGACATAGCCCAAAAGGTGTTATACGTGGACCAGATTCCTCATCTATCTAGATAAATCATATCGTAACGACCGTGTGTCTGTGCATTGACTATTTTGGCGAAATTTTCGTACAGCCTTCCGTTTAAGGGGTAATAATGACCACCTGCATATTTTTTGCTATAGTTTCCTGGAAGTCCTAAATTTTACCCCCCCCCCCCCCCCCGGTCGCCTAAAATCAAGATTGCCTCACAATCTGCCACACGAGCTGAAAGATTAAAATTAAGCACATTTATACGTTTTAGCCGGTAACCTACGGAAAACTTCCAAGATCTTTAAATATTTCACTTTTTATTTCGAATTATATCGAAATAGGCAATTTAATGACGGTGCAGACCTTCGTTTCGAGGTATTTCGCGACTAAACGTTAAGTCCTATCACAAAACGGATGGCACGATCTCCGTTCAATTTCGAGTGATCTAGATTTAGCTGTATATTTCGATGGTTCGTAAATTTTTTACACGTGTATTACTTAGTTTGACACACTTATAGGAAAGGTAGAGTCATCGAATTTGGCACGCACATTGACACCACCAATGGCTATATGCGAACCCAATTTCATGATTCTAGCTTCCACATAAGTATGTGAAAAATAATGTAAAATGATGAAAATGTACCCAAATTTCACTCCATTCAAATATAGTAACTCAAACGAACCCATAAATATGTGCGATACGAGAAAATGTTTTAACACCAAACATGTAGAGCGATAAAAGGGACGTCTGAGGGTGCAAACCGTTTGTTGGTATGATGTAGCGATTAGGAGCAGTCAATCTCAAAATGAAGGTTTCCATTTTCAAACGTGCCCATGCTTATCTCTCCTCTATATAAATATAATCGCAACGACCGTCTGTCTATACATTGGCTATTTTAGCGGAATTTCGGTACAGTTATCCGCTTCAGTTGTAATAATGACCATCTGCATATTTCTTAACTTTGGTGTCTGTTTGTCAGTTTGATTGTATGTGTTTTTATAACTTGAAAGGTACTGAATATATTTCTACCAAACTTGATATTTAGAATCCACCTGTCCTTGTGTAGGTTTTAGGGCCAATATTATTTCTGAATACCTAAATACCGGAACCATGATATTGCACTTCCTCAAAATAAGCACATCCGAAATTAATCGAAATCTACAATTCTTAATGGAAATCCATTTCTAAAACTTTTGTTCTCATGTGAATTTTTCGACAGAAGGATTAATAAGTGAGATATCATGAACGGTTGGTTTTACAGGTTAAGTCCAGCGGACGTAGCCAAAATGCGTTGCACGTGGAGCAGATTCCTTATCTATCTATATAAATAAAATCGTAACGACTGTGTGTGCCTGTACATTGACTCTTTTGGTGAAATTTTCGTACAGATACCCGTTTGAGGGGTAATAATGATCGTCTGCATATTTTTTTGGTTTAATTTCCTGAAAGTCATAATTTTTACCCCCTCACCCAAAATCCAGATTGCAGTATAATCTGCCAGACAAGCAAGAAAATTGAAATTTGGCAAATTATACGTTTCAGCCTGTAACGAACGAAAAACTTCACAGATCTTTCATTTTTTCATTTTTTTATCCCCGAAGAATATCGAAATATGGAAGCAATTTTAATGATGGTGCAGACCTTCGTTTCGAGGTATTTCGTGGGATAAACATGAAGTCCTATCACATAACGGATGGCACAATCTTCGTTGAATTAGGAGTGATCTTCAACCTTGGTCTTATGACTTTTTGTCGTGTCTGTATCGCTTAAACGTTAGATTCGTCTCTATTTCTCGATTTTAAGTAAATTTGGACTCTTTACCTATATAATTCAAACTTTCAATCACTTACAGGAAATATAGTATGATCAAACTCTACACGAACATTGGCCCACCCAGTACCCATATGTGAGCCAAATGCTATGTCACATAATTGTCCGAAAAGTAATGCAATGTAAGATAATCCTACACAAATTTCAACCTAATCAACGTTTCTGATTCAATCTGACCCATGAAGAGATGAGATGCGAGAAAATATTATAGGACCAGCCACTTGGATCGCTAAATACTGCGCCTTACGGTACAATCCTTTGTCAGTATGACGTACCGTTTAGCAGCAGTTAATCTGTAAATGAAGGTCTGCAATATTGTAAACATGCATATACTTTCGTATGTCCATCTACATATATTCAATGATGTCGATTTGTAGCGATCGAGGAAGGGTGTGTCTTCTATTGTAATCAGTACCGACTTTGACTGCTGGCAGTGGGAATGGGGTCCTTCTCCAACTTCTGTGTAAATGGCATTAGTAAGGAGGGCCTACCATGTTAATGAATAATTCACTTCTCGATTTGTCTTACAGAAGGCAAGGGATCATGCAGTTTTGTTCGAAATTCCCCTACCCTATTGTGTTTGGCTCTAGGCCAGGGTGCCCGCCATTATAAACAAATGTTCAAATCTAAAATTTGACTAGCATTAGCCATAGTGGCCAGCTATTTTCATGGAAACTCACTAATTCTGTGTGACTGGCAGTAAGCTGGCTGGCAGCAGTAAAAAGGGCCTGTCATTATAATGATAACTGCACAACTCAATTTTGACTTGTGGTAGGGAAGTTGCCTGGTATTATAATAATATCTCCTCAACTGTAATCTGTCTGAAAGTAGAAAATGGGTCTGCCATTGTAACTAAAACTCCACAAATCGATTGTGACCGCGCAGTAGGCAATGGGGCCTGCAATTATAATGTAAACTTGCCAACTCGATTGTGAATGGCAGTAGGCAAGTGAGCCTGCCGTTATCATCACAACTCCGCAACCCTCACTTTACATTGGAAACAACGCATGGGGACCTCCCCATGCTATTTCTCGGATAAGGCTAAGAGACACTCAATTCTAAAACAATCTCATTTACTACACGCACAGTATTTACGTCGATATCCGTATACATTGTAGAATACCGTTGCGAAGCACGGGTACATTTGCTAGTATATAAAATAAGAGTTTTGTCTGTACATTGCTCAGAATTTGAAAAGAATTGTATTTCTGTATCGGTCATGTCCATAGTAACAAGAAATTATACTTTTTACTTTTCCATAATTTATGTCTGTCTGTCTGTCTGTCTGTCTGTCTGTCTGTCTGTCTGTCTGTCTGTCTGTCTGTCTGTCTGTCTGTCTGTCTGTCCGTCTGTCTGTCTGTCTGTCTGTCTGTCTGTCTGTCTGTCTGTCTGTCTGTCTGTCTGTCTGTCTGTCTGTCTGTCTGTCTATCTGTCTGTCTGTCTGTCTGTCTGTACACACATCACGAGAAAACGGCTGAAGAGAATTTAGTGAAAATCGGTATGTAAAGTCGGGGGATGAGCCGCTACAATCTAGGTTATTAATCATTTTATTCACGCTGAGTGAAATGGTAGTTTAGGGGAAGACCTTAAATTTAATTATCGAATATTTATATTATTAGCGGTCCTATCGATAAATACTATATAACTAAAGTTATATAGAATTTAATTTCCAGTCATTTATGTCTTATACATTTTTACCGTACCGGCTCTGATAACACAGATATTAACGAATTTGTATTTTTGTTGCTAAGTCCATATCAACGCCGAGCCACGAGAAAATGGGTTAACAGAATTTAATGAAAACCGCTATATAGAGTCGGGGATAAGAAACTACAGTCTAGAGCTCTAAGCTGTAAATAATTTCATTTTCCCCAAGATGAAATGGTAGTTTAGGGGAAGGCGCCTAAAATTTCATTTTAATTACCGGTACGGTACCTATGTTATTGGTGCTATATAAAAGTACGGTACTACATAACAAAAGTTATAGACAATACAATTTCCGATCATTTATGTTTCATTCAGTTTTACTGTACCGACTGTGATAAGAGTGGTATTTCAGAAGGCCTACAATATCCAAAGCGCTTAACACTGATCAACAATTACTTTACATTGACCATTGTTTGTTGTGATGTTCTTCGTTTCTTATGGTGCCGCTCAACTCCGATAGATGGGATTACTACTGCGTACCGAGTATAACAGCCTGACTGAACATTGGCGGGAAATAGCTGAGGAGTTGGGAAACTTTCTTCTTTAGCATGCCATTCCTCTGGTTCATACATTTTCTGATACTGCAGGTACGTAACACACTAGTTCATCATAGCATTCACCAGTATCCAGTAATCGGGAGATAGTGGGTTCGAGCCCCACTGTCGGCAGCCCTAAAAATGGTTTTCCGTGGTTTCCCATTTTCACACCAGGCAAATGCCGGGACTGTACCTTAATTAAGGCCATGGCCGCTTCCTTCCACTTCCTAGGCCTTTCCTAACCCATCGTCGCCATAAGACATATCTGTGTTGGTGCGACGTAAAGCAAATAGCAAAAAACAAAAAAAATAGCATCATAGCATTCGACCTATTCAATCCCTACTCTGAGGTACTGATTGGAATGAGTAGTGTGCATATTTAACGGAATAATGACAGAGGAGTGTTCATGGCGGTCTGCGACCTGGTTGTTCCAGCTCTGGAACTTTGGACTGTTAGATCGGCACCGTAGTAGTGTTCGTTGAAAGTGAGAAAGTGTGCGGTTTTTCATTTGATCGAGTATTTTATGTGACAACATTGCTTTCTGTCTGTCCTGAATTCAGTTAGGAAAACCACCAAGTCACTCTTTCTGAGAATCCCGTAGCGAAGCACGGGTACATCAGCTAGTGGCTGATAAAACAGACGTGAGGGAGTTTTTAAAAAGTAACTCTGGTCGGTGGAAAACGGTAAATAAAAATGGAAACAGACTCTGGGATGGCTTTAAAGCAATTGTGGAAGAATGTGAAAACAGTTTTGTACCTTTAAAGGTGGAAAGGAACACTAAAGACCTGCTATGTCATAACAGAGAACTAAAGAGACTAAGAAGGAGGTATAAGTTAGAAAATAAAGGTAGAAATGGCTGTGGAAGTAGGGAGAAATTGAATGAACTTACTAGGAAATTGAATCTAGCAAAGAAGTCAGCTCAAGATTACATGATGGCAAGCATAATTGGCAGCCATACACATTTTAATGAAAAATGAAAGGGTATGTATAGGTACTCCAAGGCGAAAAAACAGGTTCTAACAAGGACATTCCATAAATCATTAATGAACAAGGGGAGTGTGTATGTGAGGATCTTCAAAAGTCAGACGTATTCAGTCAGTAGTATGTAAAGATTGTGGGTTACAAGGATAATGTCCAGAGAGAGGAGATGACTGATGCTAAGGAAGTATTAAAATTTACCTATGACAACAGTGATATTTACAGTAAGCTACAAAAGTTGAAAACTAGAAAAGCAGCTGGAACTGATAAGATTTCGGGGGATATACTAAATAGAATGGGTTGGGATATAGTAACATATCTGAAATACTTATTTGATTATTGTTTGCATGAAGTAGCTATACCAAATGAATGGAGTGTTGATAAAGTAGCCCCTGTGTATAAAAAAAGGGTGATAGACATAAAGCTGAAAATTGCAGGCCAGTAAGTTTGATATGCATTGCATGTAAGATTTGGAAATGCATTCTTTCTTATTATATTAGACATGTTTGCGAAATTAATAACTGGTTCGATAGAAGGCAGTTTGGGTTTAGGAAAGATTATTCCGCTGAAGCTCAGCTTGTAGGATTCCAGCAAGATGAAGCAGATGGATTCAGGAGGTCAAATTGATTGTATCGCGATGTACCTGTCTAAGTTATTTGCTAGGGTGGATCTTGGAAGACTACTGGAAAAAATGAGTACAATAGGACTTGACAAAAGAGTGACTGAATGGGTGGCTATATTTCAAGAAAATAGATCTCAGAGAATTACAGTGGGCGAAGCTTTATCTGACCCTGTAATAATTATGAGGGGAATTCCTCAAGGCAGTGTTATTGGACCTTTGTGTTTTCTTATATATATAAACTAGCAAGATACCCGTGCTTCGCTACGGTATTATAATGAAATTTATAATTGAATGCTTATTGTATTAGATATATAATCCGCCGAAATTCGCGATCTGACTCGTTTTCTGCGAGAATCGACCAAAATTCCCGATCTGACTGGTTTTCTATGATTTTACGGCACGTTTCCTCCCACTTTTAAATCTTCCTTTCCAGCAATCGATTTCGTACTTCCCGGGCTACGCTCAGGTATTCCTCCCGGTCAGTTGGGTCCGTAAATCTTTGCCATCTTTTCCTATAATATTTTTAATATGGATAAAATCTTTCAGGAGATCCGGCGTGGTGTCATATTGGGTGCCTCGGCGGCACTGAACCCGCGGCCGGACTGCATTCTTAGTCATTACCCGTCCAGGAGCCGTTTCCGGCGCGGTCCGCATATTTGACGACGGTCCGGAATATTATTATTATTATTATTATTATTATTATTATTATGTGTTGCTGGAATGACTGATGACAGGGAAAACCGGAGTATCCGGAGAAAAACCTGTCCCGCCTCCGTTTTGTCCAGCATGAATGCCACATGGAGTGACCGGGATTTGAACCACGGGACCCAGCTGTGAGAGGCCGGCGCGCTGCCGCCTGAGCAACGGAGGATCCTTATAAGTACATTAATAACAGTAAAATCAATTGGTCTCACCTCCTTCTACACCCCACCGAAGTTAAGTTTATTTACCGCCAACCCCCCCCCCCACCATAAAAAATTAAAAGAATGTTTGTTTCTTTATGTTTAAGGGAGATTCCAAACACCAATGTTCACGTCTATTACCTTCAGTTTTGAGATATTAGTATCCACATAAAAAAATTCACTTTTTTTCACTTCATTTCACAATAACCCCCTAAGTGAATTTTCCCGCAAATAATACTTGTTTCTTTAATAGTAAAGGATCTTCTAAATACCAATTATCACGACTCTAACTTCTTCAGTTTTCGATTTATGTGTCCTCGTGAAAGGAATTCAACTCCTTTACACTCCCGCCCTCCAAGATGATTTCCCCACCAAACGCGTTCTTCTTTGTTTTTAAAGGAGGTCCAAATAAGAATTTTCACGTCTGTAACAACTTTAGTTTTTATTAGATGTATGTATTCTCATACAATTCAGTCAATTAATTTTTCAATTCTTTCACCCCCCCCCCCCAATCCCCTTCATTGGATTTTCCGAGAATACGTGGGTTTTTTTACTTTTAAAGCAGATTGCAAATATCAAATTTCACGTCTGTAACATCTTCATTTTTGAGATATCAGTAGCCTAATTAAGAGAATTCATCACCATTTTCCGTCACTTTTACCCCCCCTTCCACCCAAGTGGTATTTTCGAAAACTAAAAGTACACGTATCTTTATGTTTAATAGAGATAAAAAATACCATTTTTCACTTCTGTAACATGTTAAGTTTTTTTAGATATACTGTAAAAATTCTCATTTCAAAATTTCACCCCTTTTGAGTTCCCCTTAAGTGGAGTTTCCAAAAACAAATCACCTATATTTCTTTACATTTACAGGAGATTTACACCCACTCTTTACGTCTGTAACATTTTACGTTTCCAAGATATTCTGTAGATATAGTCTTTCAAAAAATTCACCCCAATTTGTCACTCCTGTTTAACCGCCATTAATTGGCTTGTCCAAAAACTAAAAAATTCGTGTTTCTTCATTTTTACAGGAGATCCCATATGCAAATTATCAGTTCTGTAATATCTTTCGTTTCTGAGATATGTGTATCCTCAATTAAGGCATTCAACCCATTTTTCACCCTTTTACACCCCTCCTATTAGGATTTACAGGAAAAAAAAACGTGTTCCTTTATTTTTAGAGGAGATTCTAACCACCAATTTTTACATCAGTAAATTTTAAAGTTTTAAGATGTAGACACACTCATTTCAAAAAATTCACGCCCCCCCCCTTTTCACCACCACAATATTTGGATTTTCCAAAAACGAAAAAATACGTGTTCCTTTACTTTTAAAGTAGATCCAAAATACCAATTTTCAGGTCTGTAATATCTTCAGGTTCTCAAATATAAGTAGCCTCATGAAAGGCATTCAACCCATTATTCTCCCTTTTACACCCTTCCTATTGGGATTTTCCGAAAACAAAAGAATGCGTGTTTCTTAATTTTTAAAGGAGATTCTAAATACCAATTTTTACATCTATAAACTTTAAAAGTTTTGAGATATAGATACACTCATTTTAAAAAATCACCCCCTTTTCAGCCCCCGCCCCCCATTAATTGGATTTTCCACAAAAAGAAAAATACGTGTTTATTTATTTTTAAAGGAGATCCCAAACACCAATTTTCAGGTCTGTAATATCTTCAGGTTCTGAAATATAAGTAGACTCATGAAATGCATTCGACCCCTTTTTCAACCTTTACCACCCTTCCTATTACGATTTTCCGAAAACAAAATATACGTGTCTCTTTATTTTTAATGGAGATTCTAAATACCATTTTTACATCTATAACCTTTAAAAGTTTTGAGATATAGATACAGTCATTTTAAAATATTACCCCCTTTTCACCCCCCTTAATTGGGTTTTCCAGAAAAAAAAAAATACGTGTTTCTTTATTTTTGAAAGAGATCCCAAACACCAATTTTCAGGTCTATAATATCTTCAGTTTCTGAGATATAAGTAGCCTCATTAAAGGCATTCAACCCATTTTTCACTCCTTTTCACTCCTCCTATTGCGATTTTTCGAAAACAAAGAAATACGTGTTTCTTTATTATTAATGAAGATTCTAAATACCAATTTTTACATCTGCAAACTTTAAAAGTTTGGAGATATAGATTCACTCATTTTAAAAATTCACCCCCCTTTTCACCCTCCCATTAATTGGATTTTACAAAAACAAAAAAATACGTGCTTCTTTATTTTTAAAAGAGATCAAAAGTACCAATTTTCAGGTCTGTAATATCTTCAGTTTCTGAGATATAAATACCGGTATCCTGATTAAAGGCATTCAACCCATTTTCCCCCATTTTAACCCTTTTTCATCCCTCATATTGGGATTTTCTGAAAACAAAAAAATACGTGTTTCCTTATTTTTAAAGAAGATTCTAAATACCAATTTTTACATCTGTAAACTTTTAAAGTTTTGAGATATAGATACACTCATTTTAAAATTTCACCCCCATTGTCACCCCCTTACCGAAGGAATATCCAAAAATCCTGTCTTAGCGAGCACCTACATCATAATATGAATATATCCCCAAAATTTCATTTCTTTATGTCCAGTAGTTTTGGCTCGGCGATGATGAATCAGTCAGTCAGTCAGTCAGGACAAGCTATTTTATATATATAGATGATATGAGTAAAGAAGTGGAATCAAAGATAAAGTTTTCGCGGACGATGTTATTCTGTATAGAGTGATAAATAAGTTAAAAGAATGTCAGCAACTGCAAAATGACCTAGTTTTCAACCTTTTTTTTTATCTTATTGTAAGTGTCATTGTTATCATATGCAAATAATACTTCTTTAGCATTTGTCACCTTCTCTATCTGGGCATTATCCTTGTAACCAACAATCTTTACATACTGTTGACTGAATATTTCTGCCGTTTGAATATCCTCACATGCACACTCCCCTTGTTCATTAATGATTCGTAAATGTCCTTCTTGGAACCTGTTTCTGTCTTAAAGTACCTATGTATACCCTTCCATTTTTCATAAAAATGTGTATAATGATAAACGGGGTTAAAATTCAGGTTGTGAGTTTGACAAATAGGAAAATTCCTGTCTGTTTTAATTACTGCGTTGATGGGGTGAAAATTCCTTATGAATATCATTGTAAGTACCTAGGTGTTAATATAAGGAAAGATCTGCATTGGAGTAATCACATAAATGGAATTATAAATAAAGGGTACAGATCTCTGCACATGCTTATGAGGGTGTTTAGGGGTTGTAGTAAGGTTATAAAGGAGAGGGTATATAAGTCTCTGGTAAGATGCCAACTAGAGTATGGTTCCAGTGTATGGGACCCTCGCCAGGATTACTTGATTTGAGAACTGGATAACAATCCAAAAAAAAGCAGCTCGATTTGTTCTGGGTGATTTCCGACAAAACAGTAGCGTTACAAAAATGTTGCAAAATTTGGGCTGGGAAGACTTGAGAGAAAGGAGACGTGCTGCTTGACTAAACGGTATGTTCCCATCTGTCACTGGAGAGATGGTGTGGAATGACATTAGTAGACGAATAAGTTTGAGTGGTGTCTTTAAAAGTAGGAATTATCACAATATGAAGATAAAGCTGGAATGCAAGAGGACAAACTGGGGCAAGTATTCGTTTATAGGAAGGGGAGTTAGGGATTGGAATAACTTACCGAGGAAGATGTTCAATACATTTCCAGTTTCTTTGCAATAATTTAAGAAAAGCCTAGGAAAACAACAATAGGAAATCTGTCACCTCGGTGACTGCCCTAAATGCAGATCATTAGTGACTGAAGTTATAGCTATCTCGTTCGCCTGATATGAACCTCGTCGAACACTTATAGGACGTGGTGGTGAGGTCTATTCATACGCCAGAAGCTTGCATCTACGAATAGCACGAAGCTGTGGGTAACTATTTGGTTTTTTTTTTATTTCATACCACCAACAGAGATGTTTCTCCAATTACATGTGGCTTAGTCACCATACATTATTAAAAATAAGAAATGTCAGGAAGAACTGCATATCTAAAATTAAATACACAATATTATTAAGAAGAACGGCATGGGTCAGAATCTCTCCACAGGTGTTTCTTCCACTTGGAGAATCAATGGCACGACGAGCTGCTGCACTTGGCCGAGCTACAGA
This sequence comes from Anabrus simplex, assembly GCF_040414725.1. NCBI lineage: Eukaryota > Metazoa > Arthropoda > Insecta > Orthoptera > Tettigoniidae > Anabrus > Anabrus simplex. The sequence continues at coordinate 884,278,823 of NC_090265.1, read as the reverse complement.
TGGATCTACTCGGTATTAGACCCCTATCCCATGACTTTTGTCATTTCTGTGTAAGGATACACAGGCGGATGGCCTTGATACACATTTCTGTTCGACGTAGCCGCCTTTCTTTCCCAAACAGGTGTTCAAAAGGTAGGAATCTGTGTCCAGTCCCAGAATGCACGTCATTACGGCATGCTGAACCGCCGTATCATGGTGCTTCTTGAACAATTCGAAGAGATGCAAATCACTGGATGCCAGGTCTTCCAAGCCTTGGTGTATCGTTAGAACAGTTTGCTTGGATAATAACTGAATAGTAAGCAATGTTTATCACTGCCCTACTGGTGTGCATACTTATATCTGCCTATAAATTAATATTTGTCCGTACGAGCTTTCGTTACCGTATTTCTGAAACTACTTTGTAAAAGAGTCTTTCAGCTCTTTATTGATGTGTAGCATGTGTACGTTAGAATTAAGATATGTGTAGGCCTACAGGGAGTGTTCTATGTTATAATACGTAGTGGGGAAAAATAACGGCAGCAATTCTTGTGTGAAAGCCTTTAACTTATCGCAATTACTCTAAACGTTAAAACAATAGATTCACCATGTATCAGGAGCACGAGAATCTTCCTAGGTGGAGAGCAGAAGCTAGTCCATCAGTAGCTTGGTAATACAACTTCAGATATAACCAGGACAGTAGAGACTTGCTATTTTCAAAGTAATATATTCTTTTAAAGCTGTCGTTTCTATTTCGGAATGAACTTGCTGTAGTGGGGTGGTGGTGATGAGTAGATGCATTTCTACGAATAGAAATATTAGTTCGTGTAGAATGATGGCTGCAAAGCATCACTGTTGAAGAAACCACGTGGACTTCATTAATGAAGTAAGCACTTCTGTTTCAATCAATAAGGAGTACTGTATGTTATTATTGACTACATAGTTCTACTCTATTTTACTCTGTTTTATTTCAATTTATTAGTGCACATTTTTTGGAATTTACAGGTATAGTGATATATAGGAGATGATCCGAGCCAAAGTGGTGACAGTAAATCAGTAAGTCCTAACGTCGGAATTTTAGCAAAGGAGTTCGCCCGCGGGCTAGGCATTGCTCCACGAACAGGATGACAGTAGAGAACAACAGGCCAAGCGGTATCCAGACAGCCATCACCGCGACGTGTCTGAGCTCCAGGGTGACGTCGTCTGTTTCGGCAGGACTGTCAGGAGGGAACCAGCGGCGTCGGAGACGGTTCAACAACCCTGCCTCCCTCTGCCGCTGCATGCTGTCAACATGGGATACAGTTATTAGGTTAAGCCTGTCATACGTCACAAAAAATCGGGACAGTTCCATTTTTGGGGAAAATTTTGACCCAAATCAGAGACAGTCAAAAGTCACGCTTTTTACGTCCATCTCCCGGAATTTTTGCTAAACATTTGAAATATATTCTTTCCCGCTATATCTCGCAACATTCAGCGAGTGTTGAGCAAATTTACTGTTAATTTAAAATTCCAAATGCAGTGCGTGCATTAAAAAGTAAATTGCCAGTTAATCAATTTTACCTTAGTTACAGTATAAGCTATCAATAGCCCAGTTAATGTTAACGCCACTTGGTGCAATTAAATCGAATATCACCTTATCAACAATCAGCTTTATAATACTTTTAAATACAGATCATTTCAGCTACAGTTCATTCCGATCAATATATTCCAGTTGCTGAACAGGAAGTATTCATTTTCTTCTTCCTTTGAAGAATAGTACCTTGTTTTAGAAGGGACAAAATTAAATTCAGAAGTTGATTGTTTGCTAGCTGCTTTACGTCGCGCCGACACAGATAGGTCTTATGGCGACGGCGGGACAGGAAAGGGCTAGGAGTGAGAAGGAAGCGGCCGTGGCCTTAATTAAGGTACAGCCCCAGCATTTGCCTGGTGTGAAAATGGGAAACCACGGAAAACCATTTTCAGGGCTGCCGACAGTGGGATTCGAACCTACTATCTCCCGAATACTGGATACTGTCCGCACTTATGCGACTGCAGCTATCGAGCTCGGTAAAGTTGATTGTAAGATCTGCAATGAGGTATTTCCAATAGCACACGGTGATAACGCAGATATTCTGAAGTATCAGAAATCCCGTAAACACAAACTGGCATCAATTACAGACATGAATACCCAGAAGATTTCAATTACTGTGGGTTTTTTTAGTTTTCATTCCCCACCCTGAAGGGGTGGGGCGGGCCACCTAAAGGGTAACGCTCTCTCTCTCTCTCTCTCTCTCTCTAGCCAGAAGATCAGACGGGGTTGAGAAGAAGTGAGAGAAGAGGGAGATGGGTAAAAGACGGTATGAATAAGTTAAGGAGATGAGGTTAAGGATGTGTAGGTTATCTAATGCTTTATGGACAGATTTACAAATGGTAAATACAATGATGTGATTACAATACATGTGTCATAAAGATACAATATATGCGTGAGGGAAGAAGTGAATTGCAAGGGAGGAATTGGAGTTTAGAAGGAAGTGCCGGGGTGGATGTGTAAAGTAAGAAGATGGAGGGAAGCGGTTAGATGGTTAAGAGAAGCGGTGAGAAGACCGAGGAGGTCAAATGTTGGAAGGGGAGAAGGGAGGAAGCCGTTTGGAGGAGGGGGTGGGCATACTGGTGGAGGTGGAAAAATGGGAGGAGGGATTGAGACGAGATGGACGATCTGAGGGCTGGCGACCAGGTGACGGCGGGGAATGAGAGGGGTCTACGCGATGAAAATGTTCGTGGACACGGGCACCGGTGGCGATGAGCTGTTGAACTGCTTCGGATGTAGTCAGCTGGAGGCGTACCATAAAAGTTGGGCCGGAGGCGTTCCGGATCCGAATGGATCGTCGGACTGGAACGCCGGCTGCACGGAGTTCTTGGAGGACGTCTCTGTCGGAGAAGTCTGGAGGAATTCCACGGAGCACAGAGGTGTACACGGCAGAAGGGGACGGTGAAGGCGGCTAGGCCGATGATGACTGCTGTGCGGTGTTAGCTGGCGGAGATGACGTTGGCGAAACTACGACAGACGAGACCGGCGGGCGAGCGGGTACTTGTTGAATGGCTGGGGGCGCAGAAATAGGCAGAGAGGACGACATAACAGGGGAAGGATAACAAGTGGTAACAGTGGTGATGGAAAGTGAAGAAGGGAGAAGAACGGACGGTGTTATGGTGGTAATCGTGGTGGTTGTCGGGATGGTGAGATTTGAGGGCAGAAGCATCGTCTGAAATGGAGACTCATGGACAGTTGGGACAAGGGTTGGGTTGGTAGAAAGCTGGTCTTCAATTTATGGAGGGGTTGGCACCACTGCATAGATCTGACAGTGAATCGTTGGGCCCGAAGTGTAAAGACGTTGAAGGGCGACCTCGTCGCTGAGATGAACCTAAATCTGTGTAGAAGGTGTAGATGTTAGGCCATCAATCAGTCGATAGACATTGTGGACCGGAAGGTCAGCGGCACAAAGGTCGTCGAAGATGTCATCTTCGGGGATGGCAGGATCCACGCCGGGAATTATCCAAGTGGCCATGGTCATGGGGAAGTCGACAGCCAACGAGGCGTCGACTGATTTGCTGATTGAGGTCGGCTGACTAGCAGATATAGGTGAAGACCACCCGGCCGAACAAAAAATAATGCTGAAGAAAAAACGATGCCCATTTGTAGAGAGATGTGTGGTCGTTGTGAACCAGAGCGCGCAATTACTGTGTAAATTCAATATTGTATACCCTCTGACTTGCTTGTATCAACATGCAAGAGCGTCGTTACTTTTTCAAATTATAAAATGCACAGTTCTAGCCTTTCAGGCAAGCAACTCAATGCTGAAAATATCCTAGGGATATGAGCTACCAATTTTAGGAAAATAAAATATAATAAAGTATGATAATATATTTTTTATTTCCAAAAATTACAATCCTTTTCTTAATCATCGCCAGCTTCACATTGCCCTTTCGGAAGAATGGGATCGACTGCCACAAGAGCTCTTGGATCATCTGACAGAGAGCATGCCACGTCGCTGCGAAAATGTGTGGCCGTTAGGGGTAACCGTACACCCTATTAACAGTATATTTTGTTGTGGAAGACATTGCCAAGTCTTGTTAGTTGTTGTCAAACGTGTGCCTCAGCTATCAGAACCTTTCTGACACTGTTTTTTGGACAAGCTGTGTGATATATTGTGTGTGATCCAGCTTCCATGTGTTCAGCAATCCGTCTGGCATTCCTATCAGGCGGTATGGCCTCGTTTAGTGATTGTGCTTAACGTTTGGACACTAATGTAGCATTGCTCATACCTTGATCACTTTCATATTGTCAAAGCCAATGAAAGTAACAAATTTGTAGTAGCCCACACTAGAATACATAGTGCACTGTAAACACTACAACTCGCCAGCAAAGATCTAAGTATTTAGTGTTTACTGGTCGCAGATGTCGCCGGTCTAAAAAGCCAAGAATAACGACCGGAAGGGTTCGTCGTGCTGACCACACGACACCTCGCAATCTGCAGGCCTTCGGTCTGAGCAGTTAGAAAATAACTATAAATCACTGCATTCAGTATTAACAGGGGAGAAAGAGTAATTGTAGCCCTAGTGTATAGGCTTACAAGGAAGTGCCTATACATACTGTACAGTGTATTCACCATGTGTGGGAGCAGATGAGGATGAAGGAGACCACACTTCATGAAGTACTGTGTGACACTGTAGTGAATGTCAGCAGCAAGGACAGGATAGCACTAGTGGGTGATTACAGCGCGAAAATAGGATGTAGAACTTATGGATATTGGAAGGTGATGGGTAGATGTGGGGAATATATGGAAGCAATTACTGGGTATCTGTGCTAGTATAGGATTAGCAGTTGAAAATTCATTCTTCTTCTTTATTCACCGTTACGCATGAGATAATATGGGAACGAGATGCATAATGCACTATATCATAACTGACTTTGAATTTAGGAATTTATTAGGAACTAGTACGTAAGCCTGTCTTCGACAGTGGAAATTACTACAGTATCAATGAAGTAATTGGAAATTTTAAATGGACTATTAATATATGTTGTGTATAAATATTAACTTTCCAGGTTTCATACGGCATTTGAAAGGAATCAAAACAGGTATTATCGTATTTCCTTACAATCTATATGAGTACAGTTGTAGCTTGGAGTTGTACTTTGAAGTCTATGGATCTGAGTACTCTAGAGAAAGCCATGTACAACTGTCCAAAACACTGGGGAGGTTCATCCCAACTTTAACGTTTGTCCTCGTGGCTTATTCATTGTGACAGAGGATGATTAAAGGAAATTGCCTTTATTTAAGAACGAATGGTATTCCCGCATTCACAGGTGCAAAATCTATTCTTGGAATAAAACACCTCTTTCCTGAAGCTGAACCCTTTTTAATTTCTGCATGAACGATATCTTTCTCCAGCTTCTGTAGATTTAATCGCATTCAATTGCACACACCAGCTTTATTAACTTCAATAACATCATCACACAATATGGAGTCAACGGTAATGTACATTATTTGGTCAACTTTAAAGCTATTCAGAACCTATTGGCTGATCATGTTAACTTGTTTCTTTCTTGGGCAAAAGAATTCTACTTTGGAAAACATTGTACTCTAACTTGGATGAAAAGAATAACCAAGTGAATCTCGTAGAATTTTTTTTGATCCAATTTTGTTGAATCTCGTTATAGATGTATGGGTATTCCAGCGATTTTTTGATGTTACAGTCCGCTATCTGATTTGCAGTAACTAAGAATAACTAGGCCTTTATGTTGGGTATTCAGCCCAAAGGCTGGTTGGATCTTCAACAGGTTCACCATTAGCTGTCATACATGGCCTAGGTGTCACTGAAGAGGCGTACTAGGGAAATGAGGAGTGAGGTAGTTCCCCGTTGCTTTCCTCACTGAGCCAGAAGTTGCTATTGCACATCATTCTGCCAAGCCCACTGAAATGCGCACACCAACCGACCCTATGAGTGACATTTTCACACCATTCATAGCAGGGACTGGCTGCATAAGGAAAGGCATTACTAGCGTCACTCATACCTCAGCCACTTCCATATTGTCAAAGCCAAGTATAAGACTGCGACAGGTCAATGAAAGTAACAATTGTATTCTAGTCCATACCAGAAGACATAGTGCACTGTAAACACTACATCTTGCCAGCAAAGGCCCTACTAGGCCTAGGATAGAAGAAGTGAAGTTTGTCTGCAGAAGGATAATGGTAGAAAATCTCCAGGACGAGAAACTTAAACAGTAGTACCTGGGTATAGTTATAAAACTTTCCAGAAATTGAATAGTAAGCAGGTTTAGGACAGAGAAAGAGAATGGATGGCATATAGGTATTAATAGAATAGGAAAGGGATGTCTCGAAACAATGGTATATAAAGATGGGGTAAAAGCGAATATCTTGGTGGAATGATGAAGTCAGGGCAGCTTGTAAACGTAAGAGGAAGGGAATCAAATGTGGCCCCAGCAAGAATTGATGTAGATAAAAACAGTTCACTATCAGTAGTCTATCGTTGGAAGACGTGTCGGTACTCAAGTCAGTCATCTGAAAATGGAATCATGATATCAAACATTTATTATTTTGTAACAAGTTGTTAAATAAGTTATTCAAACCATGATAAATATTACCTACTAAATAAAACAATAGAAAATAAGGGAATTAAAGGTGACATAGGACTTCAGGCAGAGTACGAACGGGAACCATGTGTTAGTGTTTGTGGTCCTAATACATACGAAACTTTAGATTATAACTTACTTGACTTATTTCCTGTATATCCTGAGTGTAGCATAGGGCGTCAATGAACTTCCGCCACTGGACTCTGTTCTGCGCCATCTTCCTGATTTCGATCCAGGTCTTCCCTCCTTTCTCTATCCCTTCCGCTATTACACTCCTCCATGTGTTCCCTGGTCTGCCTCCTCTCCTACCAATTTGTGCGTTCCATCCCAGGGCTTGTCATTCTATGTTGTCTTTATATCGCCTTAATGTATGCCCAATCCACTTCCATTTCCTACAACACATCTCAATGTCAGTGGGTGATGGATGGGTTCTTCTCCACACCTCTTCATTGGAGATTACCTGTGGTCACCATTTCCTGGAGATATTCCTCAAACTTCTGTTCACAAATTTTTGGAGTCTGCTAATCAGTTGTTTGCTAGTCTTACAAGTTTGCTTTGCGTCCTTATCCTTAAAACTGCTGGCTTTCAAACATAAGCCATCCGCAAAGTCCAAGTCTTCCAACTTGTCTGTCAGTCCCCACTGAATTCCTCTTCGCCGATTCATTGCCTTCATCATAAGAAGATAATACTGAAGATGCGTAGTTTGGTGTAGGTGTTAAGTTCCCTTGATTTCCAGATTGGTCTCAGCATTGCAAATGCTCCTTTAGCCTTATTTATTCCATTTCCTATATCCTCTATAGTTTCTCCCTCAGTGATGACCATACTTCCCGCGTAGCAAAACTGCTTGACTTGCTCGATCTCGTGGTTGCCTAAAAGCAATAGTACTTTATTTTGGTTACTATAGCGCGTCGCCTTGGTTGGTTTTCTTTCCACTAATCTTCAATCCCACCTCTCATGCTTCGATTTTTTCATCATCAGCTTTGCTTCCATATCCTTAAAATTGCTAGCTAGAGAAACACAAGTTATCCGCGAAGTTCAAGTCCTCCAACCTGTCTGTCAGTCCCCACTGAATTCCTATTTGTCGATTCGTTGCCTTCATCATCATAAGATCCATTACTATAATAAATAGTTTAGGTGACAGCAAACATCCTTGCTTATCTCCTGTATTTCTGGGATGGGCTCAGTCAACATCCTCTGATGGAAATGAGATGAAATGCGTATGGCTTTCAGTGCCGGGAGTGTCCGGGGACAGGTTCGGCTTTACAGGGGCAGACCTTTCGATTTGACTCCCCTAGGCGACCTGCGCGTCGTGATGAGGATGAACTGATGATGAAGACGACACATATACCCAGCGCCCGTGCCGGCGAAATTAACCAATGATGGTTGAAATTCCGACGTGGTGGGGAATCGAACCCAGGATCCCTGTGGCCAAAGACCAGGCCATGGATCCGAACTATCCTGTGATGTAAAACTTGGCATGTGTAGTTCTCATAGATTTCTCGAGTTGTCTTTATAATTTTCTTTGGAATCCCAAACTCTTCCATGGCTTTCCACATCTTCTTCCTCATTACACTATCAAACGCCTTTTCAAAGTCTACGAACAGTAGATACAGTGACGATTGAGGCTCTGTGGATTGTTCTATATTTATGCGCAGTGAATTGATCTGGTCTGTACAGGAATAACGTTCTCTAAATCTTGCGTGTACTTTCCTCAGCCTTGAGTTAATTCGCTGTTTTATCCTTTCTAGAATTACTCGTGAGAGTACCTTACTTGGTATCGGAAGGAGGGTAATCCCTCTCCAGTTATCATATTGTAATAAATCTCCTTTCTTCGGAAGCTTAATAAACAGCCCTTTCTTCCAGTCAGTGGGGATCTTCTCTTCTTCCCAAATATTCTTGAAAAGTGGGAACAGAATCTCAACTGAAGTACCCATATCCACTTTCAAGGCCTCCGGTGCGATATTGTCCATACCTGCCGCTTTGCCATTCCTTACTTGTTTAATGGCCCTATGGACCTCTGTTCTTGATGGTGATCCTGTACTGATAGCAACATATTCCTGCTCTTCTTCTGTCATCATATCTGTCTCGCCATCCTTGATTGTTTCACGATTCAAAATCTCCAGAAAGTATTCACTCCATCTTTCTAGCTGTTCCTTTTGTGTGGACAGTGATCTCCCATCTTTGGCTTTCATTGGTTTGTCAGATCTATAAAACTTTCCTGTTAATGTATTGGTAATGTGGTAAAGGGTCTTACTATCATTGTTTTGTGCTGCCGTTCTCTGCTTGTGTTGCAAGATTATTGACAAATGCTCGTTTGTCACGTCAAAATCTCCTCTTCACTATTTTTAAGTTGATTAAAGTCTGTTCTAGCTTGCATCTTCTCCTTTGTTTTCTTGCGGTATTGAATATTTTCTTGCATTCCTTCCTTTGATCCACGGCTTCCCATATCTCAGAATTAATCCATTCCTCTCTTCCTCTTAGCTAGGATCTTTTCACAGGTTTTAATGTAGGTACTCTCTATGCTCTTCCAATTATGTTCAATATCCTGTCATTCTTCCTCTCTTAGCTGTTGTAATCTGTTACTCAGTTCTAGTGAAAAATGTTGTTGCACCTCCTTACCCTTCAGTTTATCGAAGTCATACTTCATCCTCGTCTTTTGATGTATGTGCCTGGTACTTGCAATCTTCAATCGGAGCGTACCTACTACTAAATGCTGGTTACTTCCTACATCTGCTCCCCTCTTGCTTCTCACATCCAACAGGGAGGTTCGCCATGTCTTGCTGTTAGTGAAATGGCCGATCTGATTCTCCTTTCTCTGGTCAGGGGAAACCCATGCTACTTTATGGCAGGGATGATAGCGACTCCTATCACCAGCCTGTTGTTACTACAAAGTTCAATAAGTCTTTCACCATTCTCATTTTTATTACCTATACCATGTCTTCCCAGTATATTTTCTTCTCCTTAGTTATCATTACCAACTTTCGCACTCAGGGCTCCCATCACGACCACAATATCCCTTTTCTTTTCCTTTAACAGGGTTCGATGTACCTGACCATAAAATTGTTATTTTTCTTCTTATTCTCCTGCCTCTCTCGGTTCATAACAGTTAAATAAATAAATAAATAAATAAATTAGCCGTATGAATCCCCTAAGGTCTATGGCCTCCTGCAATGCAGGGACAGTGCTCAGTTTAGCTCATCAGGTGAGCAGGTCCTCAAGAGCATTATTATATTGGTTAACCTGTAGTTTTTCATGATAACGTATTACCGCATATTGTACACTTGTGTAGTCTCATACCCGAGTGAATGCAATTGTGTTTTTCTGGAACAACAATTCGCGAAAACGCACTGTTGCATTAATGACATGTGTACACTTTTATCCCAGGGAGGGTTCAGGCTGCTTCTAGCTAAAAGCGTAAACTTGCACTCTTCGTTCTCGCATAGCTTCTTTTCCGAATGTTGTAGACTGCACCACTCAAATTGGTCTAACTCTTGATGCAAATCAAGCTACTACTATTCTTTCTGAGACTGGGTACTATTCTATCAAACTCTTCCTTGTCTTTTGGGTAATCAGCAATCCAACACTCCCTCTATGTTCTTCTCTTTCTGAGTATAGCAGCGTGTCCTCTTCCTGGGCCCTTATCTCACCAAACCCATTCCATCTTGTCTCACTCAAGTCTAGTATGTCCAACATGTATCGCTTCATTTCGCTAGATACTTCATCCAACCTACCACATTGTCTCCACACACCAATTTTCGTGTCCGATTTCATGCTAAAGGTCAAATCCATTTTATCCATCTGGCTTCTCTTCATTGATGTTTCTTTAATGAGTGTGTAGGTTATTGACCTTCAGCTCCCAAAGCCTGGTGAAGGGGCTGCCTTCTAAGTAGCTAGGCCTATTGATTTTCAGTCGGGGTTTCTTTCCTTAGCCTCTGAAGTTCCCACTTCTAACTACAAGGCAGCAGTTCCTGGCCTACTTTCCCGGAATAGCAGGGTTGCCCATTCCATCACTTCCATGGTTCCGAAGTCCCTCTTCTCCGCCTTCACCACCTTTGCGGTCTTCACCGTAACTCCTGCAAGGGACCCTTACGTGGGACTACTAGCCGGGACAGAAGAACCAAGGATTTTTAAAGAGGTGTTACTCCTCTATCACTTGCCCTTTGTCCTGACTTGTGACAGGCAGAGCCTGGCTTCCCAAACGTTGGGCCCAGGTTGGCTGGGTTGACAATAGTACCACAATATTTTAAAATATTGTACGGCCCATTGGCTGAATAATCAGCGCACTGGCCTTCGGTTCAGAGGACACCTACTACTAGTCTACGTGTTTCTGTAGATTTTGTAATACCGTATGATGTGTTATGTGTTTATAGAGAGATGTGTATTAGGACAAACACAAATACTAAGTCTCCGAGTGAGAAGAATTAGTCAGATGTGGCTAAAATCTCCAACCTGGCCGGTATTCGAACCCGAGGCTCACTGAACCGAAAGCCATAATGCTGGCCATTCAACCCAGCAGTTGGACTCCACACCTTCCTAGCAATAGCCATACGAAGTAATAATAATAATAATAATAATAATAATAATAATAATAATAATAATAATAATAATAATAATATTCAATTATTATGAATTAAATATAGTCCGCTTCTCTGGTGTAGTGGTTAGTGTGATTATTTGCCACTCTCGGAGGCCCGCGTTCGTTTCCCGGCTCTGCCGCGAAATTTGAAAAGTGGTACGAGTACGAGAACAAGGTCCACTCAACCTGGGGAGGTCAAAGGAGTAGAGGGAATTCGATTCCCACCTCAGCCATCCTCGAAGTGGTTTTCCGTGGTTTTCCACTTCTCCTCCAGACAAATGCCGAGAAGGTACCTAACTTGAGGCCACGACCGCTTCTTTCCCCTCTTCCTTGTCTGTCCCTTCCAATCTTCCCATACCCCACAAGGCCCCTGTTGAGCGTGGTAGCTGAGGCCGACTGAGTGAGGTACTGGTCCACCTCTCCGGTTGTATCCCGACCCAAAGCCTCACGCTCCAGGATACTGCCCATGAGGCGGTAGAGGTGGGATCCCACGCTGATTCCGAGAGAAAAAAAAACAATCCTGTACGTTAAACAGATTAAGAAAGAAAGAAGGAAAGAAAGAAGGAAAGAGGAAGAATAAATTAAATATATATAAATTAAATATAAATTAATTCATTCGTCTCTCAAATTTGTTGCTAATATGAGAGGTAGACTACTGTCCCTCTGTATAACATAACTTAAAAAGTCGGTATTTCTTTTTTCATTGTTACGAGTTTATTGCAAAGAACTCCTCAATTTGAAAGTAAGATACTACTTACTAATAGTTAAAAAGACCACGGTAAGGTAGACCCTTGATCATTCCTAAACTAAACTCGTTGTCCATGTTGGTGACGGCGAAGAAGGCAGGTGAGCACGGGTATTGCTGGTGGCCTATGCGGTAGGTTGTGACGTACACCAAGTCCTCTTGACACACACGATTCAGACCCTCCTGTTCACTCGCTGGCAGAAGAGAGTCGTCTAGACGAGCTTGCTGCCAACCTTCCACCTTCCCGTAGCCACTCTGCAAATGAAACAGAACATCACAGGTACGCTACATATGAGTGATTCATTCATTCATTCATTCGCTTTTTATTTTCATAAATCTTTGTCTCCATGCATTTTTTTGCTGTTGTGCAAATTGTATGAAATTTATAATTGCTTTTAATTTGTTTCCGTCACCTTTTTATCATCTGGAGGTTAGCGTATTGTGTAAAAACTTGAAATACTACTGTGAGTATACAAGGTCATTGGAATATCCCTCGCAAGGGAACCGTTCCATCTGTAAGTCTCCGATCTGATTAAGATTTGGTACACCAAGCTCGATAGCTGCAGTCGCTTAAGTGCGGCCAGTATCCAGTATTCGGGAGATAGTGGGTTCGAACCCTACTGTCGGCAACCCTGAAGATGGTTTTCCGTGGTTTCCTATTTTCACACCAGACAAATGCTGGGGCTGTACCTTAATCAAGGCCACGGCCGCTTCCTTTCCACTCCTAGGCCTTTCCCATCCCATCGTCACCATAAGACTTATCTGTGTCGGTGTGACGTAAAACAAATTGTAAAAAAAAATGGATTTGGTACCACGACTTCCGTAGAAATATTTTAGTAGCCATATCAAAATTATATACCCAATCTTATATTTAGCACCTGTTTAGGGGTGTCAAAATTCGCTCATTTGTGTACCGTATAGACAGGAGTGATTGGCAGGAAGCAGGTAGAGGAGACGCGGCCGGCGAGTTCATGCGTCACGCTCTCACTCTTTCTCTTTCGGACACACACATATTACTTCCCTAGCCTCAGCAATCGCTGCCACTCCATAAGGCGAAAGGGGAGGTGTGGCCCTAGCTTTCTCCTACTCAACTCTACCTCTGAATTCCGCATTCCCCGTAATAATTTTAACACTCTTTCCAGGTTCAACATGCAACAACATGAAATTGCCGACATTCGCCCCACTGCCGACGGGGCACGCGGCTCTGAGTTTGCATCCGGGAGATAGGGGGTTCGAATCCCACTGTCGGCAGCGGTGAAGATGGTTTTTCGTGGTTTCCCATTTTCATACCAGGCAAATGCTGGGGCTGTGCCTTAATTAAGGCCACGGCCGCTTCCTTCCAAATCGCAGGCTTTTCCTGCCCCATTCTTGCCATAATACGTAAAGCCATTAGCAAAAAAAAAGTAAAGGTCAACGGGGACGATGCTGCCCGCCGACTCACGCACTCCATTGGAGCTACGCACCTACTGTAGATTCCTCCTCACCGCTCAAACCTCTCTGCTCCCTCACCATCAAAATACCTCCTCTTCCTCCCCGCGTCACAGCTTTTTTAGCTGTGTCATCCGTGGCGTTGACCCCAACATCCCCGAGGAAGCCAACATCGCCGAACTGAATGCGGAGGGCGTTCCGGCCAGGAAAGCCTCCCGCATCAGGATCGCCAGTGGACCCACCTTTATGGTGGATTTCCTACTCCCCACCACCGGGGATGTCGACTGGGTTCTCAGCATCGGAGTGTCTTTCTATCGTCATCATCACAGAGTGGGACCGTCACGTGTCCCGGCCCCTCAGTCCATTAGATGTGAACGGTGCCTGGTCTACAACCAGCACACCACCGCACACTGCACCGCCGATCATCTGGTGTGTAGTCACTGCTCTGAGCCGCACCCTACGTCCCGGTGTCCCCATGTCCGACGCAACATCCCCCCCCCCTCCCCCAAATGTAACACCAGCGGGGAATCCCATCCAACTTACTCCCGCCAATGTAAATTCCGCCCTGCCCTCCCGAGAATCACCCCGACATGGTCGCCCCTGTCCGTACCATGATACCCCTACCTAACCTACACGCTCCCTCTTCCCACCGCCTTAGAAGATATCATAGCGGGCGAGTTGGTTGTGCGGTTAGGGGCGCGCAGCTCTAAGCTTACATCCGGGAGATAGGGGGTTTAGAATTCCACTGTCGGCAGCGCTGAAGGTGGTTTTCCGTGGTTTTCTATTTTCACACCAGGCAAATGCTGGGGCTGTGCCTTAATTAAGGCCACGGCCGCTTCCTTTCAAATCCCAGACATTTCCTATCCCATCGTTGTCATAATACCTATCTGTGTCGGTGCGACGTAAAGCCACTAGCAAAAAAAGAAGAGATCATCCGCTTTATCACAATTTCACTCCTCATTATCTATCCATACCACCGTCCTCTAGTTATTACTCAGCTCCAAGCATCTGCCAACCAGACTCTAAACATGCACTTCCAGACATCCCACTCCGGCCTCAACACACATTTCAACTTCACCCCCTCGAAACATTAGGTTAATAATGGCCCTAGTCGCTTCCAGAAACCAATCCCCTAGCCCATCTCCATCATCTTCCTCAACATCCAATCTTTCCACTCCAAGCGTCTCCACCTCCAAGCTCTCACCACTCAATACCCCTCACACGTCCTGTTCTTGAAAGAAACCATGCTGCACCACATCAACTCCCTGGCTTTACATTTCACCGCGCTCACTACCCCTATGACGTAGGCCGTGGGGGCTCAGCTATCGCCACCGGCTCATATCTTCCTATTCGTAACCACACCCCTCCTCATCCCCTTTCTTTCCCCGCATCTATCGCTGTAACCGTTTACTTCCGATCTCGTATCTTTCACCTTGCAACCATCTACCATCGATCACACATTCCCTCACCTCTAGACTACCTCATCTATCTCTCCGACACGCTCTCCCACTTCCTGCTCCTCGCTGACCTCAACCTCACCAACCGATCCCGCCACGAACTTCATGACCTACAATCCCTTCTTAGTTACAGAGGCTGTTCCCCCGTCCCCATCCCAGGCCAAACCCGCCCCGCCTCCAACACCATACCGGATGCCATCATAACCCACAACTCCCTTAATCACCTCCTCAAAGTCCTACGCCTACCCAGCATCGACAGTAATCACCTTCCTCTCCTTCTCCAAATTCCTTCTACTAACAACCGCCCCACCTCTCCACGCCCAATCTCCATTGTAACTTTTCGAAAGCAGACTGTCCATCCTACCGTACCCATCTGTCTCAAGCCCTAGAAAACCCTCCTCTTCCTCTTTCTGAACAGCAATCTGTCGACAATGTCAACACATTCATCCTTTCCGCTATATCCTCTGCTCCTGCTTTCAGTATCCCAACTACTCTCAGATCCCCCTCACAGCCCAGACGTTCACCGCACTTTGTCCGCCTACAGGAACTCTCCCAGTCCTGTATCCGAGAATTGACATCCTCCCGTGACTCATATTTCATTCGTCTTCACCGCGAAACACTCCGATTCATCCGCGACTACCTTGCCACCCATTCCCGCCGTTCCTGGGCCCAAACGTGCACAACCCTCAATTCCCTTCACATCCATCCATCTAAATACTGGCGAAAACTCAATAGTCTCCTGAGATCCAAGTCCACAACCCTCTACCAGATTCTCCATCATGGCATTGCTCCAGCTAACACCACGGAAAATCTGGAGATCTTTGCCGAACACTTTCACAACCGCTTTAACACACATCTCGATTCCGATTTCGACTACTCCGATTCACAACTCTACCTAACCTTAGCCTCCTCTCTGCCACTCACACCGTCCGAAATTCAATCTTCCCTCTCTAAATCCCGGAACACCGCCCCAGGAATTGACAAAATCCCTTACCTTCATATCCGTCAAGCTCCATTACCCCTTCTAACCTTCCTGGCTACCCTCTGTTCCTCCATTCTCAGAAATGGCTTTTATTATTATTTTTAACAGCAAATGTTAGAAAACTATAACTGTCCACAACACAAGCAGTACAGTAAATGTTCCCCTCCAGGTGCCAGGAACTGACAAATTCCACGTTAACGTTAGATAGGCTGCATAAATTAAAGAGCCTGTGTATTAACATTCTTAGCACTGGTTTCATATACAACATAATAAACTGCCTTTCATAAAAAATGAACAGGTGTGTTATACGCAAAGAATAATGATGATATTTTTAAATGTATAATCAAACACACTTATCTATAGCACCAGTGGAATTTATTTGCTTTTCTTATTTTTTTACCGGTATTGTATTAACTGAAACCCGGTCTCCCGAATGTCTTACTTTTGTTTAAAGCATTCATTCGAATGAAAGAACGGCCTCTCACCAAGCAACTTGCAAACTCATAAATATCGGGGAATTTCTTCTTCAGAATTTCCGTAAGGTTTGTGATGATGTTAGAACCCACTTTCAGTTCTTTCCCGTGGTAAAATTTGAACTCTTTCTCCATCTGCATTACCTTGGTGTACCATCTTTTTGTAGGCTGCATCAAACTGTCTCTAGACGTCTTTGAAATCTAATTTCCACCCCTTGTAGGTTGACCGGTTCTCTCTCTATAATCGCTTTCTATATCGAGGTTCTTCTTCTTTACCCTAAAAGCTATATAGCCAGTGAAGTCATCAAGCAGCTCATAACGATCCTTGGTTTCATGACTGTCCTCGAACTGTTCCACAAGGGCTTTAAGGAACCCTTGCTCATCCTCTGGTAAAGAATAGGATGTTGTGGGATCAAGGCTTGCCTTAGATATCTGAGTTTTTATCGACTTCATCAGTAGCATATAATATATTTGGACGTAATGTTGCATAATCTTCCGGAGAACAGTTGGAATTTCTTATCGCCTCGGAAGCATTGAGGCTATGAAGCAATGATTTTACCCTCTGCGTCACAACTGCCGTAAGAGGATAGTCATAAAATCTTCCGAATCCTTGAAGCTGAGAAAGATAGCTTTCAGTAATGTCCTGATTGAGTCAGTGGCTTTAGGGAATACACGGAAGTGTATTGTTTCGTTCCTTCGCGTGCCTGCTATGATTTGTGCAGCCTGCAATGGCATGACAAACCATACTGAAAAGTGTACACTAATACTGCTTTCTACGTTTTAAAACATAAAATAAACACACACGATTTCTTATGCACCACAGATATGTTTCTATCGTGTATCATTAGCTCCTAGCTTCTGCATGCACAGCGATTCTTATTCGAACTACCTCTACCTCATTCAGGGCAGCTTCCTGGGTGATGTCACAGCTCTGCTTTGTTACTGCGCATCTCTCCCGTGATCCCTACCTTGTCTACGTACCTTGATCGAAGGTTTTCGGCGACGCAAACATTGTAAACTGTTAGGACTGGAATGGTAGTGGCCATGGACTTGGGTAAGGTAAAGCCCCAGCATTTCCGTGGTGTGAAAATGAGGAAACCATATAAAACCATCTTCAGGGCCGGCGGTGCTGGGATCCGATTCCACCGTCCCCCGAATGCAAGCTCACACCACCTACGCCACCCAAACCGCACGCCCTACTCACACGGTCCTAATGAATATCACCACAACGCTCTGGAAAATAGAATATCTCAGAAATAGAGGGGAGGGGAGAAGGAACCTCGAACAAACCTGATTGGTCAGGAAAAGAGACATTTGCTGAGTTTCGTCAGAGAAACACCTCCATCGGTTCAGTGTTCTTTCTGAACCGTAGTGCAAGCTTTGCAACTGACAGGCAACAATGGACAGAATAACCTCCACTGCTCTAACAACAAAGAATGTATGTGACTGCTACTGGGAAGCAAGAGGACACATAGATCAATGACGTGTATTGGTCAGTATATCTGCCAATGGAAATAAAAATAGGGTGACTAGATTTTCAAAACAGAAAAAAGGGACATTTCAAGATTTTCTTGACAAAACGGGACACATGAAATTAAAATTTATCAGTTCCCGTTTAGAATATAGGATACCCGAATAAGTTATGCCCCGCCTGAAACAAAGAACTGAAGTGTATTATCGACTTTTGACATATTTTTAAGGTTTTAAACATGATCCAAAATATATCACTCAGGTGTATTATCAACTACAAACATTGATATAACTTGCAGAAATACAATTAACTTGATCACAGAACTGATAATTGCATTACCTCTTACAATTACCACAATTCACGTTCTTTTTCTGAAGAAACTATTTCCTCTCAAAGTTTTTGATCTTTCAACGCGACATTTATACCGTTTATTGTCAGGATAACTGATACAGTTGTGCTGTCTCACGTTGTAGTATCAAGTTTTGACTTATCGAAGAAGAGCTCTTCTTTTTTCTTTTTTCTTTTTTTGCTACGTCAATGTTTGTCTGGTAGAGCATCAGCCCAGAGGCTGGTTGGATCCTCAAATAGCACCACCAAAGGATATGCAGCTATAAGAAAACAACAAAACTCAATGGCAGCACCAAAATGAGGCATACTAGGCAAGATGAGGAGTGGCGTAGTTTGCCATTGATTTCCTCACTGGGCCAGAAGGTGCTATTGGATCACGACTGACCCTATGATCAACACCTTTCATAACACTCAGACGCACTGGTTGTGCTCCGGATGTCATTACTCAGCACCACCCATATCACAGCAGCTTTCATACTGTCACAGCCATGGATAAGACTGGGACTTTGGTGGAAGCTGCACTTTGCTCTGGCCTGTGCCAAGAGATGGATGCAAAAGTATTGCATCCATCAAGAAATTACAGCAATGTTACGTAAAGTCTGAGGCTTCATAATTGAGGACCAAAGATAGAAAATGGTGAAAGTGCCGAATTATGAAACATGTACCTTTCTTTTTGTATTAAGGGGATGTATTAGCCATGCTGCATGTGACGATAACTTGTGCATGTGTCTGAGGTCAGTGAGGTCAGTAATTTACTTGGTATGAAGTTCAACAGACAGAGCCTCAGTCCAATGTGCCCAGCTGAGTTTGGTAGGGAAGGGTGAATGTGCCAGCGTCTCGCGCTGCAATACTTCTGTCTTGTCCATTGTGTTAGTGTGATGTCACTCATGTATTTTCTAATTTCTGAACCACTTACTTAAAGAAATTGAATTTATAGAAGCTAAATATTGTTATGTAATTATATAAAATGTGTTGGATGTAGTATACTTGCACTTCAAAGGCCGTAGGTAATCATTAATTCCTAGTCTCCTTTTGTAGAGAAGGATGTAAGTGACATTGTGCTCGGGAAATCTATTATTGTCGTTTATTCGAAAACATGTTTCTGGCACTTTCAACCTTTCACATCTTTGGTCCTCAATTGTTCGTAAATTGTTTAAATATTGTACTGTACATATTGTGTGTTTATTTTATTAAAATTTTGAATTGGATTATTCGGATTTTTTTTATTCGGACGCCCCCTACTTCCAATTGACCCGAATAATTCAGTTCTTACTGTAGTTGTCAATCGAGCACCGCACAGATATTCGATTTCTTAATATGACCATTATTTAGCGCACCATTAGCAGAGCCTTGCTCGTTTTTAACGTTCAAAGTCTGTGCAACTACTGCAATCGTGCCATTATTAAGAAAGGGTCAAAATGGGACTAGGATAGATAAAAAGGGACGATTTTGCGTCCTGTTTCAGTTTCATGGGTAAACGGGAAATCCCGTTAAAAACGGGACGTCTGGTCACCCTAATCTAAAAAGGTATTCCTTGCGTTAATTACATTACATCCTCTGACATTTCTATGACTCACTTTAAAATTGAAAGGACTGGCGCAAGGGATATAAATTATGGTATTAACTTACGGTAGTAATTATTCTAATGAATAGTTTATAGTACTACTGATAGTCATAAAAATGGCATTCTAATTTAATTAAATTTAATTCCCATCCTCAACCGTGATCTACCTAATTGGCTTTATATGTTTCAGGAAACATAATTTAGACGGATCTAAAGCAGACAGTCATAAAACACCTCCCCATGAGTACCGTTACTTTGATAATTCGACAGTATTTCATCAAGTTCTCTCCAATGTGTCTTCCGTCCAACCATGGGCGTGGAGCGTAAAATCCACATTAATTAACGCTTTCCACACAGTAATTAAAAATAGCGAATACACACCCTTAATCGGGTGGACGGATAATAATATATATTCAGAAAACGAAACGGTTGAGATTTAAATATTCAAGGTATGGAGTTCCTGAAGAATTTTAACTTACAAGGTTTTCAGTCTGTCTTACACACACGTTAAATATAAATATTACACTATAAGATACCTGTAAAAACACATTATTGAACAAGGATTTAAAATACACACTACCGAGCGAGTTGGCCGTGCGGTTAGGGTCGCTTAGCTGAGAGCTTGCATCCGGAAGATAGTGGGTACGAACCCCACTGTCGGCAGCCTTAAAGATGGTCTTCCGTGCTTTCCCATTTGCACACCAGGCAAATGCTGGGGCTGTACCTTAGTTAAGGCCACGGCCACTTCCTTCCCACCTTTCCTATCCCATCGTCGCCGTAAGACCTTTACACACTATTAAACAAAGAATGACATATTTCATTCTTAAGAAACGTGATCAGATTCTATCAAGCCACTTTAAAATTTGGAAATATGTTTATTTCTGTCTAAACTCCTAGGAATTTGAAATGTTGTTCTTATCTTAACGAATTCCTGCCTTGTTTCAACTTCAGGATACACTGTGTATATAAAATTAGTTAATAATCTTCCACAAATTAAAAAAAAGTAAAACCTGAATTCATGATGTTTCAGTAAAGACGTGCAAAATTTAACCAGTGCATTTAAACTGAACATTTTGGGATAATATACCTAGGGTCTGAGTAATATGTGATGTGATGTGATGTGATGTGATGTGATGTGATGTGATGTGATGTGATGTGATGTGATGTGATGTGATGTGATGTGATGTGATGTGATGTGATGTGATGTGATGTGATGTGATGTGATGTGATGTGATGTGATGTGATGTGATGTGATGTGATGTGATGTGATGTGATGTGATGTGATGTGATGTGATGTGATGTGATGTGATGTGATGTGATGTGATGTGATGTGATGTGATGTGATGTGATGTGATGTGATGTGATGTGATGTGATGTGATGTGATGTGATGTGATGTGATGTGATGTGATGTGATGTGATGTGATGTGATGTGATGTGATGTGATGTGATGTGATGTGATGTGATGTGATGTGATGTGATGTGATGTGATGTGATGTGATGTGATGTGATGTGATGTGATGTGATGTGATGTGATGTGATGTGATGTGATGTGATGTGATGTGATGTGATGTGATGTGATGTGATGTGCATTTATACACTACTCGTTTCTCAGAGGCAAGTATAGGTTCAACAAATTATCGGAAAAATTCTTGTCGTCATTACCTCAAGAAGATGTATATCGGCTGATGCGCGTAGGACTCCCACTTTATACCGGCCGTTAGTAATAAGTTGACTAAGGTCACTATACGGCAACGTTGTGGACTGTATAGTAAGCCGAGAGATTACTGTAGCAGAGAACACGCTGAACACTAGTAGACCTGACAGAGAGGTGACAATGAGCGTGATGCGCCCTGACCAGCACCTCAAGATGCCACTCCCAGGTACTTCTGAAAATAGAGATAAAGACAATGAGAAATGCTCTGACTATAACCTCAATATGGTGTCCTCACATATTCCTGCATATAGAGATAAACACCACGAGAAATTTCGTAACTATAACCTCAATATGGTCTTCTCAGTTACTCCTGCAAACAGAGATGAAGACAATGATAAATAGCCTGACTATAACCTTAAGATGGTGTTCTCAGGTATTGCTGAAAATAGAGAGAAACACAATGAGAAATGTAACTAAAAGCTCAATATGATGTTCTCGGATACTCCTACGAATAGAGATTAAGACAATGAGAAATACCCGGGCTATAACGTCAATATTGTGGTTCTTCAGTATGGTGTTCTCAGATATTCCTGAAAACAGAGGGATGGGTAATGAAGAGCGTCCTGTTATCATCAAAATACAGCGCTCCTAGTTACTGGTACGTACAGTGATAAAGACATTGAGGACCTTACTATCATCTCAAGATGGTGCTTTCAGTTACTGCGAAAAACAGGGAGGAATAGTTAGCACTATCACCTCGATATGGTGCTTTCAGTTACTGCGAAAAACAGGGAGGAATAGTTAGCACTATCACCTCGATATGGTGCTTTCAGGTACTGCGAAAAACAGGGAGGAATAGTTAGCACTATCACTTCGATATGGTGCTTTCAGGTACTGCGAAAAACAGGGAGAGATAGTTAGCACTATCACCTCGATATGGTGCTTTCAGTTACTGCGAAAAACAGGGAGGAATAGTTAGCACTATCACCTCGATATGGTGCTTTCAGGTACTGCGAAAAACAGGGAGGAATAGTTAGCACTATCACCTCGATATGGTGCTTTCAGTTACTGCGAAAAACAGGGAGGAATAGTTAGCACTATCACCTCGATATGGTGCTTTCAGTTACTGCGAAAAACAGGGAGGAATAGTTAGCACTATCACCTCGATATGGTGCTTTCAGTTACTGCGAAAAACAGGGAGGAATAGTTAGCACTATCACCTCGATATGGTGCTTTCAGGTACTGCGAAAAACAGGGAGGGATAGTTAGCACTATCACCTCGATATGGTGCTTTCAGTTACTGCGAAAAACAGGGAGGAATAGTTAGCACTATCACCTCGATATGGTGCTTTCAGGTACTGCGAAAAACAGGGAGGGATAGTTAGCACTATCACCTCGATATGGTGCTTTCAGTTACTGCGAAAAACAGGGAGGAATAGTTAGCACTATCACCTCGATATGGTGCTTTCAGGTACTGCGAAAAACAGGGAGGGATAGTTAGCACTATCACCTCGATATGGTGCTTTCAGTTACTGCGAAAAACAGGGAGGAATAGTTAGCACTATCACCTCGATATGGTGCTTTCAGGTACTGCGAAAAACAGGGAGGGATAGTTAGCACTATCACCTCGATATGGTGCTTTCAGGTACTGCGAAAAACAGGGAGGGATAGTTAGCACTATCACCTCGATATGGTGCTTTCAGGTACTGCGAAAAACAGGGAGAGATAGTTAGCACTATCACTTCGATATGGTGCTTTCAGGTACTGCGAAAAACAGGGAGAGATAGTTAGCACTATCACTTCGATATGGTGCTTTCAGGTACTGCGAAAAACAGGGAGGGATAGTTAGCACTATCACTTCGATATGGTGCTTTCAGGTACTGCGAAAAACAGGGAGAGATAGTTAGCACTATCACCTCGATATGGTGCTTTCAGGTACTGCGAAAAACAGGGAGGAATAGTTAGCACTATCACCTCGATATGGTGCTTTCAGGTACTGCGAAAAACAGGGAGAGATAGTTAGCACTATCACTTCGATATGGTGCTTTCAGGTACTGCGAAAAACAGGGAGAGATAGTTAGCACTATCACTTCGATATGGTGCTTTCAGGTACTGCGAAAAACAGGGAGGAATAGTTAGCACTATCACCTCGATATGGTGCTTTCAGGTACTGCGAAAAACAGTGAGAGATAGTTAGCACTATCACCTCAAGATGGTGCTCTCAGATAATCGCACAAACAAGGGAAAAGGATAATGAGGAACGTCCTGAATAATAACAAAAGTTGGCGCTCCCAAATACTGCTGCGACATACAGAGAGAAATATATTGAAGAACGTCTTGATTATCACCTCATTGTGGTGATTCCAGATACTGTTAAAAAGAGACAGAAAATTAATGAGGAACGTTCTATCACTTCAACATGTTGCTCTCAGACACTCGTACAATCAGAGAGATAGGTATGGAGGAACGTCCTCACCATCACTTCACGATTGTGCTCCCAGATACCGCGACAAACAGTAAGGTATGAAAACGACCTGACTATCACCTCACGATGGTGTTCTCGAATACTGTGACAAAAAGAGACAGAGAAATAATGAGGGACGTCCTCAAAATCACCTCAATATCGTGTGGCCAAGTACTATGACAAACAGATACAAAGATAATGGGTAACATCCTGACTAGCACCTCATTATGGTGCAACCAAATAATGCGACAAGCAGTGAATAAGGAACATCTGGAGATGAGAATGTCATTTATCATATTACACAGCGGATCCAAAATAATTTCCATTCCTATCAACTGTCACTTCAGTGCAGGTAGTACAATTTTGAATATACGTGCTGAGTTCCTCTGTCTGTTCATGATTTGCAGTAGCCATTTTGATAGATCACTTTGAGAGCTGAACATTTTCAAGACACTCGAGAAATTTTCTGAGGTTTGAGAAGCCATTAGACACTCATACCAACGTTCTGAGATGAACAGAGAACACGTAAGCTATTGTGTAAACGGGGCAGTCCACTGTTCGGGCTCACTCGTTAACCTGTATTTATAGCCTCTCCATACATGGGAGTAAATACCTCTGACATCTGGTAAGTAAATGTATTGAAATCCAGAAATAAGTTGACAAGAGAGATAGTGGCACTAGTAAGAAATGCAAGATCTAGTAGGAAGAGGAGAATATAATCCCTGGACCAACGATAGTACAAAACGCACGTTGACTGGACAGGGAGAGAGACCATATGCGCTTTTGATGCTATGGATCGTCCAAAGTAACGAATACGATTCATGAATGCAGACCATCATTTAAGTGGGAAAATGCAAGGATGATGACGATCATGATGATGATGATGATGATGATGATGTTAACTTTTTTGCTATTTGCTTTACGTCGCACCGACACAGATAGGTCTGACGGCGACGATGGAACAGGAAAGGCCTAGGAATTGGAAGGAAGCGGCCGTGGCCTTAATTAAGGTACAGCCCTGGTATTTGCCTGGTGTGAAAATGGAAAACCACAGAAAAAGATCTTCAGGGCTGCCGACAGTGGGGCTCGAACCCACTATCTCTCGATTACTGGATACTGGCGACACTTAAGCGACTGCAGCTATCGAGCTCGGTGTTAACTTATTTCTTGTTCACTAAGGAAGAGTTGGTCTGGATAGGAGCATTTTAAGATTGTTAGAGAGTCATTTATTTCATCCATAGAATTTGCATTATGTCTATTAGTAGCGATGGCGCTTTGCTAAATGGAATATAATATGTTTCATAGTTTTTATACAGGAGTAAATACGAGCACTGGAAATAAAGTAGTGTCAACGTAGTCAGACACTCGCACGAGCTCGGGCAGCGCAAATAAGATATGGGACCGGTCAGTGGGGGCCATTGTCGATGCACATTGTGCATCTGACGAGCATCTAGTTAGCAATAATGTTGCTGTGTGGTGTTGAAGTGAAGGGTGTCGAATTCATCAAGCTAAAGCATGTTTTCAAAAAACGTCATCAGCGTTCGTCGATAAAAATCGGTGACAAATGTGCATCAGAATGTTATCGAGGATTACGTGAAGCCTTTAGCGAGAATGCATTGCCGTACAGGACGGTTGTCGATAGGTCGAGGCGTTTCGTGCGGGTCGAAATGAGACTGTGGTCGGCCGTCCATTTCTCAAGATCGGATTGACATCGTGAGTGGTCTCGTTTCCATAGACCATCGGTGGGCTGACCGGGAATTATTCATAGAGACACCTGTAATCAGCTCAGTAGGGCGCTCCGTCGCTGTCATCAACAGAGAACGCCTTGCCATCGGTCCCCAACGGCTTCCCGACATTTGGCAAAAGGTGATATACTTTGTGGATGACTACATTGAAGGAATGTAATGCAATTGCACGTGTTAGTTCATTAAATATTGCGTTTATCAATATTGCCAATACTTTATTTACAACCCTCGTATGTTAGTCGTTAATGATGACCATATTTACGGAATAATGTTCTTCAAAACGTATAGTTTTTGCCTTTAATAAGTGCAGTGAAGTTGAGAAAATCAATTTCATTTATTATCACTCCACAATACACTTCAACTCTGTAGGAAAATATTTAAATACTAGCATATCCCGCTCAGAGTATCTACGCGCTAGGTGTTGTACGATTAGAAAATGAAGTAATACAAGAAGTTCGGTAAGTCAGTTTTTCCTATGTGGTCAGAAAGTCTTCGTCTAACAGACACTTCATTTGGTTTCCTTATTATTTTGAAGAAGCGACCCATATTTTAAGATTTGCGTACGTTCACATTACATTCTAGTAACGATCTGCTAAATTATTTCATAGCAGTCATTGCTCTGAATATATAATTTGTCATTTCCTGACTTCGTGGAACAACGGATAGTGAAACAAGTGATCTCATTCGTGAATGACCTACGTAACATTCCCCATGGCTAGAGACTAGTTTTAAGAAAATTAAAAACGAGTGAGTTCGCCGTGTGGTTAGAGGCGCGCAACTGTAAGCTTGCATTTGGGAAATAGTGGTTTAGAACCCCACTGTCGGCAGCCCTGAATATGGTTTTCCGTGGTTTCACATTTTCACATCAGCAAATGTTGGGACTGTTCCTTAATTAAGACTACGGCCGCATCCTTCCAACTCCTAGCCTTTTTCTGTCCCATCGTCGCCATAAGACCTATCGGTGTCGGTGCGACGCAAAGCCAGTTGTAAAAAGGTAAAACAAAGAAAATTAAAACATATTTTTCAACCGCGAGGTGGAGCAGCTTCACGCTCAGAGGTTCCAGGTTCGATTTCCGCCCAGATCAAGGTTATTTCTACCTGGATTTGAGTGCTGGTTCCGGCCGATGACCTTCGATGTATGATATAGGATATGGAACCTTTAAACAACAAGTACCATCATCATCATGAGTTCCGGTTCGAGGTCTCTTCAGCCTACGTGAGAAAAGGAGATAGTGAGTTTCTTCCTGGCAGGATTATGGCACCTTTCTTCAGTCTCATTTTGCATAGTAGCATCCCGATTGGTGTTACACGTTGATCTTCTCCATGGTCACTCAAAATACCGTCTGCGCTTTCGAAGACTACCTTAACTCCTGGTAAACCCTGAACGACAGTATTGTTGATTTCAGCGGATTCTTAATTAGCAACAGTAAAAGTCCTTCCTTTAAGCTGCTGAGCGGTAACAGTTGTACGAGTACAAAAGGATCTTGTTTCGTGGATAGATTTTTTGAGATATCTTAATCGTGATTCCAGCCTTGCCTCAAAATTGAAAACTAAATTTCAGAACACAGAGCGTGCACGTTCCGCGTGAGTTTCAGTAAATGGAACTTATTCCAAAGTTTATGCCACTCCAAACAGCTGGCAACAGACAGAAACTTATTTATATAATTATACTAGCTGATGTACCCGTGCTTCGCTACGGGATTCTCAGAAAGACTGACTTTGTGGTTTCCGTTACTGAAGTCAACATAGGTCATTACAAAAATGTCAGTAGGAATGTAGCATTAAAAGCAATACTATAAAATATTCGATCAAATGAAAAACCGCACATTTTCTCACTTTTAACGAACAGTACTACGGAACCGATCTAACAGTCCAAAGTTTCAGAACTGGAATGACCAGGCCGCAGACAGCTGTGTACACTCCTCTGCCATTATTCCGTTAAATTTGCACACTGCTCACTCCAGTCAGTGCCGCAAAGTAGGGATTAAATAGCTCGAATGCTGTGATGAACCAGTGTTCTACGTACCAGTAGAATCAGAAAATTTATGAACCAGAGGAATGGCATGCTAAAGAAGAAAGTTATCTAACTCCCCAGCTACTTCCCGCCAATATTCAGGTAGGCTATCGCACTCAGTACGACCGGGCGACTTGGTCGTGTGGTTAGGGGCGCGCAGCTGTGAGCTTGCATCCGGGAGATAGTGTATCCGAGCCCCACTGTTGGCAGCCCTGAAGATGGTATTCCGTGCTTCCCCATTTTCACACCAGGCAAATGCCGGGTCTGTACCTTAACTAAGGCAAAGATCGCTTCCTTCACACTCCTAGACATTTCCTATCCAATCGTCGCCATAAAAACCTATCTGTGTCGGTGCGACGTAAAGCAAATTAAAACAAATACTCGGTACGCAGCAGCAATCCTGTCTATCGGGGGTGAGTGGCAACAGAAGACACAAAGCACATAAGAACAAACAACGGTCAATGTATTGTTATTGTTGATCAATTTCATGAACTTTCTGTATTGTAGGTCTTCACATTTAGTTTTCTTTTGATTCTGTGATATTAGGGCGTCTTATGAATGTATTTATAGCGTAGACTGTAGTTCCTTATTCTCCGAATTTACATACCGATTTTCATTAAATTCTGTGTACCCATTTTCTCACGACTCGGCGCTGATATGGACTTAATAACATAAATCCAAATTCATGAATATCTCTGTGATCATAGCCGGTACGGTAACAATGTATAAGACATAAATGATCAGAAATTTAATACTATAAGTTATATAGTATTTATTGATACGACCACTAATAACATATGTTTTTGAGAATTAAATTTTAGGCCTTTCCCTAAGCTACCATTTAACTCGGCGTGAATAAGATTATTTATGGCCTAGATTATAGGGACTTATTCCCCAACTTTGCATACCGATTTCCTTTAAGATACGACCACTAATAAATATTTGCGAATTAAATTCTAGGCCTTCCCCTAATCGACCATTTTTCTCTGCTTGAATACAATTATTTATACCCTAGACTGTAGAGACTTTTTCCCCGACTTCGCCTACCGACTTTCATCAAGATACGACCACTGATAACATAAATATTTGAGATTTCCTTTTTTTGCTAGGGGCTTTACGTCGCACCGACACAGATAGGTCTTATGGCGACGATGGGATAGGAAGGGCCTAGGAGTTGGATGGAAGCGGCCGTGGCCTTAATTAATGTACAGCCCCAGCATTTGCCTGGAGTGCAAATGGGAAACCACGGAAAACCATTTTCAGGGCTGCCGATAGTGGGATTCGAACCTACTATCTCCCGGATGCAAGCTCACAGCCGCGCGCCTGTACGCGCACGGCCAACTCGCCCGGTAATTAAATTTTAGGAATTTCCCTAAACTACCACTTTACTCAGTGTAACTACAATTATTTATGGCCTAGATTATATCTACTTATTACCCCGACTTTGCATACCGATTTTCATTAAGATACGACTACTAATAGCATAAATATTTGAGAATTAAATTTTAGGCCTTCCCCTAAACTACCATTTCACTCAGCGTGAATAAAATTATTTATGTCCCAGATTGTAGCGACATATTCCCTGACTTTGCATACCTATTTTCATTAAATTCTCTTCAGCCGTTTTCTCGTGATGCATGTACATAAATACATACATACATACAGACAGACAGACAGACAGACAGACAGACATTACGGAAAATTAAAAATGTCATTTCCTTGTTGCTGTGGACACGACTGATACAGAAATACGATCCTTTCTAAATTCTGAGCAATGTACAGACAAAACTCTTATTTTATATACCTATATAGACTACATTAATATTTCAGTTACCATATCATCTTAATTATGAAATAGTATTTACATGTTTATATGTCATTGTAAACAGTTTGCTGCAGCCTAAGTAGTATACTAATCTGTTAGACGTAAGAGAAGGCCATCTGGCCTTAATCTTATCAGGATAAATAAATCATTAATTAATCCAACAATCAACCAATCAATCGATCAATAATTTAAGTGCATACCTTGTTGACAGAAAGCAGCTACACTGAAGAACAGCAACTGTGTAGCAGTATCTTCGCGATTCAGCCCGACCAATCTCGAAGCCGCAAACTGCACAAGCCAAGATAACAGTACTATGCCGAAAAGGAGTCGCAGAAACTGATCCGGCGTTACCTCCATTATAGAGGAAATGGACAATCTGGAAGGTTCCTTTCTGAAGTAAACGAGAGAGCTGAAATAACAACAGAGGGAACGGTATAGGTTCTAAAGATGAAAAATAACAAATTTCTCTTTGATCAACAAGGTATAAAATCGCACTTTATTTGGGTGGGTGTCAATTTTATTAGATGACATTTATAAAGAAATGTAGCAATAGAAGAAGAAGAAGAAGAAGAAGGGATTTCAACAGTTTTCTTGAAACATTCAACAGTGCTTGCAAGCCATTATACAGCTGATGTTGACGCTGTCCGTATATCGCATTTAACAAGTATGTCCTCTGTTTTATAACATATTCTACGTTAATAATACGTATCACGTGCATAACTGAAGTATTACCGAGAGCAAGAACTGGGCAAGAGTTGCTAATGAAGTAATAAAATATCAGAAATTGGAATATTTTGGTCACATTATGCAAGGATACAAATCCCACCGTTTCCAACATTACAAGAAAAAAATGTATGGCCGTCGTTGAGTAGGACGCAGAAAGGAAGCGTGGCTAAATGACAAAGAATGATCAATACAGTATAAAATCTCACCTTTTATTCACAATACCCAGAAGCTTTACACCTAGCACAAGACTGAAATGCGTATGCCTTACAGATCACCAACATCTGGGGGACCAGATAAGGCGCATAAAGAAGATGTACATAACAGACAACATTTCTCGAACAGTAGAAATGAATCTTCAACTTTGCTTGAAGATAGACTTTAAATAGAAACGGTGTACAAATTATTGGTGACCCACAATTTCCACGGGGTTCCAAACAGGAGGAAGTTTTCAGAAAACAATTAAAATACAACGGGATTTATTTTCACTATCGTGAACAGTTTGAACTTTGCACTTATTATGTCAAATCATCATTCAGGAGGTTGTTTGATCCTTAAATAGCACCAACGAAGGTTGTGCAGTTATTATAAAAACACAAAATAACCCGAAGCGGTATTATGAGTGGGGGTTTGTTTTTATTAAAATAGATAGTAATAATAATGACGAGTGGCCTCCGGAGAGGCCTAGTGTAGGTCTTTCGAATTGACGCGTAGAGGTGACTTGCGCGTCTGTGAGGTTGAGGCCCTACCTATGATAAATCCTAATGTCCAAGATGGCATACACACCCATCCCCCAAGCCAGAGGTATTAACAAATTAATGTTAAATTCTTGAACGAACCGAGAATCGACCTTGGACCAAAGACCAGCACGCCAACCATTTAGAACAAACTCATGTCCTCGTCCCGATGTGGTGCAGCTCTTTTCAGGCACACCACAATGGAGGTGAACTGCTATCTATCTAGCTCTCCTACCATTCTTAAATCTCTGGCAGTACCGGAAATCGAACCCGGTCCTCCAAGGATGGCAGCTAATAATGCTAACTGTTACGCTACAGAGGTGGATAATTGTATATTGTTATGTAGCTTATCATAATTTGACAACAAAATGACGCAGTTCCGATCCCTGTCAATGCATATAGAAATATTGTGTTCCATTCCTATTAATCAGATTCTGAGTCAAAGCAAAGAACCCCGTCTGTACTCAGGATATCAGCAGTTAATCAAAACCACAACTTTGCTCTGAGAATTACGTCACTTTCTTAACATAGGTGGCGTTCAATAATACTGAACCGTTTTGTTGCTCACTGAAATCGTACACAAACTCAAGAAATGACCTGTCGACGGATAATGCTCGTCCAAATATAGTGTAATGTTCAGAAACGTTTTTGCATATTACGATTTCATACGATATATGACATGGGACTTCAAACATGCTTACATATGCTGCTATATTTGCTTTACGTCGCACCGATACAGATAGGTCTTATGGCGACGATGGAAAGGAAGCGGCCGTGGCATTCATTAAGGTACAGCCCCAGCATTTGCCTGGTGTGAAAATGGGAAACCATGGAAAACCATATTCAGGGCTGCCGACAGTGGGGTTCGAACCCACTATCTCCCGATTACTAGATACTGGCCGCACTTAAGCGACTGCAGCTATCGAGCTCGGTATTACAGTATGCAATGTTGGCCAATGTGTGAGACATATAGTGACCATAAATACAGATCAGGTTCTTTATTTGTCCGAAAGGAAGTATTTGACGTGTCAGTAAGTTTAGCATCACTTGTAATGCCGATGGTGAATAGACAGCACGTGTTGCTACTCACTGCATTCGAATTGTGACATTGTTGCTCGTGTTGGAGTGATGCAGAGTGATGTCTCCAGAGTTTGGAAAAATTCCAGGGAGACACAAACGATCGCCGATCGACAACGGACGGGACACCCACGCAAAACAAACAACTCGCAGGGGAGGATCGGTTTTGTTGCTTTCAGCGCGTCGTATACCCATAGCTACTGCCACCTCGTTCCGCCAGGATCATCGGTCAGCCAACAGAGTGAATGTGTCAGATGAATCAGCCCGAAATTGGCTGCATGACGGAGGACTGTTATCAAGGAGGCCTGTTTCATAAGCCCCGCTTAGACCACACTACAGGGCAGCCCGTGAGAGATGGGCTACAACAGAAACAGTGGAAACGTACTCTTTTCTGATGAGGTCAGCGTAAGTCTGCACTCTCACATCAAGAGCATCAGAGTCTGGAGACGACCTGGTGAGACATGAAACGAGCCCTTCATCCTGAAGCGCCATCAGCAGCAATAGGTTTCCATCAAGTTTTCGAGAGGGTGGATTGTGTTTCTTCGACTTACGCCTCTACTTCCTATCCAGGTTAACATGACTGGTCTCGTATATGGATTCAGTATCCTCCAACCTTCAGTTAAAGGATTTGCTGCCTCTGTTGGCGATAATAACTCGTGGATGATAAGTATCGTGCCCACCGACCAGAGTTCTTTGACACGCATAGTGCACAGTGGTGTGGACGGCGTATTCTGTGGAGAACAGCTGCGCGACTAAGTCGTATGTTCCGAGCTCTCAGTGTAGAGATGAGATGAAATGACATTACTAGAGGAGTAAGCTGGAATAGTGCTTTTAAAGGTAGGAAACATCACAATATGAAAATAAAGTTTGCATTCAGGAGGAAAATTTTGGACAAATATGCATTTATAGGAAGAGGAGTAAGTGACTGGAATAATTTAACAAAGGCAGATGTTGGATGAAAAGTGTAATTTATTATCTTATTAATTTTTTCGACTCCTTGGCTGAAGGTCAGCGTGGTGACCTTCGGGTCCTATCTCCTTATCTACGCACACCACACTACCAATTGCCACAGAAACTTACAATAGTGAATACATCCCTCCACATTCAGCCGTAAAACTATTCAAATCCACTGGAGTGCCAACGCTAACTAGGTGTAGAAACAGGGGTACGCAGTCGATTGAGATTGCTCGTCTATTAGGATCATTGAGTTTAAACTAGGAGCAGTGGTAGACAGTCCCGCTACACTCACTCTACTAGCCTTTATACAGTATCTCACCTAATGTGCAATTATTAATAATGTTATTAGCTTTACGTCCCACTAACACCGAGGTGCCTGAATTTTGTCCCATTCTTTTACGTGCCAGTAAATCTACTGACACGAGGCTTCCGTATTTGAGCACCTTCAAATACCAGGGGATTGAGGTTTTTTTTTTTTACAATTTGCTTTACGTCACACCGGCACAGATAGATCTTATGGCGACGATAGGATAGGAAAGGTTTATGAGTGGAAACGAAGCGGCAGTGGCCGTATTTAAGTTACAGCCCCAGCATTTGCCTGCTGTGAAAATGGGAAACCATAAAAAACCAACCTCAGGGCTTCCGACAGTGGGATTCGAACCCACTATCTCACGGATGCAAGCTCAGAGCTGCGCGCTCCTAACCGCACAACCAACTCGCTCGGTCCGGACTGAACCAGAAGGCTACCACCTAAAACGTCTGAGCCACTCATCCCGGCTCGTAATTATTTGTCCAGTAGTATTAGTGATTGTAAACTAGGAGTGCTGGTAGACAGTCTCGCTACACTCTAGTAGCATGTACATCTGACAGTACTTCTCCTTCAGTGATTCTATTCTGGGAACCATACGGTAGTATACAGCCCCGCTACACTCACTCTACCGAGTAAGTGGCCACGAGGTTTGGGTGACATAGCTATCAGCTTGTATTCAGGAGATCGTGGGTTCGAGCCCCACTGTCGGCAACGCTGAAGATGGTTTCCCCATTTTCAAAAGCAAAAGCAAAGCAAAGTCATCTCCGTACAGGCTATGAAGGCCCCTGGAGGGGTGGAAGGTAAGGGCTTCCACCATCCGTAATCTCAGCACTTGTTGGGGTAGATTGGTTAGCTCTACGCCCGGCCACCTTTGCCCCCAGGAATTAACCTGGTACTTATTTTTGGTGTAGGCTGAGTGAACCTCAGGGCCATGTGCACCTCCGGAAATGGAAATCTCGTTTCTTAAATTTTACAACTTCCTGACGGGGAATCGAACCCACGTCCTTCCGGGTGTTCCCATTTCCACACCAGGAAAACATTGCGGTTTGACCTTAATTAAGACCACGGTCTCTTCCTTCCCACTCCTAGACCTTCCAGATCCTATTGTCACCATAAAACCTATCAGCATCGGCGCAACGCAAAAAGAAAATAAATCATTCTACTGGTCTTTATATCTCACCTAGGTTAAGGTTAGGGGCTGCCTGGCCAAGGCGATAAAGGCGTGCTCGGTTTGTTCGCCCGGAAAGACGTGGGTTCGAATCCCCGTCAGGAAGTCGTAAAATTTAAGAAACCAGATTTCCACTTATGGAGGTGCACATGGCCCTGAAGTTCACTCAGCTTACACCAAAAATGAGTACCAGGTTAATTCCTGGGGGCAAAGGTGGCCGGGCGTAGAGCTAACCACTTTACTCCAGCAAGTGCCGAGGTTGCGGATAGTGGAAGCCTTTACCTTCCACCCCCTCCAAGGGCCTTCATGGCCTGTACGGAGATGACTTTATGTTAAGGTTATGTTTATCCTTAGTGTTAGCGATTCTAAACTATTAACGGTAGTATACAGTCCCGCTACACTCACTCTACTAGCCTTTACATCTCACCTATGTTAAGGTTATTTCTATCGTCATTGTTAGTGATTCTAAACTAGGAACGGTAGTATACAGTCCCGCTACACTCACTCTACTAGCCTTTACATCTCACCTATGTTAAGGTTATTTCTATCGTCATTGTTAGTGATTCTAAACTAGGAACTGCAGTATACAGTCCCGCTACACTCACTCTACTAGCCTTTACATCTCACCTATGTTAAGGTCATTTTTATCCTCATTGTTAGTAATTGTAAACTAGGAACAGTAATATACAGTCGCTCTACACTCTCTCAACTACCCTTTACATCTCACCTATTTGTGATTATTTTCATCCTCATTGTTAGTGATTCTAAACTATAATAATAATAATAATAATGTTATTTGCTTTACGTCCCACTAACTACTTTTTAAGGTCTTCGGAGACGCCAAGGTGCCGGAATTTAGTCCCGCAGGAGTTCTTTAACGTGCCAGTAAATCTACCGACACGGGGCTGTCGTATTTGAGCACCTTCAAATACCACCGGACTGAGCCAGGATCGAACCTGCCAAGTTGGGGTTAGAAGGCCAGCGCCTTAACCGTCTGAGCCACTCAGCCCGGCTGATTCTAAACTAGGAACAGTGGTATACAGCCCTGCTGCACTCACTCCACTAGCTATTGTCTTTACGTCGCACCGTCACAGATAGGTCTTATGGCGACGATGGGACAGGAAAGGCCTAGGAGTTGGAAGGAAGCAACCGTGGCCTTACTGAAGGTACAGCCCCACTATTTGCCTGGTGTGAAAATGGGAAACCACGGAAAACCATCTTCAGGGCTGCCGACTGATGGATTCGAACCCACTATCTCCCGGATGCAAGCTCACAGCCGCGTGCCCCTAACCGCACGGCCAACTCGCCCGGTAAGGTTATTTATATCCTCGGTGTTAGTGATTCTAAACTAGGAACAGTGGAATTCAGCCGCACTACACTGACATTCCTAGGCTTTCCATCTCACCTATTTTAAGGTTATTTTTATCCCAGTGTTAGTGATTCTGAACTAGGAACAGTAGAGCACAGGCCCGCTACACTCACACTATTAGCCTTTATATCTCACCTATTTGTGGTTATTTTTATCCTCAGTGTTAATGATTCTAAACCAGTAACAGTAGTGTACAACCCAACTACACTCACTCTACTAGCCTTTACATCTCACCTATTTGATGTTATTTTTCCCTCAGTGTTAGTGATTTTAAACTAGGAACTATCCTCCTTGGAAATCTGTCAATATTTCATTTCCCTCAGCCCATTCACTTAACCTGTTCGCCAACACCCACGTGTAAATTTTACTTAAGGAGTCTAACAGAGATATTCCTCTATAATTGTTCAAACTGTTCTTACTACCCTTTCCCTTGTATATTGGACATACAATTCCTATTTCCCATTCCTTCGGGTACTTACCTCAATCATAGATCTTATTGAATAGTTTAACTATGCCCTCTATCATTGTCTCATTTTTGCTAATTTCTTTCCAAAACTTGTTATTTATCCCATTACATCCCCCGCGGACTTGCCCCTGACTCTTCTTATCACACTCAAGGTTTCTTCCCTTGTAATTTCCTTGCCCAGTTCATAATTTTCCACTCTCCTATTCCTCCAAATTACTTCTTCCCCGTCCCTCTCCACCTTTCTTCCCCTTTATCACCGAGTAGTTCGCCAAAGTACCTCACCCACAACTTCCTCAATGCTCATTCTCTCTACATTCCTTCCCCCCTTAATTCTATTAACCTTTTCCCACTTTTCAATGCTGTTAGTCTTACAATATTTATTTATAGCTTCGATTTTTTCCTCTAACCACGCCTTTTTTACCTCACAAATTTTTTTTTGTACTCCTTCTTCAATTTGCAGAAAACCTCCCTTTTTGCGCTCCCACCATTCTTTCTATACTCTCCTAACGCACCCAACACCCTCCTCCTCATTCCTTCACACTCTCTATTAAACCATTCTTTGCCCTCTTTCTTATTTATCCTTCTACATTCTGCCTTCTGCGCTATCATCTTTATTGGATGTAGCAGCAATTCCAAGGCTTTAACAATATTATTCTCCTCTAACGCACTTTCCCACCCATATTTCAGACGTTGTACTTCCTCTTTTGCTACCCTATCCGAATCCCGTCCCACTTTCTCTGACCATTTATACTTATTATATCCACTCCCTTGTTTATCCGTCGTCTCAGCTTCCTTCCTTATACACTTCTCTTCGCCCCTTTTCAACATAACCCACACTGGGAAGTGGTGTGATTCAATCCAGTCTCCTATTTCCATTCTTACAATATCCTCCATCACTCCTTCCGAGCTTAAAACCATATCTATCACACTACCTCCCTTCTCAGTAATATATGTCAATTTCCCCGTATTGTCACCCTCCATCCATCCATTCAGAATATACAAATTCCCCGCAGCGCACATCTCTAGGAGCTTCTCCCCATAACTGTTTATAATTTTATCCTCACTCCTTCTACTTTTCAACATACACATTCCATCCTCCCTACTATATACTGGGCTCTGTTCCCCTATTCTCGCGTTCCAATCTCCGAATCTCTTCTCCTGCAAACTTCCCTCTTATCCTACTAATATCCACCAATAGGTCTTCAAAAAATACTTATTTGCATATGGTGAACTACTAGGATGGCAATAAACGAACGCTAGATTTATTTTCTTCCCCCTTCCCTCAACCCCTCCCATATTCAATCTCAACCATATGGTTTCTTTCATATCTGTCTCTATATCCTCTACCATTTCACTAATTTCTTCCCTAATACTATCATCCCTCCTGGTGCACGTCCCTTACTCCTCTCCTTTCTTCTACATTTATATTTAATCACAAACCCCTTCCATGCTATCTCCCTCCCTGTTTCCAGCCACATCTCCAAGAGTGCCACAACATCGAAACTTTCTATTACTTCCCGAACTTTCTTATTTCCTAATTTGCTTATTAATCCCTCAATATTCACACATCCTATTTTCCATTATAGTTATAATTTTCCCTCCCTCCCTTCTAAGTCTCCTCCTTTAGTCTTGCTCCTTGTAGTTCTCGCCCCTTCATCCCCTATCTCCATTCCTCCTTTTTTGCCGACCTGTTCCGCTCCACGCCTTCCGTATCCTCCACCCCCTTACAGACTTTACCCCAAAGGTCTTTTATACTCCTTCCCTTGTTCATAACTGCTTTATCTTCCTGTCTATCAGACATCTTAAGTCCTTTCCCGCTCACTAAACCACTGCACTCTGTTCTCGCGGTTTCTTGCTGCTCACCCTCACTCACCCCTTCACTGTTCTGAATCTTCTATGTCCACACTGCACTGTCCATTCTCACCTGAGTTGACCTCCTCTCCCTCTTCGGCTCCACTCCTCGTTGTTACTTCTTTCTTCCTTCCATCTTGCCTTGTCATCTCTCCTCCCTCGGCACTAGCACGATCGCCCATCTCCTTCAATTTCGCCACTGAGTGCTCTCTAACCCATCTTCCGTTTGTAACCACCAAGCTCTGGCCTCTTATTCGAGCTTTTAGTCCCTGATATCTCGCTCTCCAAAAGTGCCTATTCAGTATCTTCATATTTTCACTTCCTTACATTCCCATGTCTCTTTTCACCCTACTTTCTGGCCCTGTAAATTGTTGCCGTTTCTTATCACAATTTCTGCCATTAGGGTTGAGAAAATTTTACCCTAATTGGCCTCCGCCCTTTAGTTCTTCCCACTCTCTCCACATCGTCAATGTGCACTTCACTGAAGTTTATCTTCATCCTATCCCGTATGACCTCTACCACCTTGGAAATCAGTTCAATATTGCCTTCCCTCTCACCTTCTTCCACACCATATATAAATATGGCTTTCTTCATTCTCTCCTGCCTGTACCCCTCTGCTTCTCTCTTCATCATCATCACCTCCTCTTCCAGATGTTTCACTTTCCCTCTTAATAACTCTATTTCCTTCTCATTGTTGTCCACTCTCCTGTTCGATTCCTCAGTCTTCGTTTCTAGCCATTTCTTCATGTCCCCTATCTCCTTCCTCTGCTCCTCCATCATGTCCTTTATTTCCTGTACCTTATCCCATTGACACTTTTCCTGTATAACTTCACTCACTACCACCTTAAGTGCTGCCAAGTCCTCCATGTTGAATTTTCCGCTGGTATTTGGGCCTGGGTTTAATTCCACCCCCCCCCCCCCCCAATAACCAGCAGCACCGCTATCACTGTCGCTACCAGCACCGCTTCCCCCATTCTTATTCCTTCTTTTCTTAACACCCGTCCATTCTTGACCTCCTCCCTCTGCTTCACCTGCCATTTTCCAATCGCGGCCCGGTACCGCTCAATACCGTCCATGTTTACGGCACGCACTGCACCACGCGACTTCACTCCTCGGCTGCTCGAGCTAGACTGCCATTTTTGTGTTTGTGCGCTTATGTGTGCAGCGATACGCCGTGGCATAACTTGTACTGATAAAATAATGCCGTTTGTTTTATTTGTGCTTAGTTTTGTTATTTAGCTGTTCTTTCTTAAGCTCATGTTTATTTTACCACTGTTTTTAAGATCGCATTTAATTTTTACTATTGTTTTTGTGAGCGATACGACTGGACAGTAGTATACCGCGTTGCCTGGGGAAATTTATTAAATGCAATTAAATGCATCCCTCACCACACGAGCTCATAAAAGAATATTATTTTGATATTTTCTCCCCCAATTTGCCCCCTCTTCAGTGCTGAGGTTCTTTATGTGCCATACTTTAACTATGATCGTGTACAAACCAAAAATAGCCCGTGTAAACGCTCCGTACCCTTTAGTTCATAAAAATAATTTGCAGCTTAGTTTCTTCCGCTTTTTATCTTGAACTCAAATACTGAATTTCACAAATTTATGTGCCGCCGTTCTCCCGTGATGGTGTTGAGCAGATTCGTTCGATATGGCAACGGGTTGCCATAAGAGCAATACTGTTTTCTTAACATGGAATGAACTATAGCTTTTACAACTCACCTATGTTGTACGGTATTAGGAACACGGGTGTTCGGTCGAAATGGAGCAGACAGGACTTGTGGCAGGTGTTTACTATCCTGCAGCACTGACTACGTACATTGGTGTTCTCTTAACAAGATATGTCTTTAGGAATCACCAGTCGATGTCCTGTATTTACAGTAGTTTCAACACTATTCTCTATTACCCAGACTTTTAGTCTTTCCTGTCTGATGGTGAGCAGCCGCCCCTGACTTGGATTATTGCTTCTAAATCAGGAGCACTGGTAGGCATTACACCCCATTTATCGTATGCTGAGATTCTATGTCTATCAGGATTATTGACTGTTAACTAGCCATTACCTACAATACTCTCTCTTTCGCTCTGCTAGTCATTATAGCTCACCTGCGGTGGAACAGTGTGTCGGTGAAGTCTATCACTTCCATACGAGCAGCAGTAGTAGATAATCCCACTACGCATACATCTAGTTCTCCCTTCACCAGCTTTCCGACGAGTCCGGTCCAACTACCATCAGACTGTCGGTCTCCATACGTGATATCCGATGAGTAGTAATACGTGCTCCTATGAACAAAAAATCAGGCCTTTATAATTGTAACCATTTTCTCAAAAGAGTAGGATATCGTAATATATTTATCAAACAAATATTTCCTCGTGTATGCAAGTAAATTCAGTCTTAAAATAATGCAATCTAAATATAATGGAACAGCTCTCATCTTCCTCGCGGAATATCGTGAAACACTACTGTGAGCTGTCTACTTTAGCTTTGCTACAACAATATACTACCATCAAGAGAGAATATATAAGGCGTGATCAAGAAGTTTCCGTTTGAGGGCGCTGCTGCAGCGGACATGCAACGTAGCGCGACTCCTATGTGGGTATATAAGCAATGACAGGTAGGAAAAGGGATCAGTGTGGCAGTCGTGTCGTGCGAGGTGCGTGTGTTAAATGCGGCCACGTAAACTACGCCGACATTATTACCAGATGCGTCCAAACAGGACCAACGTGCTGTTATTCTGTTCTTGGCTACCGAAGGACAAACATCGGTGAACATTCATTAGAGAATGAAGACTGTGTATGGGGCAGGATGTCTATTGAAAACCACCGTTGTGCAATCGTGCACTAAGTTCCGTGCGGGTCGCGTTTCGACACAAGACGCCGGTCGGTGTGGGAGGCCAGCCTCATCCATTACGGATAATAACAAGCGGGCGATGATTGAGGCCTATAGTTCTGATCTCTCCCCCATTGCGATAATCACGCCTTCGGTCCCCTCAGAAAGACCATGAAAGGTCGACGTTCCCTGTCGGACGAGGATGTGCAGCAGGTGGTGACAGACTTCTTCACACAGCAGGACATGGTGACCTTCAACCTGGTGCGTCGGTGCGATCAGTGCCTCAATACTCACTGCGATTTTGCCTGACTGGCATCCCGATTCAGGACTGTACGGCCGTCGAGCGGAAACATTTTTATCGCTCCTTATACATTCTAAGAATTTGAAATGAATGTTCCAGTTTCATTCCTTTACTGACATTAAATTCTCTTATGTCTCTTCTCAGCTAACATTAGTCTGATTTTTGTATCATGCTAACCGAAATTATTTTCAGCCTCTATGAAGATCATGTCGTCGGTATATTATTCGTATTCATATTGGCTCCCAGTATCGAGATTTGTTACGAATTTGGGACTGTTAATCCCCCCGTTCTGTCTCGTAAAGTATCAAGTACCACATCCAATGTTATCCTCAATATTACTTTATCTGTAGTAATATAACAAGAGCCAGAGAATTTATTTGAGAGAACGTGGAGTTCGGCTTGTATCTACTTTGACTATTTATCGAATAAACGCAAAAATATATAAGTAATGATAATAAAAGTCAATAAATATAAATCAGGCCAAACACATGTGTATTTGAATTGTTTATGCCATGGTCTGGCTGTAAGCTATTGAGAGAAGAAGTCTTTCTTCTTCTTTCTTTCTTTCTTAATCTGTTTACCCTCCAGGGTTGGTTTTTCCCTCGGGCTCAGCGAGGGTTACCACCCCTACCGCCTCAAGGACAGTGTCCTGAAGCGTGAGACATTGGGTCGGGGGATGAAACTGGAAAGGGTGACCAGTACCTCGCCCAGGTGGTCTCACCTGCTATGCTGAACAAGGACCTTGGTGAGGGATGGGAATATTGGAAGGGATAGACAAGGAAGAGGGAAAGAAGTGGGCGTGGCCTTAAGTTAGGTACCATCCCGGCATTCGCCTGGAGGAGAAGTGGGGAAACCACGGAAAACCACTTCCAGGATGGCTGAGGTGGGAATCGAATCCACCTCTCCTCAGTTGACCTCCCGAGGCTGAGTAGACCCCGTTCCAGCCCTCGTACCACATTTCAAATTTCGTGGCAGAGCCGGGAATCGAACCCGGGGGTGGCAGCTAATCACACTAACCACTACACCACAGAGGCGGACAGGTGTGTTACCTACCGCCCGAAAAAAGAAAAGGGGCTGGTGAACCACCCAGGATAGATATAATGCATAACCCTTATTCACTCAGTTGTAATTTAACAATCAACATAAGGCCCTTTTATCCACCAGGTAAGAAACATTTGTGTAGTAATCGTCAATGGACGTGAGTAGATACGTGACACCAAAACAAAAAATCATCAGGATTTGAACACGGGGCGCAAAGTATGACGCCGCAGCGATAGCCGCTGCGCCACCACGTCTCTTGAACCTATTACGCTGTAAAAGTCACGTAAATCACGTCGGAAACTTCGACCGTCGTTTTCTCGGAAACGGTCGAGTGTCTACGGATAAGCCAAAGCACGTATTCCCTTATTTCGACCCCTCTTTCGCTGAGCAAAGTTTCAGGGAAATCGGATCGTTACACTTGGCAGTTTCCCCTTGTAAGTTTTATTATTACTCCTGAATAAAATAACAATACACAATGTCTCTCACGTGAAGTTGAGAATATTACTGATTTCCTTCCAGAACTCAGGGGTGAAGCCTGTCACAGAAAAGTCTCCTTCAACTCCGTTACTTCTGAAGATCACATCAGGAGGATCCTGAAAGATAAACAGAATGTTACTTTTACTCCTCTTTCTTCGTTTTTAGATAAAGTCTCAGGTTTTCAAGATATGCTCGAAAATGAACTTACCTGTTAAAAAATAATTGAAAAGAAGGACTGAAATGTGTTATTTATTGCATTGCAAATGTGAACAGCATACCCGTGTACAAATACCACATATCGTATGAAATTAGCTATCTATCTTACGT
Source organism: Anabrus simplex (assembly GCF_040414725.1). Taxonomy (NCBI): domain Eukaryota; kingdom Metazoa; phylum Arthropoda; class Insecta; order Orthoptera; family Tettigoniidae; genus Anabrus; species Anabrus simplex. Next base: position 884,235,839 of record NC_090265.1, on the reverse strand, counting down.
GCAGATCTCTCTTGGCCAGAGATAGGGCGTCACACCCTAGGTGGCCCGCCCCACCCCTTTATGGTGGGGAATGAACACACTGATAGGTAGATTCTCGGAATCTCCTACATTTATAAATAAGGGGCAGTCAAATGAAAACTGAACACCCGCTACAACGTGCCCATTGAATGGTTTTATTCAAAAGTAATTACCAAAAGCGTTCATGCATTTATCCCACTGGGTGACGAGACGATCAATTTCAGTTTTGTAGAAAGAGGTAGAGCACTGACGGATCCACAATCGCACCCGCTCTTTCACTTCCTGGTCCGAATGAAACCGACGTCCACGACTGTCTTTCTTCCTCTGTGATTCATTGGTTTTTCCCGGACAAGGCCATCGATCCACCCTATCACATCAGGAGTAATGGCTTTATGGGCCTGTCCTCGGAATCTCCTGTGCTACTCCTGCACACTCGTCATGGACATGCAGAGTTCGCCATACACAGCAAAGATAAGACAATGAGTTTAGCGAACTCCAGCACCCTCAGTCACCAGAATATGAAACACTTCTCTGCTCTTCTTTGCTCGCCTCCATTTCTACAGCTGGACGAACTCACTAGACCAGTCCGCGCACCAGCAAAGGCATAACCCAACAACTGCGTGCACCTGTGAATTGCCACTATGCAGCTCTCCTACCACAGCGTTGGCAGTATCGATACGTAACAACAGTGTTGTTGCTACCTTTCGCGCGGAATGCGTGTTATGGCAGGTGTTCAGTTTACATTTAACTGCCCCTTATATTTGTCTCCCAAAATACTACTTCGACGTCCATATCATAGGAGGTGTACCAGGGCATGAAGCAGACCAGACGTCACCAAGTACTTGCTATAGACTAGAGAGCCGGCATTACTTGCTCCGCTCGGGACGGCTGGCTGCCGCTTTAGAAGAGAGCAGAGGACAGGTAGGCTGCATACCGTGGCGGTACTTGCAGTAACCGCACGGAGATAATAATAATAATAATAATAATAATAATAATAATAATAATAATAATAATAATAATAATAATTTGGAGCATGGATCATGCGGAACGAATAGGGCACAGATTATAGGGCATATCAGGCCAAGGAAATTATTCATCGACAAAAGAAAAATACAGCAGTGTGAAATATGTCTTGAATAAATAACATACACTAGAATCGCTAAGATGCATCTATAAAAAATCTTAATTGTTAATGACAAGTGTAAAAAAATATACCGCACCATTAGATAAGTATTTCATACTCGCAAAGTGTTAACACATACTATTTACATAAGATGGACAAAAAGATCCGCTTGAACCTTGTTATTTGTGATTCTCAAGATCGGGATCAGATACCGAGAAAGAAGGATTATCTACAACGTTTAAAGGAAATCAATCTGCACAAGAAACTAGTGCTATGACAAATAAGCAGTAATCCTTAAAGGAGTAAGGCAAGGCTGCAGTTTGTACCCTCTCCTTTTCAATGTTTATATAGAAGAGTCGGTAAAGGAAGTCAAGTAGTAATTTAGAAAGAGAATCACAATCCAAGGAGAGGAAATCAAGTCTCTGAGATCCTTTTTTGCTATTTGTTTAAAGTCGCACTGACACAGAGAGGTCTTATGGCGACGATGGGACAGGAAAGACCTAGGAGTGGGAAGGAAGCGGCCGTTGCCTTAATGAAGGTACAGCCCCAGCATTTGCCTGGTGTGAAAATGGGAAACGACGGAAAACCATTTTCAGGGCTGCCGACAGTGGGGTTCGAACCCACTATCTCCCGGATGCAAGCTCACAGCCGCGCGCCCCTAACCGCACGGCCAACTCGCCTGGTACTCTGAGATTTGCCGATGATAATTGTTATTTTAACCAAGTCTGTAGAAGATCTGGAGAAATTCCTGAATGGTATGGACACAGTGTTCGAGAACAAGTACAAGATGAAAATAATGACATCTAAAACAAAAGTAATGGGAAAGAGTCGAACGAAGTCAGGTGATGTAGGTAATTTTAGATGAAGAAAAAAGTCTTAAAGGAAGTAGATGAATATTGTTACCTGGGTAGTAGAATAATCTTATTACGCTCTAAAAGTCACTTAAAGTACTTCAGAAACTTCGACCGTCGTTTTCTCGGAAACGGTCGAGTGTCTACGGATATGCAAAAGCACATGTTCCCTCATTTCGACCCCTCTTTCGCTGAGCAAAGTTTCTGGGAAATCGGATCGTTACACTTGGCAGTTTCCCCTCGTAAGTTTTATTATTACTCCTGAATAAAATAACAATACACAATGTGTATGTGCAGAAATAAGGAAGAGATAACATACAAACTGGCACAAGCAAGAAGGTCTTTCTTAACAAAGAAAATTTGCTCACTTCGAACACTGATATAGGAATTAGAAATATGTTTTTGAAAACTTCCGTCTGGAGCGTGGCATTATATGGATAACAACTAGCTCAGAAAGGAAGATACAGAAACTTTTGAAATGTGGTGTTACAGAATAATGCTGAGGGTGATACGGATATATCGAATTCCAAATGAAGAAATACTGAATCGAATTGGTGAGAGGAAAACGATTTGACGGAATATGATCAGAAAAAGGGATAGAATGATCACATTTTACTATACCCGGGACTTGTTCAGTTATTTCTTGATAGAAGTGTAGGCGGTAAGAAATGGTTGCCCTACGATCCGTAGGGGATGTGGATGTTGAGAATGTGAGAATTTCTTCGTTTGCTTCATATCGACGTTTGAACATAAACTCTGACACCGCAATAACGGAATTGTGAACCTTTTTTCCGACGTAATGGCAATAGTACAGTATGCAGAGAATGATAAACATGCTAACAGCAACTTTAGGCAAATTGAAACTTAAAATTAACGGAAGGAAAGTAAAAACCACGACACTAATTTACCTCGATATCCGTATACAATGTAGAATACCGTAGCAAAGAATTGCTAGTTAAGAAATAAAGTCTTAAAGGAAGTAGGTTTTTTTTGTTTTTTGCGTCGCACCGACAAAGGTAGGTCTTATGATGACAAAAGGAAGTACTTTAGCTACCAAGGAACCCTAATCACGAGTGATAATCGTAGCATATCAGAAGTTACGAAAAGGGTAGCAGTGGCAAAGAGAGCCTTCCAAGATAAAAATCATCTGCTGGTCAACAAACATATGTATATGCAAACTTGCAAGGCCTTTGCAAAAACCGTTGTATGGAGCGTGCTTATGTATGGTTGTGATATCTGGACATTAGGAGGGCAGAAGAGACTAGAGGCAACTGAAATATGGATCTGGACAAGAATGCAGAGGATAAGTTGGACTGAAATGAAGAGCAATACCGAAGTCTTTAGAAAGATAGGAGAAAAACGGAGTCTGGCAACTGAAATTGAAAACCAGAAAATAACATTTAATAGTCTCATTCTGCGGAATGAGGAGTTCCTTTGTAACATCACTGAAGAAAAAATAGCTGGGAAAAGAGGAAGAGGGCTACTCAGAGTGTCTTATTGTAAAATCTGCTTCTGAGGATGAAGTGCAAGACTTGCAATGAGTTAAAAAGACAAGTTCAAGATCGACATCTATGGTTGCGCCGACAAGGCTGAGCCTTCAGAATATCATGATGATGATGATGATTATGATGATGGTACACCTAGGACAAGCAGGGTGGAAGTTACTGTACATGGTGTATGAAATTTCGAAAATTGGCTTATGTTTTGAAACATGTCCGTGTTTGGTATCATTAGAAAGAGGAATTCAAATACAGTTTAACTATTCCATCGTAATCCTTCTCAGATTGCAACCTTAACAATGATAACCGCATGAAATAATACGACTTACATAAGCGCACTCGCCGACCGGTATGGAATGATACGGTTTGGTACTGTTCGTGGATACTCAGGATATACCAGGTGTATGCATACGTCTTTTCCGGTTTCACTAAGAGATGGCGCCAGCGAACAGTACGCAGCGTATGAATTTGACACATACATCAGTTTGTTCGTCTGTCATTAACCTACCAACACACATAAGTTGAGTTCACCAAGCACTAGCGTCTATGTTGTATCGTTCGGTGATCATGTCGACATTTGCTGCACGCATAGCTTTTCTTATTTCATAAAAAAAAAAGGCTGTGGAAAGTCGCCGTTTGCTAGTAGAAACATATGGTGAACACACTCCATTGATTAGAACATGTGAGACATGGTTTCGACAATCGCTTCGGCAAGAAGACCATGCTTTGTATCTGGAGGAACCAGAGCGGTATTACGTATTATGAACTCTTGAAGCCCGGCGAAACCGTTAATGCACAACGCTATCGCCAACAAATGGTGAATTTAAATCACGCATTGATCGAAAGACGACCGTAATGGGCCGGAAGACATGGCAGAGTTATTTTGTTACACGACAATGCGCCGTCTCACACAGTAAAACCAGTGAAAGACACCTTGAAATCGCTTGGATGGGACATCCTTCCGCACCCGCCGTACTGCCCCGACCTGGCGCCATCTGACTGTCACCTCTTCGTATCAATGAGGCATGCGCTCGCAGAGCAGCACTTCAGCAATTTCGAGGAAGTTGGAAAGTAGCTCGGAGAATGATTTGTCGCAAAAGACACGCAGTTTTTCTGACATGGTATTCATAACTTACCTGAAAGATGGGTGAAGTGTGTACAATCCGATGACCAATATTTTGAATATACCAAAAATGAACTTCCCTTGAAACACGTCTTATCTTTACCACAAAAACCGGGAAAAACTTATGCATACACCTGGTAATTAGCGATATGTGGTTGCTAGCAACCAAGTCATTTAGTGGTGGTGGTTATTGATTTAAGAGGAAGTACAACTAGGCAACTACCCTCTATACAATACTAATCAGAGACCAAAAATGGAAAGGATCCGACACTTCAAAAAATTAAGATATCGTCCAAAGAAAACCAAGGGCCACGATGGTTGTGGAAATTAAAGACACCCTAGGCCTCAAGTGCTCTAGTACCGCCGGGGTCGGAAAAGAACAAGAGTTGACCAAGGGAACTCGGATACGATAAATGAAAGTGAGGAGCCTGATACAAGTAAGTGAAAGCAATGCCACGATTCAGCTGAGGGCCCCGTGGTCGCCAACCCACGCTTCCAAGTTAAGAGCTCCTGGGGCTCCCTTAAGGCTGCAGGCAGGGATACCGTGTTATTCTAGTGCCCCCACCCACCAGAGTCCTGCAGACAGGCCCGGCCCATGAGCTGCTTCGGCAGTAGGCTGCAATGGGCTTTGAAAGGCTCGAACATAAGAAGCCCGTGACGTCATCGCACGGGCCGGTCTGGGCCAGCGCTATGTCATTCGTACGCGGTGAGCCAAGGACAGCGCTGTGGTAGTTCTATGGGCTGACTGCTTCAATGTGTACAGTGTACTGCGTGTCAGCGGAGTGCGTTGCATTACGGTCGAGTGGAGCCGATCAAATTTGCTGTGATTTCCAGTTTGACTTCTCTGTCTATCCTGTTATCGGAAACGAATGTGGACTGTAGTTCCAAAAGAAAGGAAACCGTGGAAAAAAATCTTGAAGTAAAAAAGGAACAAACGAACTAAAAACCGCACAATACAAGACTTCTGAACCGGATCCTAAACTTAAACGTCGTATTTGGTTGGTATTCAAGCCTGCAGTTGACGGTGATGGGAAAGACGTTCATTTTGTGTGCTGTACGATCTGCGGTGAACTTTATGTACACACTAGCAGTTACTCGCGGCTTCTCGCGTGGATTTCGTAATTTGATAAAAGTAATCGTTCCTCGGTACTGTACTAAGACATTATCTGAAAATCCCTGAAGTATAAAACCTCACTGAAAAACTGAGTTTCATTTACCCCAGAAACTCTTTGTAAACCAAGTGTGTGGTATTGCCTTTTGTGGCTGAGATGACCATGCGAGAGAGAACTGTACACGTGAGAACGTCTTCTCTCAAGTTAAAAAAAGTTTCTTCATTTTTAAAGGAGGTTACAAATACATATTTCCACATCTGTAACACCTTCAGGTTTTGAGATATATGTATCCGCATAAAAAGAATTCAACCCCTTTATCAGCCCTTCCTCCACCCCCACCTACGTGGATTTACCGAAAACATAAAAGAGTGACATGTTTATTTATTTTAAAAGGACATTTCAAGTACCAAGTTCCATGTCTGTAATATGTTAAGTTTTTGACATACACTGTAGATATACCGGTACGCATTTTAAAAATTCACCTGCTTTTTCAATTCTTTTCAGTCCCTTAAGTGGTTTTTCCGAAAACAAAAAAATACGTGTTTATTGATAAAGGAGCTGCCAAATACCAATTATCACTACTGTAACATCTTCAGTTCTTGAGATATTTGTATCCTCATGAATATAATTTAACACCTATTTCAATGCCGCCCCCTCCCCTCCGAAGTTAATTTTACCCCCAAAAATGAGTGTCTTTTTATTTTTAAAGATGATTTCAAATACCCATTTTCAGGTCTTCAACATCTTTAGGTTTCTTAGATATAAGAATCCTCACACAAATAATTCAACTAATATTTCAGTCCTTTCATCCCCCCTTAAGTGGATTTTCCAAAACCAAAAGAATACGTATTTCTTTCTTCTTAAAGGAGACTCTAAATAAAAAACTTTACGTCTGTAACAACTTCAGTTTTTGAGATATCAGTACCCTAATAAAATTAATTCAACCCCGTTTTCAGTCCCCCACGTTAAGTGGTTTTTCAAAAAACAAAACAATACCTGTTTTTTATTTTTAAAATATTAAAAATATCGATTTTCACATCTGTAACGTGTTAAGTGTTTGAGATATACTGTAGATATGTTCATCTTAAGAATTCTCGCCAGCCCACATTTCAGTCCTTCTCCGCCCCCCCCCCCCCCCTACTTAAGTGTCTTTTCCGAAAACAAAATAATACATGTCTAGTTTTAAAAGAGATTATACATACCACTTCACGTCTGTAACATGTTAAGTTTTCGAGATATATTGTACATATGCTCAGGGATTATGTGTACAAATTTTGATTGGCAGCTATGCCCAAACGTACACGCATAATCTCGCTGCTGTAGAATCCTGGAGCTGGCGTTGCCGTGGTTACGGCAGTTCATTTCCTTATCCGATTCCGAGAGCAGGGGTGGTGTGGCGTCAATATCTCCATGACGGTCGGTTTTAGGGCCTTAAAACATGCTTTTCGGGCCCGTAGGGCTTACTGAGATTTGTTCTTTGGATCAAGGAGCTTAAAATGAGCTTAGTCTCGTCTTTGCACGACAAATTCGATATTTCGCCTGTATTCGCCTATTATTTTATATATCTCCGCCTCCCCCCACCTCGAAACATTTTGAAAATAAAATACAGCCCATGTCTCTCAGGGTTAATATATGTTTACATTAGTAAAATGATTTTTAGAATCGGTCCAGTAGTTTCTGAGATTACCCTCCAGACATACACAAACTAACACAATTCGTGCTCTCTCTTTATTATATTAGTGTAGATTAAAGAAGTCGGACTGATTTTGTCTTTTTATGATTAGATATATAACTTACGATGAACGAGGTGTGCTTGAATGACGAGCATTCTAATGTTTCCGTGTCATTAGACTCCACGACTCTGCCACAACCTGCCAAAGTAATGAAGTTTTCTTCGTGGATTGACGTTCATGATGCTCCTATTCCAACAGATGAGCTGGAAAGATATTTAAAGCAAAATTGTGGAACGGAAGAAGATGGATATAGCGTCCTATTGGAGAACAAACGGACAACACTATTCAAAATTTCACCAGATCGGTAAGAAGTAATATGTATGCAAGCATCAAGTTCAGCTTCAGAGAGAAATTTCCGTTCAGCGGGCTTCATTCTCTTGTACAACCAGACAATTGCTGATGCTCTTCTTTTCATTCACAGTAATTCCATTCCACCGTCCGACTCGTTGGCTGAACGGTCAGCGTACTGGCCTTCGGTTCAGAGGGTCCCGGGTTCGATTCCCGGCTGGGTCGGGGATTTTAACCTTAATTGGTTAATTCCAATGGCACGGGGGCTGGGTGTATGTGTTGTCTTCATCATTTCACCCTCATCACGACGTGCAGGTCGCCTACAGGAGTCAAATAGAAAGACCTGCACCTGGCTAGCCGAACACGTCCTGGGATATCCCGGCACTAAAAGCCATACGACATTTATTCCATTCCACCACCATTAACAATAGCCAATAAACTACGCTCACTAAGTAAAAGCTATGTTCAGGTTTGGTTTTATTCCTGGCAAATTGCACGTCATTTCTGTTTGTATTTTATTTTAAGGTAAACGCGAATGAAGTCCTATGATCATGGGAGACTACTGGCAAAAATGAGTGCAATTGGACTAGACAAAAGAGTGACTGAATGGGTTGCTATATTTCTAGAAAATAGATCTCAGAGAGTTAGAGTAGGTGAAGTTTTGTCTGACCCTGAGGTAGAGAGGGGAGTTCCTCAGGGCAGTGTTATCGGACCTTTATGTTTTCTTATATATATAAATGATATGAGTAAAGGAGTGGAATCGGAGGTAAGGCTTTTTGCGGATGATGTTATTCTCTATAGAGTGATAAATAAGTTACAAGATTGTGAGCAACTGCAACGTGATCTCGAAAATGTTGTGAGATGGACAGCAGGCAATGGTATGTTGATAAACGGGGTTAAAAGTCAGGTTGTGAGTTTCACAAATAGGAAAAGTCCTCTCAGTTTTAATTACTGCGTTGATGGGGTGAAAGTTCCTTTTGGGGATCATTGTAAGTATCTAGGTGTTAATACAAGGAAAGATCTTCATTGGGGTAATCACATAAATGGGATTGTAAATAAAGGGTACCGATCTCTGCACATGATTATGAGGGTGTTTATGGGTTGCAGTAAGGATGTAAAGGAGAGGGCATATAAGTCTCTGGTAAGACCCCAACTAGAGTATGATTCCAGTGTATGGGACCCTCACCAGGATTACCTGATTCAGGAACTGGAAAAAATCCAAAGAAAAGCAGCTCGATTTGTTCTGAGTGATTTCCGACAAAATAGTAGCGTTACAAAAATGTTGCAATGTTTGGGTTGGGAAGAATTGAGAGAAAGAAGAAGAGCTGCTCGACTAAGTGGTATGTTCCGAGCTGTCAGCGGAGAGATGGCGTGGAATGACATTAGTAGACGAATAAGTTTGAAAGGCGTTTATAAAAGTAGGAAAGATCACAATATGAAGATAAAGTTGGAATTCAAGAGGACAAACTGGGGCAAATATTCATTTATAGGAAGGGGAGTCAGGGATTGGAATAACTTACCAAGGGAGATGTTCAATAAATTTCCAATTTCTTTGAAATCATTTCGGAAAAGGCTAGGAAAGCAACAGATAGGGAATCTGCCACCTGGGCGGCTGCCCTAAATGCAGATCAATATTGATTGATTGATTGATTGATTGATTGATTGATTGATTGATTGATTGATTGATTGATTGATTGATTGATTGATTGATTGATTGATTGATTGATTGATTGATTGATTGATTGATTGATTGATTGATTGATTGATTGATTGATTGATTGATTGATTGATTGATTGATTGATTGATTGATTGATTGATTGATTCGTGTTATTTAGATTAATTTTCAGTTAACTTGGTGTCAATTGCAAACGAATATTAGTTTATAATAAAGTTTCTGTTTGTTTTCAATTATTATTATTATTATTATTATTATTATTATTATTATTATTATTATTATTATTACAGTGTAGGAGAAATATGTACCGTTTAATTTCCAAATGCGATTAGCCTACTTTAAAATACGTTATTAGCGCACGAGAATTCGTAGAGAATTCGAATAGTAGTGTGACGTGAACATTTCATTGTGCACGGCGCACATGTTGTTGTGGAGAAGTACTCAAGGTTAATCTACTGAGCCCGCCCAGTGCGGTGGACTGCAGTGGGCTGTATGAGCCCAGTGCTGTGGGCCAGTACGCTGCCGCGTCAGAAGAGAACGGCACTGCACGGGTTAGGCTGCCGGAGCCCGTAGGTTTGAAATGCTGCGCGGTGGGTCTGGCTGCAGGACTCTGCCACCCACAGCAGGACAAGGCATTTAGTTCGCAGTAAGTAACGGCATTAACATAACAACCGTGATGTGTCTTTCATTTACCACAATGGCTGTAATGTGTCCTCTTTCACGTGACATTGTCATGGAAACCCTGAGGGGCAATACCTTACCTGTTCCCACCTGTGTTTTTATTATTGTAACTGAAAATATTACATCATACCATGGGTGAAACGTCTGACAGTGTAAATAAATTTATACAGCTCATACCGGAAGAAGCATGAGATAATGACGTAGGCTGTAAAAGCTTACCAATGAACACAGTGATCTGTTTACCTCACGAGTGCCAACTCTGAGACGAGCCCCTCGCAGGTTGTTCCTCCGGCGCCACAGTTGTCGCTCTTCCACAGCAAAGATCGTACCAGCAGGAATGTGTGCTATAGTAGGTGTTGGGAAGGGCTCTTCCTCATCTAGCAACATGGTGTGGTACACCTCGTACACTTGTACACCTGGCAGAACCACTGCGTACAGCTGGAAGTTAATGGGGATGTATAGTCCTGCCACGATGCTCAGCATGGTGTCTAGATCCGGAACAGGCACGAGTAGTCTCAGTGAAGTAGCATCCCTGGACAGAAACTGCACAAAACAAAACAGTTAGAAGACATTTCATAAAAGACAGAATTCTAACAATCAAATTCCCCTTCTTAGGCCCGTGCGGCAGTTACTTTTGCTGTTATCTTAGATTTCCAAAACTCGGATAATGTTATTATCTCAGATAACGCTCACTTCTGTATTCTTTCTTTCTTAATCTGTTTACCCTCCAGGGTTGGTTTTTCCCTCCGACTCTGCGAGGCAATCCACTTCTGCCGCCTCAGGGGCAGTGTCCTCGAGCGTGAGACATTGAGTCGGGGGATACACCTGAGGAGGATGACCAGTAGGCCTACCTTGCCCAGGCGGCCTCATCTTTTATGTTGAGCAGGAATCTTGGTGGGGGATGGGAAGATTGGAAGGGATAGACAAGGAAGAGAGAAGGAAGCGGCCGTGACCTTAAGTTAGGTAACACCCCGGCCTGGAGGAGAAGTGGGAAACCACGGAAAACCACTTCCAGGATGGCTGAGGTGGGAATCGAACCTACCTCTACTTAGTTGACCGCCCAAGGCTGAGTGGACCCCGTTGCAGGCCTCGTACCACTTTTTAAATTTCGTAGCAGAGCCGGGAATCAAACCCGGGCCTCCGGGGTGGCAGCTAATCACACAAACCACTACACCACAGAGGCGGACTACTTCTGTATTCACTATGACTACATGCTGCCGCCACAATCGAAATACAAACAAGTTTTTAATTCCATTCGGAGTTTGCAAATAATTTGCATCAAATATGTCCACTATTGAGTCGAAAGGAAGAAAGAAGCGTAATATGACTTTCCAAGAGAGTGAGTTGTTATTGAATTGAGTGGCAGAAAGCGTTAACGACATAAAGAATAAGAAAACAAATTGTAGCCTACACATTGTATATTTCACTCAAGAAATAAGGCAAAATTCCTTAATTCTTCATTTAAAAGTCACCCAGTCGTGCACCGCACAAGATATCGTGAATTCATTTTAGGCCTCCCTATTTGTTGGGAATTCGAGGTTATGTTCGATCATGGAAAACATTGTCTGACTCGTTGCCTGAACGGTCAGCGTACTGGCCTTCGGTTCAGAGGGTCCTAGGTTCGATTCCAGGCCGGGTCTGGGATTTTAACCTTAATTGCTTAATTCCAATGGCACGGGGGCTGGGTGTATGTGTTGCCATCATCCTCATCACGACGCGCAGGTCGCCTACAGGTGTCAAATAGAAAGACCTGCACCTGGTGAGCCGAACCCGTCCTGGGATATCCCGGCACTAAAAAAAGCCATACGACATTTCGTTTCATGGAAAACATTGACAGTGTCGATGCTTCGGATTACTTAAAATGTCGTAGTCCTCAAAATATGCCACACGTTCTTTTATCCACCTAGGACGTGCATTAATTGCATAATCTTGATCATATTACTCGTTGCTGTGATTTTCTCTTTCAATTAGGTATTCCAGCCGTCTACGAGCAGCCATCTTACCGGCCCACCAATCCCCGGTAAAATTTTAAACCGACATAGGCCTAATACCCCTTATCCGAGATAATGCTGTTGGTGAATACAAACTTAACTGTTTTCTCGGTTTACATAGCATTAAACCACAATAAAAGCTTTTACTCGGGTTGGTGAATACGGACCTAAGAAATGAAGATCCACGGCGTGTAGAGTTATTTAGTTCCTCTTCCGGGTTGAACCGTGTTGTTGTTTTCTGTACATTTCGTACAGTTTGCCGACGTTTCGAATACATCGCAGTATTCTTTGTCAAGACGACTGAAATACCTCTATTCGCTTCGAGGTAAACAGTCTCCCAGGCAGCAATCAAACTCCGAGCGGGTCCTGAGGACAATATTAAGCTCCAATAAAGATGTTCCCGCCGGGCTGAGTGGCTCAGACGGTTAAGGCGCTGGCCTTCTAACCCTAACTTGGCAGGTTCGATCCTTGCTCAGTCCGGTGGTATTTGAAGGTGCTCAAGTACGACAGCCTCGTGTCGGTAGATTTACTGGCACGTAAAAGAACTCCTGCGGGACTAAATTCCGGCACCTCGGCGTCTCCGAAGACCGTAACAGTAGTTAGTGGGACGTACAACCAATAACATTATTATTAAAGATGTTTCTATCACTCTGTGTGTGTGTGGGGGGGGAGAGAGACAGTGCGAGAGAGCGAGAGAATGCTAGCGCTGTGTCAGCATACAGCGAGCCATCTGGTGACAAATGAGCGTACCACTACAGCGACCAACGATAAAGCATTCTTAATTTCAAACCCTCATTATTGTAGGTCTTCCTCATGAACAGTAGAGATTTTCTTCTGAAGACGCGGAGCAAAGTTCTCTGCGGAACGTGAAGAGTTTCACCTTGTTTTCTTGACACGGCATAAGCCCAAAAGCCTGTATCACGCCTACAAATTCCCCTTCTTGTTCTTGGCCGTTACTTCATTACTTGGCTCCGGCACTGCCAAACACCCTTCCTGAGGCCAACCCTGCGTAGAGGAATGTATTCATTATTGCGTGAACCATTAGTGGTTTGTAATATGATGAGTTGTATGTACATGAAGGGATATGAAGTGAGAAAATCACAAACGCCTAGTCCTCGAGCCAGAAGAAATAACCAGACGCAGACAAAATCCCCGTTCCGTCCCGACCCGTAATAGAAACCGGTCCCTCTAAACAGAAGACCACTACACTTGCCAATCAGCCGCACTACAGAGCCGTTTCACGTACTTACATAATAATATGCCTTTATCATGAGGTATCCGAGGATAGTTAGAGTGCACATCAAACCACTATGTGCAAGTCCTACAGAGCTCTGATGTTACCTAATGCAGTATTTCCTCCTCCCTGTTCGTTCGATCATAACAGACTTCTTGCTCATAATGTGACTTGAGTCAGGACATCGACCGTGAGAACCTCCCTAAGGCTAGGACAGGAAGTCGACGACTTAATGCAGGAAATATGGCAATTTGCTTCTGATCAAAGTAACAAGCCAAACTTCTCCTTGTGGCAATTCGTCATGCATTAATTATTACTTTTTAGTAACAAACTATATTGCGAGCTGTAAGACAGTTTCTTTCATAAATACTAGGAAGTAGCTATTACTTTAGCCATAAAGCTACGATAAGGTAACACACTTATATGAGTTAGCTTTGTCAATAACATTGATGCTATTCTTATCATATTAATTGCTCACTAAAATCTATTAATCATATGTCTTGACATGTCCTCATACCTACTGTTTGAGTCGAAATAATTTTCTGCTTCCCACACTTTATAATGGAAAAGAGTCTTCGCTTTATTAAAAGGGTGGATAAGTAAAGCATATACATTAAATAATTAGTTCAACTATTATTTATTTATTTATTTATTTATTTATTTATTTATTTATTTATTTATTTATTTATTTATTTATTTATTTATTTATTTATTTATTTATTTATTTATTTATTTATTTATTTATTTATCCGTTTACCCTCCAGGGTAGGTTTTCCCTCGGACTCAGCGAGGGATCCCACCTCTACTGCCTCAAGGGCAGTGTCTTGGATTGTGAGACTTTGTGTCGGGGTATACAACGGGGTGGAGGCCCAGTACCTCGCCCAGGTGGCCTCACCTGCTATGCAGAACAAAGACCTTGCTGGGGATAGGAAGATCGGCGGGGATAGTCAAGGAAGAGGGAAGGAAGCAGCCGTGGTCTTAAGTTAGGTACCATCCCAGCATTTGACTGGAGAAGTGGAAAATCACGGAAAATCACGTCAAGGATGGCTGAGGGGGCAATCGAACCCTCATCTACTCAGATGACCTCCCGAGGCTAAGTAGACCCCATTTCAGCCCTCGTGCCACTTTTCAAATTTCGTGGCATAGCCGAGAATCGTCGAACCCAGGCCTCCGGAAGTGGCAGCTAATCACACTAATCACTACGCCAGAGAAGCGGACTCTTATTATTATTATTATTATTATTATTATTATTATTATTATTATTATTATTATTATTATTATTATTATTATTATTATTATTATTATTATTATTATTTGCTTTACGTCGCACTGACACAGATAGGTCTTATGGCGAAGATGGGATAGGAAAGGCCTGGGAGTGGGAAGGAAGCGGCTGTAGCATTAATTAAGGTACAACCCCAGCATTTGCCTGGTGTTAAAGTGGGAAACAACGGGAAACCATCTTCAGGGCTGCCGACAGTGGAGTTCGAACCCACTATCTCCCGGATGCAAGCTAACAGCTGCGCGACTCTAACCGCACGGCGAACTTGCCCGATATTAGTATTATTGTTTTTATGGTTGTTGTTGTTGTTGCTGTTGTTGTCCGACTACATGGCTAAATGTTTAACATGCAGGTGTTTGGTCTAGAGGCCCCTAGGTTCAATTTCAAATCGGGTCAGGGATTTCAACTTTCATTGGTTAATGCCTATGGTTCTGGGACTGGGCGCTTGTGCTTTCTTCATCATTAGAATTAATCTTAGGTAGGGCCTCACCCTCATAGATGCGCAGCTCGCCATCTTGCGTCAGCTTGAAAGAGCTGCATCAGGCCTCATCGTAGGTCACACGCCATTATTATTATTAGAGCCCGGATTTCCATGCAAATGCATGTTTTTAAATAAGCTAGCTACACTTCTCAAACTTTGCAAATATTCGTTTTACGGCTTAACAATGCCAAATAACCGTTCTTTTTCCGTGCATGTTTGCATGTTTTGGCATTTTTCGGAGAAAATTCATGCATAATGCGTATTTGGAAGATTTTGGATTTAATAGCGCATATTTGGACGTTTAATATGCAATAATATGACTTTTATTCTGACTTTGGCGCATATATATTGTTAACTTGCATCATAGTGCATTTTCTGAATGTTAGTTTGCAGAATTTGGGACAATTTTTCACGTTGTAGGCTACAGTATGTCTATTACTGAGAGACGGAGAGAATGTATTCCTGGCATCCTATGTGACAACCATAGTTAGTAGCCTACATACGGTACAGGTCCTACAGTATAATGCAATTAACCAAACACTCTCTTATCTGTTACTTGAGTAAACAATGAAATAAGTCGGAAGGCCCGACGTCGAAATCTAATTCTTAGGAATAAGGTGTCCCAGTTTTACAGTTGTACATTGCTATAAATTGAACCGTAAATTGTGCATTAAACATTGACGGCTCATTTTTCGTCTGTTAGACAAACAAAAGAAACCATGTATCGCACTTCTGTGGCGCCGCGTTACTGGGATAGCAGCTTACAAATTCTGGTTTTTCATTAAACCCTCTACCGTTGTTATCCTGGAATGTCCTACCCGGAACTCTCAATCGTCACACGCAGCAAGCAATCGTTACCAATTACTGAGGACATTCAAATGAGTCTGCAATCATCGCATGGAGAAGCAGCTGCCGCAGAAAGAGATAAGTTGAACAAACTAATTCGTTCAAATCCTGATTTTGAATTCGTCAAGCTCATAAAAGACGTATTGTGGTGAAAATGCAAAAGACGTACAATTTGACCTTACTTTGTCCAAATGTCTTCATTGAATTATGCATCTATCACTTCTCGTGACGTAAAAAGATAATTTTCTGTGCTTAAGTATGTGCTGAATGATAAACGGATGAGCTTAAATCAAGACAATTTGGAGAAATTAGGGTAGTTTTTGTTCGTGTTTCAAAAGGAACTGAATTTTGATAGTGCATATTTTCCAGTTTATTGTGCATGTTTTGCCATATGATAGTGCATGAATGGATGCATATTTTGAGATTTGATAGTGCATGGAAATCCGGGCTCTAATTATTATTAAGTACCTGAGTACAGTTCATGCTGAGTAAAAGAAAGTACCTAAGACTTTAGTGATCAGGATAATACCTGTTGCAGGAGCCGACGTGTGGTCTGTTGGGGCAGCATAAGGAGAACCGTCAGAGGACTATTGACCATCGTCTCTAACTGCTCAGTATTTATCCACGGCACCGCCAGAGCCACTTCTCTGCGTGACATTAGTTCTGTAATCATAAGAGAGATGTTGCTTACACGTTAGCCAATAATTTCTATATAGAAACGAAAATTGAAGACATGAAGGCTGAAACCAAAACTTTATTGACCACACAGTAATACATGCTAGGGTGATTTAAAAGGTTGTTCAGAATCTAAAGTAGCTCAAGAAGGCGTCGAATCAGAACAATTTTCGTTTAGGAACATATAGTCTGAGGTCCAACCCTACGTTAGGGCAAGCTTCAGAATGTCAGAAACAACATAATGGACTGTTTATTTTTCCAAAATTATCTACATTGATGCACAATTGAAAAATGACAATCAGTGAAGTGATAGCCGTTTGTGTACATATACTGGACACTAAGCGACATTAATAACTCCTACCTAAGCTTCGGATATTAACGGAAAGTCATACTTCTTTCCAAAGCTCATTTTACACGAAATATGAAAAATAACTGAGTGATGGGTCCCTGACCCCCCTTTAAAGCAATTCTATGTTGCATAGAAATGCACCTTTTCGTCATTTTTATTGTTTTGGTAATATTTTTCTCCTTTTAGTGATGCAAGGTCATATTTGGTTATATTTTGAGCATTTCTGTTCAAATCGATGCGTTTTTAACAAGGTGCATGTTATATAGGTCGAGGATTTCAAAATAATGGAGTAGATATATTTTCTTTCTTTTCTCGAAACATATAGGTAGCAGACTTAGAAGACGTGATTCCGAGAAAGTGATGCTGGATGAACGTACACCGACAGTTACCAAAAGGCATGGGAATACAGTGCTCCGATATTTTTGGACTTTCTTTAGGAAAACAGAGTTGGAACTGTTCCTCAGGGCTATTCTACTGAATGAATGTATAAAGTTACTTGCTGTAGCTCTCACAGTTTTCATGATAAATTAGTCTTCTATATTGTCGCCAATCACTTTTTTGACGCGTTTAATGTTAGTCGTACTCTAATACTTGCTACATACCCCTCAAAAATGCTTAAGTCATATTATTATTACTTTAGGTCATACTCAGCTAGTTTTTAGGACATATTTGCTTGCTTATTTTGTTCTTCCGAAACCTACTCCTGCCCTATAGACACATATGAATTGTTCAGCTAACCAGATTGATGCTCTTCGATTTCACCTGGATGGCAGCTGAGGTACACATGCAGTAAATTTTGTGACCAAAAACTGTACAGGAGAATCTACGTCATACTTTCTATACTTCGTCCCGTATTTATTTATTTATTTATTTATTTATTTATTTATTTATTTATTTATTTATTTATTTATTTATTTATTTATTTATTTATTTATTTATTTATTTATTTATTTATTTATTTATTTATTTATCTATTTATTTATTTATTTATTTATTTATTTATTTATTTATTTATTTATTTATGCAATTGTGAGTTGGTTAGTACATTTGACATACTGAATGTTGCCTTAAAAAGTTTTGGACATACCGCTCTTCAGGATTTGGACGGAATATTTGAAGGCAGTTACTGCAATCTATTTTATTAATGCCTGGTTGAGCTTAAATGATTTGCAGAACTGGAAGAAAATGAGAGGAATGGTTCCTCTAGCACCAATCATTAATCCTATGACTTCGATATCATCCAGATGGTATTCTTGTCTATAGAATGCGATGGTAGGTGTTGTTTTCTTTTCCTCATGTACCTCATTGGATTGTGTTTCGGATGTCTCGAATCTGATTTCGGATCTATTATAAAGCCCTTTCTGCGGGCTTTGAAGGTTTTCGTGTCAATTCGACGGGTGCTGCCTGTAATAGAGAGACTGTGAACCTCCTCGAAGACTGTAAAGCCTTAACGCTTGAGCAATGGCAGATCGTATTGTATGGTGCCCAGTATTTCGGAGAGCTTCTTGTCTTACTTTCCAAAATACATTCGCCCTTTACAGTACACACTTCACCAATAAACTTGAGTAATTATAGTAATATTAATAACGATGTTGTTGGTTTTAGCTCCCACTAACTATTTATACGATTTCCAGAGATGCCGAATTATTTTCAACAATTCCTTTACGTGCCTGTAAATCTACCGACACGAAACAGAACTATTAGAATACGTTCAAATATCACTGGACTGAGCGGGATAGAGCCTACCAACTGGAGACTAGAAGGCTGATGCTCTACAGTTTGGAGCTACTCAGGCTGTCACTGCATAGTTCTAAAGTGTTCAAATAAATGTTCACGTATTCTAGTTTAGTGCAGTTTTTACCTTGGTATGTGTATGTACCTGCATTATATATTACGAATGGTGTATGCAAAGACACACAGCATGCACACTGCTATGCAAAAGCAACGAAAGACAACAAAAGCATACATTTCGAAATGTAGGATTTTGAACACAAAACTGACGTTCATTAGGTGGTAGATCAGAGCCGTGTTCAGCCATCTAAGGCCCTGAGGCTTGCTTGAACACATGAAGGCACACTCAGCTGTTTTTGGGCATATCATTAGTAACCTCAGACTTCTTCACATTATAAACATCGTGAGGGATTGACATGTCCGTGATTGTACCTGCCGTAATTTATCGTGGCTTTCATCTGAAACTAGTAAAATATTTCTTATCGACTCAGGTAACGTACCAAGCCATATTCTTCGAAGTACTTTGGTAATAATAATTTCGTGTGGCTATTTCTAGCCGAGTGCAGCCCTTGTAAGGAAGATCCTCCGATGAGGGTGGGCGGCATCTGCCATGTGTAGGTAACTGCGTGTTATTGTGGTGGAGGATAGTGTTATGTGTGGTGTGTGAGTTGCAGGGATGTTGGGGACAGCACAAACATCCCCCGGGCCATTGGAATTAACCAATGAAGGTTAAAATCCCCGACCCGGCCGAGAATCGAACCCGGGACCCTCTGAACCGAAGGCCAGTACGCTGACCATTTAGCCAACGAGTCGGACAGTACTTTGGTTGAAAGATTGGTTGAATCTAAGGACTGCATTTTTGCAAGAGGTTACTTGGTCGCATATCACTCAATTCAAGCCCCACAAGCAATCTTTTAAGTCGCCTACCGTCACCTTCACGATATAACTCCAAACATCTTT
Organism: Anabrus simplex; assembly: GCF_040414725.1. Lineage (NCBI taxonomy): Eukaryota > Metazoa > Arthropoda > Insecta > Orthoptera > Tettigoniidae > Anabrus > Anabrus simplex. The sequence goes on along the minus strand of NC_090265.1, from coordinate 884,216,186 downwards.
GTTTCGCGAGTGTGTAGTTGTTTTCCTCTTCCGAATACAATATGTAGAAAATGTCAGCCACATATTTAAGTTCAAGCTGAGAAGCTAAATAATCAAACATCGTGCATTCTTTTTTTCAATTCCGCTAAGCTTGAACTGCGCCTCAACTTGGTGGAACCAAATATCTGTGCGTTCTAACCAAAACGGAGGTATTTTCACATTCACCTTACTAGCTTCTTTCGTCTCTTCCTTATTACTTACTCCGGACTTATCGTTCTCGTTTCCTAGAGACATCATTTGCTGTAATGTGAAGTTACATCGTGCACAGGCTGGAATTGCTGAATTCAAACTCACAGTATCACAATTCACTAGATTAAAGTGTACCTCAGTTGGCTTCACCAATATTACTATATCATTTATTAATTCTAGACTACAATAACTTATTTTAGAACTGGCTCCATATTCTTTTAATCACCAACAACTTATTTTTCTGACGTCTCCATGGCAACAGAGCAAATATAATCCCCATATAATCTCTCTCTCTTTTTTTCCTTTTTTGCTTAATCTCCGTGTCACCGAACTCGACAGCTTTACGTCGCACCGACACAGATAGGTCTTATGGCGACGATGGGACAGTGAAGACCTAGGAATGCGAAGGAAGCTGCCGTGGCCTTAGTTAAGGTACAGCGCCAGCATTTGCCTGGTGTGAAAATGGAATACCACAGAAAACCCTCTTCAGGGCTGCCGACAGTGTGATTCGAACCCACTACCTCCCGGATGCGAGCTCACAGCTGCGTGCCCCTGACCGCACGGCCAACTCTCCCGGTGAGCTGGTATGTGATTGAAATGGTAGATGCAGCTCACCTCCATTGGGGGTGTGCCTTATAAGAGCTGCACCATCTCGATATGAGGACACGTGTTTATTTTACTACTGGCGTACTGTAAACATGTTTGAGGAATCGTAATATATACCTTGTGAAATCCTAATATCCTATGTGGTGTAGTGGTTAGTGTGATGAGCTGCCATCCCCAGAGGCCAGGGTTCGATTCCCGGCTCTGCCACGAAATTTGAAAAGTGGTACGAGGGCTGGAACGGGATCCAATCAGCCTCGGGAGGTCAACTCAGTAGAGGGGGTTCGATTACCACCTCAGCTATCCACAATGTAGTTTTCCGCGGTTTTCCACTTCTTATCCAGGTAAATGCCTAACTTAAGGCCACGGCCGCTTGCTTCCTTCCTTCCTTCCTTCCTTCCTTCCTTCCTTTCTCTTTTCCCATTCCCCCACAAGGCCCCTGTTCAGCATAGCAGGTGAGTCCACCTGGGCAAGGTATTCGTCCCCTTTCCCTGTTGTATTCCCCCGACCCAAGTCTCACGCTCCAGAGAACTGCCCTTGAGGCGGTAGAGGTTATCCCTCGCTGAGTCCGAGGGGAAAACCAACCCTGGATGGTAAACGGATTGAGAAAGGAAAAGAAAAAAATCGCAATGTGCAAATTTCACGTCACAAGCAGGGTTTAAGGCAGTGGGTATCGCTTAAACCCTTTCTAAGTGGATGGCAGTGCAACCTTTTATTGGTAAAATGTATATAAACCTCCGCGTATTAACTATCCAAGAAATGTCTGGGAGAATGTGTTCTCTCCATTCGGTTGTGTTTGTAGTCTGGGGCTTCGAACTTTTTAATTACAATTTTCAGCCGACCATCTCTTGTATCAGTAAGTGTACAGTAGGTATTGTGTTGAATGTCAGGACTTCCATAACAACTGAGGTGTACACGATAGATCCTTGATGAGGGCCAAACACCCGCGTTCCGCATGGTTATCAGGTTATCACATAGGCCTTACCTGTCACATTGTGCCGCACTATCGCCAAGTCACGAACAAGCCACTGCTGCTGCAGAGACGAGACCAGACTAGGTAGTGATGCGCTACAGAGGCTGATGAACAAGCAGATAACGGTGCCACTTAGCCACATGACTGGACTGAAGTGAGGACCCACACACACTAAGTCTAGAAAATCTCAATCAAGTACCATAAAATGTTTTCTTAAACTTATCTCTTTCTCTTTCCGCCACAGCTGTGTAATGACACTCTTGTCACCGTAATCAGAGTTTCTTATTGCTCTTGTTATTATTGCCATTTGGTATTGCTTGTCCGTAAATGAAAAGTAATTAAGTTGTCATTAAATCAGCGGGAAAGTATTAAGATGAAAGGCCCTTGAATATCATAAAACAAAGTAGTCCCTTATAGAACTATACCTTCGAAGTTTTAAATACATCATAAGATAATAGTTTGAAGTTCTCATCAAGAGAAAATATTTACCCATGTTTCGAATTTCAAAGAAATGCTTATATTACTTTGGCCTGCTGCGTAGATGGGTATTTTGTTAAGCGTCCACAATCTTCGTTCAAGGTTAAAGAACTGAATTAGAAACCTTTTAGCTTGAGGAGGGAGTACACATTTCTTTCTTTCTTTCTTTCTTTCTTTCTTTCTTTCTTTCTTTCTTTCTTTCTTAATCCGTTTACCAACTAGGGTTGAATTTTCCCTCTGACTCAGCGAGGAGTCCCACCTCTACCATCTCAAGGGCAGTGTCCTGGAGCGTCTGAATTTGGGTCGGGGATGAAAGTAGGAAGGAGGATCAGTACCTCGCCCAGGTGGCCTCATCTGCTGTGCCGAACAGGGCCCTTGTGGGGGAATGGGAAAATTGGAAGGGATAGACAAGGAAGAGGGAAGGAAGTGGCCGTCGCTTTAAGTTAGGTACCATCCTGGCATTTGCGTGGAGGAGAAATGGGAAACCACGGAAAACCACTTCGAGGATGGCTGAGGTAGAAATAGAACCCCCATCTATTCAGGTGGCTCCCACCCCTCCAAGACTGAATGCACCTCGTTACAGTCCTCGTACCACTTTTCAAATTTCACGGCAGAGCCGGGAATGGAACCCGTGCCTCCGGGGGTGGCACCTAACCACACTAACCACTACACCACAGAGGCGGACGAGATACACGTTTACGGGTTAACAATTGCATTTTTCTATTTGCTTAACGTCGCACTAACATATCGAAAGTTTTCGGTGACGGAAGGATAGGAAAGAGTGAAGATTGGGAAGGTAGCGGCTCTGGCCTGGTGTGAAAATGGGAAACCACGAAAAACCATCTTCAGGGCTGCCGACGGTGCGATTCTAACCCACTATCTCTCGAATGCAAGCTCACAGCTGCGTGTACCAAACCACACGGCCAACTTGCTCGGTAAATTGATGTTTTCAATTAATTCTTTTCCTTTTTAGAATACTAACAGTTGAATCCGGCGTGTACAGGACAATCACTTAGCATGTTCATGATTACATTTATTTCGACTTCTCAAGTTGTTCCTGAGATTTTGAAGCACGTTCATAGACATGTTTCTCCCTGTCAGCGGCTTGTCGTGACGTACTCGCTGTCTGTGGCCCTTTGCACTTTCATTATTTCTGCTGTTGATTTGATCTTTTCCATCCAGTATAAAAATAATTACTTGGTAAATAGCTACCGGAGAACTCCACTGGCTGTGATCAAAATAGCATGTCTCAGGCATTTGTTGCAAAGCTGAGAGTCTGGTTAGCTAAATAATGAGACTAAAACCTTGGAACTTGAGTCATTTGTTCTTGACAGAGTGATGATGTATTACACAACTACTTGTTCTTAAACCTTGATCTTGGTTCTTCGAAAGCTTGTCCTTCAGTGGCAGGAAACTATTATGTGTTGTGGTAATAAATTAAAGCAAAAAGACCTTGATAGTCCGTAGAGCAAGATGGGCTCGAAGGCATAGCCCTATGTTTATCGAAATTCACCTCTTCGAGACTGATGTATGAGCTAACTAGGGAAATGATGTTTTTGGAGGAAATACGGGACAAATTCCCTCTCCCATCAACTCCAGCGTACCAAAGTTTATTTCGCGAACATCAGAGAAAGAAATCGGGAATCTGGTTGGACTTCTACAGTACGGAAGCGATGATGAATAACAAATGGAAGGAAGCCAACGACGAGTTACGGAACGTATCAACAAGGCTTGCTGTGCATGGTTTTCACTTCAAACTATGCTCCACGACGAAGTATCACTCGCCAAATGAGGGATGCATGTGTGCTTTGTGCGGGAAGCAGTGTGACCGCTATCATGTACTAAGGTGTGAAGGAAGGAAAATTCCTCTAATTAAGTTCTGCACTGAATGATTTTGTTTATTCTTTGTATATGGCAATTAGCTGCAATAAATGTATTATTAATTATGGATCAGTCAAAGTACGTGCATAGTAGGTGGTGTTTTTCACTAAATCTCTCTTGTTCCCTGCCTAATACTTTTGGAATAGCACGTCAGATTATCGTCGCGAGGAATTCTTTTTATTTATATCGCCTGTTCTCATGAAAAACGTACAAAGCCACGACCGCAGGATTTTTCGTAGTAGAATACATCCCAGGCGTGTTACAAATTGAATTTAGGTTCTGAGAAGGATTTTTGTTTTTTCTTTGTTTTCTGGCTGGATCCTCCTCTTACGAATGTTGTGGAATCACAATCCCCATCGGCTTTATGACGCTCTTGGGTGTCTTCGGCCATATCTATCTCCAGAGGCTTGACGGAGGCAGCAGATGTATTGTGCTCGGCTGTGGCTTTTCGCCCTCGGCCGGCTCGGCTTTCTTGCCTTGTACAGGGTGGCCCAGAAAACATTCATAAGACTGATGCGGAATTGACCCTTGCTAATGAACAGGAGAACTGCCCATCACAGGAAATGCTGGAAACCGTGACAGACACGTGACAGCAACCGACTGGTGCATCGAAATCACAGTTTTGCAGCATTTCCTGTGATGGGCAGTTCTCCTGTTCATTAGCAAGGGTCATTTCCGCTGTAGTCTTATCAATATTCTCCGAGCTAGTTTTATTTTTCCCACCCGGTACGTAAGCTGTCATACGTTCAGCCTCGAACATTTGAGCTTGTTTAAATCCTTTTGGATTCACTCTTTTTCCTCATTTTCGTTTGCGATAGGCTTGGACATTCATCATATGGTAATGTGAACGAATCTGATCCACGAAATGTCACAGTATTATTTGTCCCAAATGGATAATAATTGCTTTTACTCAAATAAACTCTAAAATCTGAGGTAAATTAATAAATAACACAAAATAATTTATTTGTAGACAATACATATTTTACTGCCTTACAACTACTATTTCTGCTACGTCGCGGCGCATCCGTAAGTGTGTTTGTCTAACACTGTCGGCTTTGGTCAAGAAAGTTGTTTGAATTAATTAGGTGTTGTTTTCTTCATGTTGCTCATTCGTTTTTTGCCCTCACTCATTCATTATTATTGGTCCAGGGATCATGCTATTTTCCTTTCAACATAACAGTAATATATTTATTGGTCCAGGGATCATGCTATTTTCCTTTCAACATAACAGTAATATATTTATTGGTCCAGGGATCATGCTATTTTCCTTTCAACATAACAGTAATATATTTATTGGTCCAGGGATCATGCTATTTTCCTTTCAACATAACAGTAATATATTTATTGGTTCAGGGATCATGCTATTTTTCTTTCAATATAACAGTAATATATTTATTTGTCCAGGAATCATGCTATTTTGCTGTTTGAACTGCCCGCGCTGGTCATATGGACAAAGATAAAGAGAATTCACAGACATAGCACTCCCATTCGTTGATGCTAGCCCTGGACATCAAAAAAGAAACAAAAGACGGCGCTAGCAGCGTAATGCAACATAATGGAGTCCTTTCCACACCTCGTAAGTACGTATACATATTTCTCTGAAGATTTCTCTAGTAACGCCGGTATTATTGTTAATTTACCTCACATTTTAGATTTTATTTGAGTAAAAGCAATTACTATCTTTCATTTGGGACAAATATTATAGTGACATTTCGTGGATCAGATTCGTTCACATAACCTCATTATATTAAGATACTGAGACATTTCGGAAATGTTCACAAAATTCTCGAGAATTTTACAATTTTTCACGTACTTAGTCCAGTTTTCTCACACATATTATTACAGATATCGATAGATCTCACGTAGGCAAAAAAAGCAGCTCCCCGCAGTACGTGCTATCACGTTACGGTCCCAAATTACCACAAACTCCAAGCTCCAGTTTTACCACAGAAAGGCGTATGCCCCATACCACTCACTATTGCGCCACCCAACGTGAAAGCTATTGGTGTGTATTTCTTGGACTCTTCTTTATTGCTAGCTTTTATAGTTGTAAAATTATTAAAGGAGGTCTGGTGTACACTTTCAGTCATCATTGTTTTGTATATAGGACTGTCGCCCAGGTCGCCATCGGTTGTTTACCTAATCTTGTCTTAAATGATGTCAAAGAACTTAGAGATATATCGAACATTTCGATTTCGATCCCTTATTCCTCTCTCTATAAATGAATATTTCCCACATTTTGTCCCCTTGAATTCCAACTTAATCTTCATATTATGATCTTTCCTATCCGGGAAAACGTAGTTAGTGGGACGTAAAAACAAAGGTATCATAAAAGAAATAAAAGAAGCGTACCAGGAACAGGAAGAACAACGTTTGATTGAGGAGGCGGAACAGGGCCCATACAGGGCACTCAATCCCAGGCAACCTAAATACCCCAGAAATATTATAATGAAAGTATGGGAGAATCATCTTAGTACTGTTCTACAAAAGAAAGATACCTGCCCATTACATAACGAAGCAAGTAATTCTGGAATCATGAAAGATCCAGAAATTTTCACATTTTAGGAAGTGGCAACAGTAATTAACAGTTCTAAAGACAATAAGGCCTCTGTCCCTGATCGTATTTACAATGAGCACCTCGAGAGTACACTGCCAGTGCTTAAACAAGCTTTTACTTCAATCTGTAATGGATGTATTCAACAGCCAACTATCCCTATTGACTGTAGGATATCTACTGTTAGAATGCTCTATAAGGGAAATACGAAAGACCCAAATGCCTATAGAGGTATTGTTCTCAAGTCACCATGTTCAAGACTTTAACAAAGCTGCAGCGTAAACGTCTGACTAGAGAAGTCGATTCCAGACTCCCGGAGGCACAGTTTGGATTTCGGAGGGAAAGATCAACAATACAGGCTATTCAGTGTCTTCAAAAATGATATCGAGGAAGCTCTAGCAGTCCTAAGACGAAAATTACATGGCATTTTCATAGATTTTACCAAAGCGTTCGATACAATTCACAGGAAGATCCTGTTAGAGAAATTAGAACAATTGATAGGGAATAACAGTTACATAACACGACTCATTAAACCATACTGAAAATTATATAGTGATAAATGACGGAATAACTGACCCTATAGAACAAACCATCGGCTTCTTACAGGGTGATCCTCTGAGCCCGTCACTGTTTATCATTGCGGCAGCGGATGTTGCAGAAACTTTTCCGGAACATATAATTTTGTATATGTATGCAGATGATATGGTGTTGGCTTCGAGTTCAGAGCAAGAGCTGCAAGCAGCTTTCGACCTGTTGATGGAATGAGCCGAAAAGAATGAGCTTCGTCTGAACGTAGAAAGGACAGTATCGATGAAGTTTAGGAAGGGCGAAAGGTCAACAATTTTCAACGCAAGTGATGGACCCCTAAGAAGTGTAAACAGCTTCAAGTACCTGGGCGTTATATTACAAATTTCTGGCAAGGATTTTATACTGCACATTACAGACCGAGTAAATGCGGCAATCAAGCCAACGAATGACATCCTGCACCCAAACAGACTCTCCTTAAAGACGGCTCTGAAATGGTTTCAGCTGAAGTTAACACCCTTTTTGGCATACGGCCTGGAGATCGTCTGACCATATTTAAAGGAGAAACACTTAGCGCTATTAGAAAAAGTTAAAGCGACTTTCCTGAAGAAGGTTTCGTGTGTTTCAAAGTACACTCATTCGTTCGAGAACGTTTTCATTCCCCACCCTGAAGAGGTGGGGCGGGCCACGTGAAGGGTTACGCCCTCCCTCTGGCCAAGAGATTGGACGGGGAAGGGAGATGCGTTAGAGGAAGGAGATGGGTAAAAGGTGATATATGTATACATATATAGAAAAGAGAAAAGGGGAAAAGGGGAGATACGGGGAGGTGGCCTCTTGGCTAACGGGGTTGTAGATATGTGTGAGCTTTATTTACAATAAGATACAGTGGTATAAGATAGAGACATGATTTACAATCTAAGTAGTAGAGTAAGTGCAGTGCAACTGAGATGAGACTAAGGAAGGATGGTGGAGAAGAGACATTGGGCGGACTAGATGTGTGGAAAAGAGGAGCAGGCCGGGGACGGCGACGGGACCTGTTAGGACGGTTAAGAGGTTGGGGAGGAGAGCGAGACGGTTCAATGTGATGGTGACGGCCGTGAAGATGGAGTCCAGTGGCGATGAGTTGTTGTGCTTCTGCAGGAGTCGAGAGGTGAAGTTCCACGAGGCGTGTAGGACCAGAGGCGTTATAGAAGCGGGACGCTCGTCGAACTGGTGTGCCGGCCTGGCGGAGTGCCTGGGCGATGTCTTCAGCTTGCAGGAGTGGATCCACGCCGCGAACGACCCAGGTGCAGTCCGATGGTGGTGATGATGACGAGAGACGTGCCGTGTCTGCTGCAGGTGAGGGTAGGGGTGCGGGTTGTTGAAGAGGTTGGGCAGGGCTGGGAGCGGTTGGATGGGATGTAACCAGAGTAGTGGTCGGGGTTGTAAAGGAGGAGCGTGCTGGGGAGGGGGTGGTAATAGTAGTAGTGGTGGTGGTGCAAGGGAAGGAAGAAGGTTGGGGCGGGGGTTTGTATGGAAGTGGCGGGGGGATGTATGGAGGTGACGTTGGGGCGGCAGTCGAAGCAGCGGTGGCAGATGAAGTGGCCTGGAGCTCGGCGGGAAGACGTCAAGGAGAAGTGACCACTCTATGGAGGCGACGACAGATGCATGCTTCAGTATGAAGAAGGCGATCACGTGCAGCTGGAGTATTGCAGTAGAGAAGGACGGAAGATACTGGGTCGAGTCCGTCCTATAGCCGGATAGCATGGTAGACTCCAGTTGTGCGGAGGTCGGAGAGGATTGAGTGTACGCAAAGAGCAGTGTCGACATCCAGGACGACGCAGGTGGATATTTGGGGGCGGCCGACTTCCATCGTCGTATTAGCCGATTTGCTTTTTAGTGTCGGTTAGGTGCGAGATTCAAGATGTGACGTCACCCGGCCGAATCGAAAACACAGGATGAGATACAGGAGTAAGCAGTCCGCTTTGAGAGACGGCTAAAAACGCCAAGTACACTCTTTCACAACTGGTTTATGAGCTGACAAGGAAACTATTCTACATTGAGGAACTTCGTCTCCAAATGCCCCTACAGTCCACTCCAGGATACAAATAACTATTGCAAGAACTACAATTAAAAAAGCAGAACATATGGAGAGACTTTTATTCCATTGATCCAATGGTTTATAAAGACTGGATGCGCAATGGGTGCGACTTAAGACATATAGTCACTAGGTTCGCCGTCCATGGTTTTCATTATAAACTGTGTGAAACAAAATGGTTCCATGAGCCAGGACCGGGTTGTGCATGTGATCGCTGTGGAAGACTTTGTGAATGATACCACGCAATGTATTGCAAACTCCGGAATGAATCCTGGAAGAAATTCTGTTCTGACGACTGTTAGATTGTGTAATTTAATATTGTGTTATTTCTGTGCTATATTGGAATTCGAATATTGTGTATAATTAATTATTCATAATGGTCATTGGGTGCAATAAATGTTTATTATTATTATTATTATTATTATTATTATTATTATTATTATTATTATTATTATTATTATTATTATTATTATTATTATTATTATTATCTGACCCATGCGAATATTTCGCACAGTATCGTGATCAGTCACCGAATGGTAATACGTGTAAATAATTAAATACAAATATTTATTAATTTTGAAAAGTACTATTAAATATCAGTCTCATTTTAGAAATTCGTTATAATTATATATGCAATATGTTTAATTGTAAAACATTTAAAAATTATACAGTAAAAAAATAGATATTGTCCTTGTCAGATGTGAATTTTGTTTTCAAATTTATTTGCTTTACAAAACTTCTTTGATAACAATGTTAACAGTTACAATGTGATGATCGTTTACTGTTTGGCTATATGTGTCTTTAACACAAACATAAATATCACTGAATCTACAAACTCTTGTAAAGTGACGTGTAACTGTCCATGTGAAAAAAGCAGGTTGTGGTAAACGCAATTCAGCCCTTTGAAGCGTCTGACCTTGTGATTCATTAATGGCCATAGGGATGGCTACTTTTATTGAGAATTGTTTTCTTATCATTTGGAAAGGCACGGTTGTATCAGAAGGTGTGAGATTAATGCGGGGTATGAGCACAGTTTTATCGAAATTAATGAATTTAGCAGTGATGGTGTACTCGCCTAAGTGAGTTACCGCTAACCTTGCGCCATTAATTAATCCGTGATTTGCATTAAGATTTCTAATTAACATAATAATAGCAATTCTTTAAAAACAATTTATGAGGTGGTAAAGTTTTAAGGAGTTCAAGAATTCCATGGGGTACAATTGAAAGTTTTTCTCTACTCTCCAGGTAACAAATTGAAAATGACATTTTCATTAATTGTTGTACAATCATCGTTTTTGGACGAAAAATCGCCGTTGAATAGAATTGCAAAACATTATGTTTATTGATTTCTGTGGCATTGAATATGGTAGTAATAATACTATTGCAATTGCGATAACAATGTTTCGGAATTTTGATCGCTTCATTGAAACAATCGGTTGAACTTCCAAATCATCGGTACGTAATTTACGTAACCATTCAGTGAAAACGGGATCATCATTTGCCCTCATATTTTGAGCCAACTTATGAATTCTAACATGAGACCATAAGGGTGATCGTTTAACTACATTTTCAACGATGGCTGTTCTACTGGCATGTCTAACAACAGGTAACACCTGACGGAAATCTCCACCAAACAGAATTATCTTGCCTCCATAAGGGAGATTATTGTCCATAATGTCCTTTAAAAGTCGATCGACAAAGCTTAGGAAGTCTTTCGAAACCATTGAAATCTCGTCTCAAATGACCAGGTCTGAGTTACGAAGAAGTTGTGCATCCATGGTGTGAATGCGAATCAATGAGACCGATGTATTCAAGATGGGTACAGGTAGTTTGAAAATCGAATTGATGTGTGTCCCCCTGGTAGGAGATTGGTGGCAATACCTGTCCATGCAACTGGTAAAACAACCTTTATCTCACCTTGTAAAATATGGCACAATGTTTTAACGGAGCCCCCCGGTTCATCAATGAAGTAACAATTTGGAATGTTATTTCTTACTGCATGTAGGACTTTCTCAGCTATTACCTTCTGTTCTACGTTTAGCTTTTAATAAGCTGTCTTTCCGTTCATACGTTCTTCTTCTACGTTGTAAGCTCCTGTTGTATACTGTGCGACGGTCACAATAGGGGTCGGTTGTTTGAATTGTTGGCAACATTTACCATGACATTTAAAATAATTCTCCAATTCTTTCAGTGCGAGATTGTAGGCTTCAGGTAGGGCAAGCTGTATCTGAAAATCTTTTGAAAGTGCGTTCTGAAATGTTGTCCACAACTTAGATATATTGTCAGGAGAACAGAATATGCAGATGATAGCGAAAAGCAATCTCACTTGCGTCGGCATTTTGTGCCTGACAGCCTCCTGCAAGTACTTTTTCTATATGACATCATTAATGACTAAGTGTAATTTCCCTACAACTTGTTGCAATGAGTTGCACAGTATTCCATCAACTGTGCATAGATCGTCAAACGACTGTGGTCCTTTTAGGTGAATAAGTAGTACTCGGAGGTAATATCGTTCGATATCGGCCGAATTGACAGTGCAGATCCATTCGAAGCATTTGGTTACGTTTTTGCGAATATTCCAATGTTCTTTTGACCACACGACGTGTTCTGGAATTTTGTGGTAAAGGTATTGTTGGGAGATCAGAAGAATGCACATGCCCGGTGAGGCACGGGGCGAAGGGGTTTTCACCAGCAGAGCCAGTGACGCAATGGTTACCATAGCAAATCCTCTACTACCCAGGCGAATTTATATTATCTTCTACTGGCAGCTCATCTCTCTTGTCAGGTGCAATCCAGCAAACTGCAAAGTGTGAGTCAATGTTTTCGTGTTGCAGATAAGAGCAGATAAGAGCCGACCTGTCTGGGCAGAACAGGAAGTTCCTGCTTGCAGACCACATTCCTCATTCTTGCATTCTTCTCATCTCTACACAGTACTTGCGACCGGTAATGTTCTCATTGCACAATTTAATAAATGCCATGAGGATACTATCAAGGTTAGCATTAATTCCGTATCCGGCCTGAAAATACACCATTTGTTCTTTCGGTAAGTGGACAGGAAGTCACTCATGGCGTCTTCTACATTATTTATGCAAATACGGTTTTTACACCTCTGGAATTTCTTCTTCTGTTAGGAACAATAAAGTTTTTCGGTAATCACTTGATATAAAAAAGATCGTAAATATATGGCGCCTTCTGTACTCTAACTCACAGCTGTAGTGCATGTTAGTTAAACAGATTGTCAAAAGATGGCACCTTCTACATTGTTTATGCAAGTTAGGTTTTGAAATAAAGTTTCCTAAGTAAATATTAATTTTATACTATTTGTTTATTTTTCGTAATTAGCGGAGAACGTAATCTTCAAAACGATGTCTCAATCATTAACTTTGATAACGTATTAGGGAAGATATGGCGTAGCGACAAAAAACACTTTTGAGAAATAATATATATGACTAGCAAGATACCCGTGCTTCGCTACGGTATTATACTGAAATTTATAATTGAATGCTCAACGTTTTATATATAATCCGTCGAAATTCGCGATCTGACTCCTTTTCTGAGAAAATCCGTCAAAATCTGAGAGATTACGGCAAAATTCCTCCCATTTTTCAATCTTTCTTTCCAGCAATCGATTTTGTACTTCTCAGGATAGCTCCAGGTATTCTGCCCGGTCAGTTGGGTCCCTAAATCTTTGCCATCTTTTCCGATAAGCATTTTTAATACGGATCAAATCCTTGAGGAGATCCGGCGTGGTGTCGTCTTGGATGCCTTGGCGGTACTGAACCCGCCGCCGGACTGCAGTCGTAGTCATTACCCGGCCAGGACCCGTTTCCAGCGCGGTCCGCACTTTTTACGGCGGTCCAGAACATTATTATTATTATTATTATTATTATTATTATTATTATTATTATTATTATATTATGATTATTACCGTGTTTAAATTACAGATACAAATATATCTAAGAAGACGTGTGAATCCTTTGGTCACAATCCTTTACCCATACATAAAACAAACCGGCGTAAATGCTGGGCATTCCAATTGTAATACCAAGCTCGTATTCATCAGTTATGATTGAACCTGTCTGGTGGTCAATATCGCTTAGTCTTCAAGTCTATATGATGTGACATTGTAGTTAGCTATGTCGAGTGTCATTGGTCGAAAAACTGTTAATCATCAGAATACAGGCCGGCAGGATTAGGGAATTGGTGGTACACAATTTCTAGTCACTAGATAGCGGATTTATTCGTATCTGAAGCATACATTTTACATAGCATAATGGTACTTAACGACATACATATCAAATAGTGTTTGCCCAGAATTTTGCCAAATCACGGGCATTAGGTGTCGCAGCCATCAAGTCCTCTATTGTGCAACTTAAAGGACATTCACTACAGTTCATGAAATGAGCTGTGGTTTAGTCTTCACCACATTCACATTGTCTGGGGAAAGCCCCACTTTACCATATTGATTCTTGGTCTACCAACCCCAGTGCGAAGCCTGTTCAACGATTTCCACGTAGACCAATGTCCCTCGTGTTCTGGAGGGAGATGTTCAAATGGTAGCATCCAACCATCAAGTTGAGCATTTCTAGTTCTCCATAATCTCAACATTGTGGATTGAGCAGATTCATTTAAATCTTCGGTTGTATTCAGGAAACTCCTCCTAGACCTCAATATTCGGTGGGCAGGTTCGTATCCATTCAATGGGTGTGCACATGAGGCAAGTGCTTTAGTTCTCTCATTCATGGATGCAACTTCTCTTCTTATATCTGGTGGGGCGATTCCAGCCAAACAGTAGATTCTATCTTGTGGAGTTGGTCTCAAGCAGCCAGTAATGAGTCGACATGTTTCATTTAGAGAAATGTCAGCTTGTTTAGCATGACTTGATCTGTACCAAACAGGGCAAGCGTACTCTGCAGCGGAGTAACACAGAGCCAGGGCTGTAGTTCTCAACGTTTTTGGATGTGTACCCCAACTGGTTCCAGACAACTTGCGAAGGATGTTGTTTCTAGCCGACACTTTCTGCTTGATGTTCATGCAGTGTTGTTTGTAGGTGAGAGCACGATCCAATGTTACACCTAGATATTTAGGTGTTGGGCAGTGATCTAGTTGAGTATCTTCCCATACTACCTGCAATTTCCTTGACGCTTGTCTGTTCTTTAAATGGAAGGCACATACCTGAGTTTAAATGGGTTAGGCTTCAATTGGTTTCCTCTGTAGTAGTAGGATAGTCCAGAAAGAGCCTCTGATAACTTTTCTTCTACAACCTCAAAGCAGTTTGCTTGAGTAGCAATAGCTCGATCATCCGCATATATGAAGCTTCTGGTGCCAACTGGAAGAGGTTGGTCATTCGTATAGATACTAAAGAGCATAGGGGCGAGAGCACTGCCTTGTGGCAAACCATTCTTTTGTTTCCTCCATCGACTTTTCTGATCCTGAAATTCAACGAAGAACCTACGATTTTGGAGAAGATTGTAGATGGTGATTCATCAATCGGATGGGGACTTTAAGCCTTGAGCAGGACAGGACTAGGCTATGAGCCGACACCGGGTTTTACTCTCTCCCTTCCTACTATCATATATCACTCCTCTGATGAGGTTGGCGTCAGAAAGAGCATCCGGTCGTAGAAAACTCGCTACGAAAGTGTATCTCACTTCACACCCCACAAGTGTTGGACACACACAATCGTCAGCTATAACGGTATCTGCATAATTCTTGCAAAAATCGAGGTTTAACAATTAGGTATTCATATTTTCAACGTGTAACATTCCATTTTGCATAGAAAAGCAGGTGACAATACGCACATTAGTCAAGCAAAGTTATTAAATGCATATTACTGCGCATATATTTAATGTGCTTGTAATGCGAATAACGTACAAGGTGAACGTTTAAAATGATACGAAAACCTATGCAGGCGAGATTTGGTCGGTGGATCAAGCACTTGTGAATCAGACAGCTTGCACGTTGAGCTGCTTGATCGTTGTGGGAATCTCTCACATACTGGTCTTGTAAAGAACTGTCGTATTATTCAAATGATGTTTTCTCAGAATTGACTGGGAGTTGAAAATATGTTTACCACAACCTTCACCTATGTTTTTTTGTTTCTTACAATTGGCTTTATGTCGCACCGGAACAGATAGGACTTATGGCGACCATGAGACAGGAAAAGGCTAGGAGTGGAAAGGAAACGGCCGTCGCCTTAATTAAGGCAAAGCCCCAGCATTTTCTTCGTGTGAAGATGGGAAACTACAGAAAACCATCTTCAGGGCTGCCGACAGTGCGGTTAGAATCCACATCTCCCGAATGCAAGGTCACGGCTGCGCGCCTATAACCGCACGGCCAGCTCGCCTGGCGTGGATCAAATTGGTGGGGACGCGTTGGCAAGATTTCGTTGTAAGTGTTGCACATGGTAGACCGCTGGTTTCCTGAGCACAATGTGGTGGGTTCGAACACGGTTCAGTCTGTGGTATTTGAAGGTATTCAAATACGCCAACACCGTGTCGGAAAATTTACTGGCACGTAAAAAAACTCCCTATGATGCAAAATTTACGATACATCGGCCGTACTTTGCTGGAAAAAGTCTAATCAAATCGTCTGTCCATAACGAGGGAAACTTGGTCTTTTTTCTAGCTCAGAGCTACTACAAATAAAAATACATTATGTCATTTTATCTCCTTCCTACCAGGCATGCACAGTATTTCCAGAGTTGCAGTCCACAGTTCCTCAACACTTCACTTGTGTACAGTACACGCATGCCATCAGGAACTTCCCAACGTTTCACTACACATGAACATACCAACAACCATTAATACTAACAGCTCCTGTTGGTCGATCAGTGTCGACCTTTGGATCCCAAGATCGTACCTCGCAGACTTAGTCAGATTTTTTAAGGATGAAAAAAAGGATATTTGACATAACAATCCATTTCGTACGATATCGGCTTGTTTAAGATCTCCGATGTCACTTTCAGTGTTTACCCGACGAAAATAAGCCAAGCTTTTACGTCCTCTGCTCCTACCTCCAATATTGCGGACATTTTCTATTGCAATGATACCGCTATTACACAGAAGCAACTACCCACTCAACACAGACCCGAAAAATCCTACTAAACGTGGTGAATAATACCCCATTTAATCATAAATGATTGGCAATTAATCGGTTTATCATTTTAATTTCTCTAATCCTAATAAAGGTACAGTTAGTATGTAACTTAACATCCAATCAACGCTAAACGCTTAGTGAGAGTGACCTCAGAAGCAATATTCACCGTAGCCACCCCCTTGATGGGTGAACCCTCGCACATTTAATACAGGTACTGTAAAAGATTACACGCACAGAACAGAGGTTCGGTGAAAGTGGCCTCAACAAACATGGAAACTGCCTGGATCAGAGATTCGAGCACTCCTCAAACTGTGGAAACCACAATTATACAGGTTCCTTCACTGCTATGGTCGACCGCAGGAAACACATACTTTACAAGTTCAAACTTCGCAAACCGGAAGAGGACTTTTTGCACTGGATCCTGTATCAAACATTGTCCTACCTACTCTTCTTGTCATCTCCCACATGCCCTACCTATTTCCATTTCAACTGCTGGGCCTGTAACACATCCTCCATCTTCGTTTCGGATCTCAAGTAAACGTTTCTTTTTGTTATAAATAAAACTCCATCTGTTTCATTACTCTAAGTTATTTCAGGATGACCTAATACATGCGCACACTTCTAACCATTTATGAATGGCCATACTTACTAATTACAAGTCTATTCACAAGTCCCTCTTCCTTATGGCACAGTAGGAGGTCTAACCCTCCACTGTACCTGGGGACTGCGGACATTTATTCCTTACTTTCACTTTCCCAAGTCCAGTCACCTCATAAAGCAGCTGTGTGTGGGCCGCTGGATTTGAACACAGTGCCACTGGCTACACAACACACGATGAATGTTCGTTGGTTCGGCTCCACAGATAGTTCAGTAATTCACAGAGTTACATGCAGTGAACAACTAAACAACTCAACAGTATTCATCAGCAGGACGATACTCACAACAGCAAACATTAACATAAGTCCATTTACCTTCACGCTCGCGACAGTGGCTACCCTCGCTGAGCCTCAGTTCACACACATTACAGTCTTCCGTTCTTTAGTCTACACCAACTCACTGGTCTCTCCGACACCACCACAAGAGCTCCTAGTTCAGACCTCGGTGGGACACCAGCGGTAGCCAACACCTCTGTCGCCTTCAGCCCAGTCACCGAACTCCAACACATCGAGTCTCACACCGACCCCACCTCGGAGTCCAACTGTCACTCCAAGTCCAGAACTGATTCAGAGTCCAATACTTACTGACTGCCCGCTGCTAGCCTCCCTTTTTATAGCTCGGGTGACTTGAGCTAGAAAATTCACGATGTCACTAGAAGCAGAACATTCCCGTTGAATCTCCAAGAAATTCACAGGTAAGTCGGCCGACGACAACAATACACGGGAAGGCCGACCCCACCCTACAAGCCAGCTGGGAGATCCCAGGTCGTGTGAGTCAGTCGCCCCTTCCTGGAAGTACCGAAAGGAGCTACCACGGGGCTGGCACGTAACGTTATGGTTTATAATACAAAACACTACAGATATTCCAACTAACAAAATATTTTACAAAAATAAATCCAATTTATTTATATTTACAGGTCACTTCATGATGTAATAAGAAATGTTGACCAGGGAACCGAAACGAAGATGAAGGATGTGTTACATGCCCAGCAGTTGAATTGGAGATGTGAAGGGCATGTTAATATATCATACAACTTGTTTTACGTCGCACCGACACAGATAGGTTTCATGTTGACGATGGGATAGGAAAGGGCTAGGAGTGGGAAGAAAGCAGCCGTGGCCGTGGTCTTAATTATGGTACCACTGAAAACCATCTTCAGGGCTGCCGACCATGGGGTTCGTCATTAATATGAGGGTAGAACCTAAATAATGTTAGACTATAGCAAATATTTCACACAAGATAGAAAGAAATAGAAATCCAAATACTTATGATATTAAGCTTTTATAATACACTAGGATAAGTTCATGTACATTCACAAGATTTTCGTTCAAACCTGAATAAATATTCTGACAGCATAGATTTTGAACTCGTGCCTCTTATAAATAATATTTACAATATCATAGAACACTTACACTATTTACACTTCGATCACTAATGATCTTCTCAAAGAAGAACTATATACAATAGTTTTGCTTAGAAGGCAATTGGTAAAATATACCACAGTTCACTATAAATGCTATAAACCTAGTTTCTTCATGGAAGCCTCTATCCACTCAACGTAGTGTGAAACTCTGGTGTACACTCCAGGTCGATCCTTCTTAGCACATCCGTCACCCCACGACACCACCCCTGTTAGGACGTACCTCCCTGAAACAAGTACAATATCACAATATAAATACACAACTGGGTTGTGTGAGTCATCGTGTGTATGTTGTGTGAATGGGTTTCCTTTTATCTATTATGCACTTCAGTCATTGTTTATTTATTTATTTATTTATTTATTTATTTATTTATTTATTTATTTATTTATTTATTTATTTATTTATTTATAAGTGGAGAAGTTAAGGCTCTTGGCCCTCCCTTACACTTAACGACATTCTGTGCTAAAAGTTACATTGTCTTTTGTTACAAATCAATAAGATGATGATATGACAACGTCGATGATGATTATAATGGGGGAGAGCAGCATTTAACAAACAATCTGCTGTGAAAAAGGGGAGTATATGATAACATACTGACAACATTTTGTGTGTAACTAGATGACAGAGGGTAATAATGATGATTCTAACAATATTTAAAAACAAACAATATACACCACAATATATACCATAGGTTCTAGAGTTGTCCACCTCTGTGGTGTAGTGGTTAGTGTGATTAGCTGCCACCCCCGGAGGTCCGGGTTCGATTCCCGGCTCTGCCACGAAATTTTAAAAGTGGTACGAGGCCTGGAACGGGGTCCACTCAGCCTCAGGAGGTCAACTGAGTAGAGGTAAGTTCGATTCCCACCTCAGCCATCCTCGAAGTGGTTTTCCGTGTTTTCCCACTTCTCCTACAGGCAAATACCGGGATGGTACCTAACTTAAGGCCACGGCCGCTTCCTTCCCTCTTCCTTGTCTATCCCTTCCAATCTTCCCATCCACCCACAAGGCCCCTGTTCAGCATAGCAGGTGAGGCCACCTGGGCGAGGTACTGATCATCCTCCTCAGATGTATCCCCGTTCCAGAGTATGAAGCTCCAGGATACTGCCCTTGAGGCGGTAGATGTGGGATCCCTCGCTGAGTCCGAGGGAAAAGCCAACCCTGGAGGGTAAACAGATTAAGAAAGAAAGAAGGTTCTAGAGTTAGGAAACTAATGCCCTACGTGATTAGTGCATTTTAATACAAGAATGTATGTATATTATTATTATTATTATTATTATTATTATTAACTTGATTTTTAACATGATCTTAGCGTATCTGTCTGTAGTATTTTTTTTTTTTTTTGTAGAATTACTATATCTTACTTTTATGTTTACATTTAAAGTAGTTGAGAAAGCCGTGAGCCCTAACTTCGCCACAAATGCGACTTTCTTTGCTATTTTCTTTACGTCGCACCGACACAGATAGGTCTTATGGCGACGATGGATTAGGAAAGGCCTAGGAATGGGAAGGAAGCGGCCATGGCCTTAATTAAGGTATAGCCCCAGCATTTGCCTGGTGTGAAAATGAGAAACCACGGAAAACCACCTTCAGGGCTGCCGACAGTGGGGTTCGAACCCACTATCTCCCAGATGCAAGCTCACAGCTGCGCGCTCCAAACTGCACAGCCAACTCGCCCGGTCGCCACAAATGTAAGTTAGGAATAAATAATAAATCTTACTATCGACAGGTACATTTTACAAGGGTTACCAAATCACTACTGCAAGTATGGGGTGAATGGAAGCTTCAGTGCTATAACAATCAAAATACACTTGGGTAGGAAATGAATGAATTGACTTGAATGTAATTATTTGAACTGAACTGAAATAAACTGAACTGAATTGAATCGAATATCCTTCTGCCCCAGTGAAAGATGACCAGTAACTGTTTAGAGAGAATTAATTTATTTTACTAATTAATGATATAACAGTATGATACAAAACACTAAAGGTATTCCAAATACCAAAATGTTATAAAAATGTATTAAGATACAATTTATTATTTTTTTTGTATCCATCTCTTGGCACAGGCCAGAGTAAAGTGTAGCTTCCACCGAAGTCCCAGTCTCATCCATGGTTGTGACAATATGGAAGCTGCTGGGGTATGGGTGGTGCTGAGTACTGACATTCAGAGCACGACTAGTGCATCTGAGTGTTATGAAAGGTGTTGCTCATAGGGTCAGTCGTGCTGCAATAGCACTTTCTGACCCAGTGAGGAAAGCAATGGCAGACTACCTGACTCCTCGTTTTGCCTAGTACGTCTCATTTTGGTGCTGCCATTGGTTTTTGCGGTTTCCTTATAACCGCATAACCTTTGGTGGTACTATTTGAGGATCCAACCAGCCTCTGGGCTGATGACCTGACAGACAGATTTATATTTACAGGTGTCACTTCATGATATAATAAGAAACTTCGAGCTGTGAGCCTAAACGAAGATTAAATGTGTCACAGACCCAGCAGTTGAAATGGAGATGGGAAGTACACCCAAGAATGTGGAAAACTAAAATGATGCTGATAAGACATTTTTGGAGAGCTAACTGGTGACCGATGAACAGCACTATCCAGAAACTGAAATACCTCGAAACGTTTAGAAATCCAAATACTTGTAGTATTAAGTTTTATAATACACTAGGATAAACTTGTGAGGAAAACCAGGCGCTGAGAAGCTGTGCATATGAAAAATAGAACGTATAACCAGAGTATTAAAAATTCGCTGTGTGACTTATAAACTATCTGAGTAACTTAAGACTTACTCACACCTGTACTGGCTCAATGGTCGAGCGATTATAGAGATAACCCTGCTTTCGCTCATGAATAAATTTCACATAGGATATTCTAATCCTAAAAATCTCGTAAGTTCTTGTTGGAATTATCTTTAATAATTAGACAAACTTAGACTGTTGAGATATTTCCTAGAACTTCACTACCGAGCTCGATAGCTGCAGTCGCTTAAGTGCAGCCAGATCCAGTATCCGGGAGATAGTGGGTTCGAACCCCACTGTCAGCAGCCCTGAAGGTGTTTTTCCGTGGTTTCTCATTCTTCACACCAGGCAAATGGGGGAGCTGTCCCTCAATTAAGGCCACGACCGCTTCCTTCCCACTCCTAACGGTTTCCCTTCCCATCGTCCCCATGAGACCTATCTGTGTCGGTGCGACGTAAAGCGACTTGTAAAAAAATCTGAGAGCTTAACTACCGGTGCCATATTTTTCGGACAATAAGAAGCACCCTGATATGTTGATGAAAGTTTCAGGAAAAATATAATATCACGGTATTTTCAAACAGAAATGTACAGAAATAGGGCAATTACCGTTAGATAATGCAATACAGTCACTCTTAGAAGACACAAGTAGGTATTGTTTTCCTGCTGCCCTATTACCATGTAATTTTGCGTATTCCCTAACTTTCAATTTGAACGTTAAATCGTAAAGAAACCTCTTCTGTTAAAGTGACATTGTGTACGGTGAATTATCACTACCGGAACCTGTCATTACTGGAACTTTCTACAGATTACAAAGGGAAAGATTTTCTTTCTACCCTTTCTTGAAGGTTAACTGTAAGGGCAGTGAAGTGGAGGTAACGGCTGTTTTCCTGGTACGATAAGGAGGTGGGCGGGGAAGGAGTTGCGAGCCGTCTTGTTAGTAATTCCCTGGCAACTCTCGTTCCTATTAAGTTGAAAGAAGATATATGATGGTTCAACCTTTCAATACTATTAAAATAAGAAATGTAAGTTTTACATTCCCACTTATTATAATTGGTACCAGTTTCGACCAGTATTCTTGGTCATCATCAGCCGTTCACAAATAAGTATGAAAGACATTGCACAGGTAAACAAAATGTGAAGATTAAATAATTCTATCAGATGCTGTTTATGAAGCACTATAACATTTTAGGGAGCGCTAGTGTGCCATTGAGACACCACTGCAAGCCTCCCATGTAGATCAATGCAGTGACGGGGCACTAGGGGAAGCATGTGCCTCCACTTGTATAAATACCTATGATATTTTAGTGTTCTCATCTTTAAATTATAGTGTGTCTTGGTCCCATATATAAACTTTTTATTTCAATTTCTAGTTTGTTCAAGATTTGGGGAATAAAAAAATGTAATATCCTCGTTTTTGCATTATGCTTGCAGCCACACATTCGTATCGACCAAAGTCAGTGGTTAAAGATTAAATGTAACTTTAGCAACTATTGTATTGTCCACAGAAGATGTCACTTACCGTCGACCTCACAGGCGAGTGGGCCCCCTGAATCTCCTCCACACGCGTCCACTCCGCCCTCCAGCAGACCGGCACACAGCATGCTATCGAGGATGGACTGGTGTCGACCACCGTACACCGAATTGTCGCGACACGTCTCCAAGTCCAGAAGAGGCACTGCAGCAGCGCGGAGCTCCGCAGAGAGACTGTCAGGGTCGGAGGCTGGAAAGAAAAACCATTGCCATAAGAATGTTATGCATGTCGGAAACAACGTCAACCAGGTATATGAGGGTTAGAGGGTAGGACACAGTGATAAATAATTTAAAAATCCACAGTTCTAGTCCTTCAGACAAGCAACTTAATGTTGAAAACATCCTAGGAATATGATATACGAATTTTTGGTTAAATAAAACACAATAAAAAATGAGAATACATTCTTTATTTATTCCTAAAATGTACGATCCTTTTCTTAATCATCGTTATCCGGTCCACTAGATTAGCAGTTTGCCTTGTTCTACCACTACGAGCGCTAATGTGAGTCAACGCATTGTTTTACTTAAGCACACTACGAACGCTAATGTGAGTCAATGAAGAGTTTCACTTAAGCCCATATAAATACATTCAGTGTGCACATTTAAAAAAAATCAAAGACTGAGGGTACTGAAAAGGATAACGCATTAGAGAAATAATTATGTAAACACGTTAATTTGGTTAGGATTTGAATTAAAAAGAAAAAGAGTAAAGAAATAAATGATTATAGGCTGTTTTTCCAAAACTGCATTTAGGCACGAAGTGATTTTCGGATTTATTTTTTTTAGTTTGATAGAGCTATCCAAGAGTCACAATTTAAAACCTCTCCCGGCCCTTTAGCCCTTCAAGTTTTGGCACAATTGAGGAAATTGCTTAATTTTACGTTTTTCGTAGAATGGGGTCCACTACTTTGTCTGAAAGGAAATGTTTTCAGCATTTAAAAACCTCAATGATTATGATGTTATAGTGTAATAAGTAAGTTACAGTACTGTGAGTGACTGCAAAAATATCTCGACAAAGCTGTGAGATGGACAGCAAGCAACGGGGCGAGAAGTCAGGTTGTAAGTTTCACAGACACGATAAGTCATTTCAGTTTTAATTACTGTGTTGATAGGATGTCATTAACTCATGCAAGTACTTAGGTGTTAACATAAGGAAAGGTGTTCATCTCGGTAATCACATTAACGGGTTACAGATCTCTTCATATGGTTATGACGGTATACAGGAGTTGTAGTAATCTTTTAAAGGATAGGGCGCATCAGTAACTGGTAAGACTGATGATGCTTGTTGTTTAAAGGGGCTTAACATCGAGGTCATCGGCCCTACTGGTAAGACTCCAATTAGACTATGGTTCTAGTGTATGAGATCCTCACCAAGATTACTTGATACGAAAACTGGAAAATATCCAAAGGAAAGCAGCGCGATTTGTTCTGAGTGATTTCCGGCAACATAGTAGTGTTGAAATACTGTTGCAAGTTTTGGGCAGGGAAGACGTGGAAGTAAGGAGACGGGCTGCTTGACTAAGCGAACTGCCAGTGGATAGATGGTGTATTCTGTTCATCATTCCACTGTACTTATTGTGTGAAGTCTCTCTAATAATATTTCTTGTATACCAGTGTGTGTGTTTTGCATATTAAGCAGCATCCCGTAATTCACTCTTGATTTCATTTACAATCCATGGAGTACCTCTCTAAAGACGGCTGATCATGAGTTTTCAACCGATTCCCTCCTTAATTGTGTCACCTGAGGTGAGTGTGCCTCGTTTCGAGTCCCTCTAGCCAACTTAAATTCGTCGTAGAACTGAGAATTCAACCCAGTCTAAATGGAAAGACACTTGAAAGACATTTTCAGGTTTACGGGCATTAAGTTTCATTCGCCAAAGCTTTATTTCGATTCAGTAGAACGTTTTGACCTAGTGTATGAACTCACTAGAACGACTGAGGAACATTTTATTCTATTCACTTAACGTTTCTGGGTTTCTAATAGTTTCCTACTGATGGCCTCTTTATAATATTTCAGATTCCAAGCTGTAGCAATTCTACACATCAGTATATAAAAGAAGCCAGAAAGTGAGAGAAACCTTCTTTACAGCCAGATCAATACGATTAAGGTCAACCCGTGAAGATGAGTTGTTTGGAGTTTCTTAATTCACTAAAGTGCGTAGAAATTCTTTGTAATGCCAATTGAGAATTCAAAACACTGGGTTCTATAGTTTCTTCTGTATCTTTAATTCAAATCACATTCTATTAGCATACCTCTCTCCATTGCTTCAGCTACCTAGGTTAATGAGATGCAGCGTGTTCAAATTACATTTCAAAGCTTGCTGACAAAAGATACGGTACGCGACTTTTTAATAATTATTATTCATCTGTGCAGGTGTGAGATAGGCAACCCATTCAACACTCAAGACGACCGGTAGCCTAATGCAATACCAGGCAGCTCGTTCAGCTTTGCAACACAAAGAATTGAAATGATCGGATAATCCAAACTAACCTTCTAACTCATACTTGAAAACGAATAACGCCTTGAAATGTTCAAGTCACCTGTTGAATAAGTTGGATTTCTGCTGGTCTTGGCCATCTTAAAAACGTGTAAATTACCATACTTGTGGTCTATAATAAGTGGGAGCGTAATTCGCGCAGTGGCGTAGCTGCTGTCTTTTCAGGCGAATTGCCAAATTTCGAATCCCAGTCGATCCTGGATTGAAATTTTCGAATGATATATCACGTAACCTCAGGGACAAAACCCACAAAGGGTCCGGATGGCTCTACGGCCCCTGGAATACCTGGGATAAACTAAAGAAAGTCTTTTCCGGGTATAAATATTCAGCGTCACAGCCTTCGGTTCAGAGGGTTCCGGGTTAGGTATCCGGTCGGGTCATGGATTTCATCTATTTATCTCAAAATATGGTTTCTAATCTAAGGTTGATTTTTCAGTGCAGACTATAACATTAAAAATGTATTCTTCCTATTGTCAAATTTCAATATATGGTTTCTAATTCGATTATATCTGACTACAAAGCATTACTGAAGTTTCCATTTATCAACGTTGCTGGGAGTCTACTAGTTTTCTACTGATGCCCTCTTTATTATATTACCGAGCTTGATAGCTGCAGTCGCTTAAGTGCGGCCAGTATCCAGTATTCAGGAGATAGTAGGTTCGAACCCCACTGTCGGCAGCCCTGAGGATGGTTTTCCGTGGTTTCCCATTTTCACGCCAGGCAAATGCTGGGGCTGTACCTTAATTAAGGCCTCGGCCGCTTCCTTCCCACTCCTAGCCCTTCCCTGTCCCATCGTCACCATAAGACCTATCCGCGTCGGTGCGACGTAAAGCAACTAGCAAAAAAAAAACTTTATTATATTTCAAATTCCAAACTGCGACACTTCTACGGAGCGGTATATAGAATAAGCCGGAAAGTGAGAGAAAGCTGAAGTTACCTTCCTGCGCTCCCCAACCGGTGACAGTACACCATGAGCCGGCAGCTTCTTTAGCTACTGCTGATGGACTCGGGAGACAGATTGCACGCACGTGCGAGTTGAAGGTGATTCCCTTGTCGCCTGCAGATTTCAGCTTAAGAAGGCCTATGTCGTTGCTGTAAGGACCCACTGTAAAAGGCAAAAAATGGATTAAAATACAGCTTTAGCAATTACCACGTCAAGAGCAAGTCCGGTTAGTTTAAATTAGTAACCAATGTACACAACAGGGTAAATCATGCTTTCACTTATACTAGAGTTCATTAATTCACAAAGCAAGCAAGCTTGTGCGTGACTGTTTATATCGTGATCGTGACGAGACCTACAGTTATACGTGGAATCCGAACAACAGGGATGGTGGGAGCGTATGATTGGCACAGTTAAGCGGTGTATTAGAAAGGTCTTAGGACGTAGACAAGTGGACCATGAAACACTTAACACAATCATTCTTGCCAGTATGGAGGCCGCAATAAATTCACGTCCATTACTCCAGGATGAAGGCCCTACCAGTTTAACTCCTGCTCACTTCCTAAACCTCGAAAGACGGTTGACTTATATCCCTATTGGATCTGAACCACTTCTGCACAAAGTCTTAAAACGACAATTCAGACTTAAACAACAGGCAACAAACGATCTTATGAAGAGATGGACCAAAGAATATCTCTTAGAATTGAGAAACTGTCATCATGTCCGGCAGACACATGGAAGATCAGTTCCCTTACAAGTGGGAGATGTAGTTCTTCTACAAAACGACTCACACCGCCGTCATATGTGGGAGAAAGTACTCATCCAAGAGTTACGACAAGGACGAGACGGCTACATCAGGACGCTGATACTCCGCACGACTGACGGACATCATATTACACGTCCAGTGCAGCTGGTCATCCCACTGGAGGTCGACCAGGGTGGGGAGGACTGTGACATGTGCTCTCTGAACGTCTAGGAGCATTGTTAGGATATGTTGTTGTATCATCCAGGATATAGATTCTTTGAAATAAAATGGTAGCACATAGTTGACTGGAAGTGATCCCCTTTTCATTTTAATCTATTCCCTACAAGGGACGTGGCATTTAATTTCAGAAATCCCGTATACACAGTAGAGATCAGACCTGTGACCACATTGATGAAGTTAGTGACTATGTCACGGTGCCGTCCAGCTCTTCCCCTTCCATCAATATTTGCGGGGAAAAAGCCTGTTACGCCACGTCCGTCTGTTGATAATGTAATGGGTGGTAAATCTGGTCATTTTGTAGGCCATGGCAGGAGAAGGCACATATGATCGGCGCTGTATGCAGTCTGGCATGAAATACTGCCTGCTTATGGAAGTCATTCATTATTAGTTGATCGAGACAACATGAAATACAGAAATAAAAATGGAAAATAGGACTATTAATGGAGAGTATTGGACTACTAAATTTGAGCGACATCATTGTTAGTAAGCAACTCAATATATTCCTGGGGAATGTAAGCTGAGTGAAAAAAATCACAATCTTTTCGTCAAAGCGGTCATCATTCAAGTCCCGGCCAATGTACACTGAGTCTTCAGCCTGTAGGCTTGTTGGGTCCCCTAAAGCTCCTCCATCGGCTGTCATAGACTTCCTAGGAGTCACTAAACAGGCGTACTAGATAAAAGAAGAGCGACATAGTTCCCATTGCTTTCTTCACTGTGAGAGAAGGTGTAATACATATCAGTCAACCAATCCTACTGAAATGCACTCACCATACGACTCTATGGGAAAAACTAAATGAAACTCCATGGCGCAGCAGCTCCGAAGGGCCATGGCCTACCAAGTGACCGCTGCTCAGCCCGAAGGCCTGCAGATTATGAGGTGTCGTATGAATCCTCTCGGCTATTATTCTTGGCTTTCTAGACCGGGCCGGCCATCTTACCGTCAGATAGATCGTTAATTGTAATCACATAGGTTGAGTGGATCGAACCAACCCTCAGATCTAGGTAAAAGTTCCTGACCTGGCCGGGAATCGAACCTGGGGCCTACAGGTAAGAGACTGGCACGCTATCCGTACACCACGGGGCCGGCACTCTATGGGCAACTCTTTCATTCTATTTATTACAGGGATTTATCGAATAAAGAAGGCATTACTTGCGTTGCCCATATCACCGTCACTCTCATACTGTCAAACCCAAAGATGAGACTGAGACAGGTCATTGAACGTAACCAATTTATTCTTATCCATAAAACACCGTATCTAACCAGAAATGGATCAAGACTTTTCCTGGACAATCAATAAATGAAGTAATGATTCATATTGCATTAAAACAGGAACTAGCGTGGATATGAACACAATGTAAACAGATACGAAATTACAACCTTGCTTCCTTGCTCAAAAATTTCCCTTCCTATGCTGTAACTTACTCCTCCTGAAGTTCGGGTGCACCAGAACTCGCTCCACTCTAAAAGACTGTTCATGCTTGTCACGCTCCCCCAGCTTGTAGTCGCCCACCACCACCCTAAGTCTGGACGGCTCCACATCCTGCAGGCAGTGCGCTGCTGTCACCACCAGCCGGTCCGAGAGGACGGCTCCTCCACAGTGGTGTTGCCACTGGCGGTCTGTCAGTTGCCAGATCTCTATCTCCACCTGCAAAATTCAGACCAAAAACTCTGTATACTTGTTTTCACTGAAGAACACTTTGCCGCCAGACTTCACACTTCAATACAAATATGAAGATATCACAATGGATATTCGACAACTAATTAAATATGTTATTTGAGAAAGCGGCCGCCTCTGTGGTGTAGTGGTTAGCGTGATTAGCTGCCACCCCCGGAGGTCCGGGTTCGATTCCCAGCTCTGCCACGAAATTTGAAAAGTGGTACGAGGGCTGGAACGGGGTTCACTCAGCCTCGGGAGGTCAACTGAGTAGAGGTGGGTTCGATTCCCACCTCAACCATCCTGGAAGTGGTTTTCCGTGGTTTCCCACTTCTCCTCCAGGCAAATGCCGGGATGGTACCTAACTTAAGTAATAATAATAATGTTATTTGTTTTACGTCCCACTAACTACTTTTTAAGGTCTTCGGAGACGCCGAGGTGCCGGAATTTAGTCCCGCAGGAGTTCTTTTACGTGCCAGTAAATCTCCCGACACGGGGCTGTCGTATTTGAGCACCTTCAAATACCACCGGACTGAGCCAGGATCGAACCTGCCAAGTTGGGGTTAGAAGGCCAGCGCCTTAACCGTCTGAGCCACTCAGCCCGGCATCTAACTTAAGGCCACGGCCGCTTCCTTCCCTCTTCCTTGTCTATCCCTTCCAATCTTCCCCATCCCCCGCAAGGCCCCTGTTCAGCATAGCAGGTGAGGCCGCCTGGACGAGGTACTGGTCATTATCCCCAGTTGTATCCCCCGACCAAGAGTCTGAAGCTCCAGGACACTGCCCTTGAGGCGGTAGAGGTGGGATCTCTCGCTGAGTCCGAGGTAAAAACCGAACCTGGAGGGTAAACAGATGATGATGATGATGATGATGATGATGATGATGATTTGAGAAAGCATGCGTGTCCATTAATACTAGTTTTGAGAAAAGAGGAAAAAACTGCCTACAATTTCT
Source organism: Anabrus simplex (assembly GCF_040414725.1). Taxonomy (NCBI): domain Eukaryota; kingdom Metazoa; phylum Arthropoda; class Insecta; order Orthoptera; family Tettigoniidae; genus Anabrus; species Anabrus simplex. The sequence continues at coordinate 884,186,396 of NC_090265.1, read as the reverse complement.
AATGTTTGGAATTTGTGCCTGGTTTTTATACCAATAGGGACTGCCTGGCCGAGGCGATAAAGGCGTGCTTGGTTCGCCCGGAAGGACGTGGGTTCAAATCCCCGTCAGGAAGTCGTAAAATTTAAGAAACGAGATTTGCACTTCCGGAGGTGCATATGGCCCTGAGGTTCACTCAGCCTACACGAAAAATGAGTACCAGGTTAATTCCTGGAGGCAAAGGCGGCCGGGCGTAGAGCTAACCACTCTACCCCATCACGTACCGAGGTTAACAATGGTAGAAGCCTTTACCTTCCACTCCTCCAAAGGCCTTCATGACCTGTACGGAGGCGGCTTTGCTTTTATACCAATTATTTATCAGGTACAATTCAATAATTCTGATCACTTATGAAAAAATAAGTTTTCAAATAAGAGTTATATGGGGACTGAATGTTACTGGACATGTGTGATTTCTGAAATAAGTAAACTCTTGCTAGCAAAAACATAACAAAATGGAGTTTTCAATGCTTACCAAAATTTAAGCTCACTACATATCACATACCAACTATGTAATTAAGTTTCATCTTTAAATTTCCTTTCATACAACAACAGTAAAGTCAAAATTAGCATTTTCCAACATTGTCCGTCTTAACAATATCACTTATTGTAGTTACTCAGGGACATCCTCCGTGTTAAAAATAACGCTAAGAGAATGTCTTGTCATGCCTCTTATTCAAGTTCCTCAGATATGTCCTGCCTATTAACAGTACGCCAGGAGAAATTTTTCAAGGTCCGAGTAAAAACCCTTATAATGAGGCGAACATGTACTGTAAGCTTTCTCTCTGAAAGATTGAAGTAGTACATATAGTATTAAACCCATTTTGTTTGAAAATGGACATGTATGGTTTCTCGAATAACCGATTCAATTTCAACGATATTATAACATAGTTAAGTCCATAATTCACTCGTTACTTCTCACAGCGTTAATAATAATAATAATAATAATAATAATAATAATAATAATAATAATAATAATAATAATAATAATAAATCTTCCGGGTCTTTTTTCCAAATTACCTGGGTTTGGCACATTGTATGGAATGTATGTTTTACGGCCAGATTCCCTTCCTGATGCATTCACAAGTTCGCAAGTTGTATGTAAACTTGTATTAAGACAAACAAAACACTCAGCCCCCGAGCTACAGGAATTAACTAGGCACGATTAAAATCCCCGAATCGACCGGGAATCTAACGGTCCTCTGGAATTTAAAGCCACTTCGCTAACCATTCACACAATAATAATAATAATAATAATAATAATAATAATAATAATAATAATAATAATAATAATAATAATAATAATATGTACACTAGGCTGTAGACCAAGGTGTCTGAAGCCTATAAAATGCAAAAATAATAACATTCCTCCCTTAGTCAAGGAGCGGATAATCTCCTGGTGTCCTATGACTGCGCCGTCAACCATTGATCACTTATTGTACTACTTCCTAGGTCAAACACCTGCAATAATTAATTGTAGTAATTAGGGAATGATAAGTTCTAGCCACTAACAGTATGGTTCATCCCTACTGCGCAACCGTAGAGACGCACTCCCTTCTCGTATACAGCTGGGGCGAATCTCAGATTTATAACCCTGCGTTAAAAGCGCATAATTAATGCAAGAAGCTATACTTCTTCATCGTCGTCTTCTTCTTATTCTCCTTGACTTTTATCAATTTATTGTGGTCGATATTTGAGGTGTCAGGGTGGTTTGGGCCCAGTACCCTTCCTGATGTCAGTTCCACGTGGATGACTGTATTCATTATTGAGTGTCTCTGTGATGGCTGGTAGCGTGGTGTGTTGTATGCAAATGGAGAGCCAGAGGAATTAACTATAGACAACTAAAATCCCCACCCAGCTGGGAATTGAGCCCAAGGCCCTCTGAACCGAAGGCAAAAACCCTAACTGGATGTTTGCTCGTTTTTGATCTAAGTTTCTACAATATTATAAATATAATAACGCTACGATGAATAGGAAGGAGGTTCACACATCTGAAGAAAACTGAACTATTAGGAAAGCTCTGTTCTGCCGGTGGTTTAAACACTAAACGTTCCCCTCCCTACTTGGACGAAGCGTTAAGTACTGAGGGAGTGCGTTTCTAATTTATAAATTAAAATGTTACATTATTTTCTTTTTACACTGACTGACAGAGCAAATGCAACACCAAGAAGGAGTGGTTCGAAAGGGATGAAAGTTGGGGAAAAAACAGAGACGGCACGGACGAATAATTGATGTTTATTTCAAACCGATATGCAGGTTACACAATGCGCACGGCATCGACTCAGTAGGATGTAGGACCACCGCGAGCGGCGATGCACGCAGAAACACGTCGAGGTACAGAGTCAATAAGAGTGCGGATGGTGTCCTGAGGGATGGTTCTCCATTCTCTGTCAACCATTTGCCACAGTTGGTCGTCCGTACGAGGCTGGGGCAGAGTTTGCAAACGGCGTCCAATGAGATCCCACACGTGTTCGATTGGTGAGAGATCCGGAGAGTACGCTGGCCACGGAAGCATCTGTACACCTCGTAGAGCCTGTTGGGAGATGCGAGCAGTGTGTGGGCGGGCATTATCCTGCTGAAACAGAGCATTGGGCAGCCCCTGAAGGTACGGGAGTGCCACCGGCCGCAGCACATGCTGCACGTAGCGGTGGACATTTAACGTGCCTTGAATACGCACTAGAGGAGACGTGGAATCATACGCAATAGCGCCCCAAACCATGATGCCGCGTTGTCTAGCGGTAGGGCGCTCCACAGTTACTGCCGGATTTGACCTTTCTCCACGCCGACGCCACACTCGTCTGCGGTGACTATCACTGACAGAACAGAAGTGTGACTCATAGGAGAACACGACGTTCCGCCATTCCCTCATCCAAGTCGCTCTAGCCCGGCACCATGCCAGGCGTGCACGTCTATGCTGTGGAGTCAATGGTAGTCTTCTGAGCGGACGCCGGGAGTGCAGGCCTCCTTCAACCAAACGACGGGAAATTGTTCTGGTCGATATTGGAACAGCCAGGGTGTCTTGCACATGCTGAAGAATGGCGGTTGACGTGGCGTGCGGGGCTGCCACCGCTTGGCGGCGGATGCGCCGATCCTCGCGTGCTGACGTCACTCGGGCTGCGCCTGGACCCCTCGCACGTGCCACATGTCCCTGCGCCAACCATCTTCGCCACAGGCGCTGCACCGTGGACACATCCCTATGGGTATCGGCTGCGATTTGACGAAGCGACCAACCTGCCCTTCTCAGCCCGATCACCATACCCCTCGTAAAGTCGTCTGTCTGCTGGAAATGCCTCCGTTGACGGCGGCCTGGCATTCTTAGCTATACACGTGTCCTGTGGCACACGACAACACGTTCTACAATGACTGTCGGCTGAGAAATCACGGTACGAAGTGGGCCATTCGCCAACGCCGTGTCCCATTTATCGTTCGCTACGTGCGCAGCACAGCGGCGCATTTCACATCATGAGCATACCTCAGTGACGTCAGTCTACCCTGCAATTGGCATAAAGTTCTGACCACTCCTTCTTGGTGTTGCATTTGCTCTGTCAGTCAGTCAGTGTATAATCGGTGCTCCTTAAGGTATTTATTATTGTAATTACTGAGTACTTTAGTTATATCTGTGTTTTAATTCCTGTATTTCCATACTATTAAAATATCCCCGGTGTAATTTAGATCTTTATTTTCCCTGTATATATATTATTCTTCCTTTTATTCTTTTACCTCGTCTTTATTTTCATTACTTTTATTTTGTATTTTCTTTACTTACATAATGTATTGGTGTTTTAAGAAGGTACTATATTGAGCTTTTTGCCTGTGTACTTTCAAAGACAAATAAATAAATAAATAAATAAATAAATAAATAAATAAATAAATAAATAAATAAATAAATAAATAAATGCCTATATTATTTATGCTTTTTTGGTCCAAGTGAGTTTTTCTCAGTCAATTCCGAGCTCAGTGTACACTGTATATCTACACTACCTGCCACGGGTAGGCCCCATAAGGCCCAGCAGTGCCACCAACAATCTTCGGGTATGGTGTTCCGCTTCGACGAGGCTCGAACGTAATCTCCCTCGTTCCGCAGCTCAGTGAGGGGACAACACCAGGGACTGGGAACTTCGGGTAACCGCCACTCCTCCTAAACCTCAAACCTGGAAAGAAAAAACGAGGTTTCAGTAATGTTAAGCAATGTTGAACGATGAGAAGATAGTAAACAACGAATTGTGAGAGGAAGAGGAAATGTGAAATACGGTTGTCATGTGTTCTTCTTTTGTGTTTGTCCCGTGTTTCTAGCCTATCACGGCCATCTTATGTCTCATCCCTTTTCCTGCCTTTTATCAAGCTTTCTTCTTCTCCCACACTTCCCTCGGCAAGACTGAAGATCTGCCAAGTTGGAACCTCAAAGAGGATTGGTGCTTGCTCCCCTGATGAATCTGAGAAGCAGAAACAAGCTCGTCAGGTGCTAAGAAGAAATGGACGTAGAAGAACTGGGATTGATGGGGCAAGGGCCAATCTATTTGAAGGCGACAGTGTATGAAGACCTTCTCGTGTGTTCTTGTTTATCCTTGTTTCCTCCTATTGCTGTCTCTTCCCTTACTAACATGTCATAGTGCTCCTTTTAATTTTCCTATAATTTCATAAATGACTAAACTTGAAATAAACTAATTTTCTCCAATGGTCTACCAGTATGGTTTTCATATTTCTGTACCTGAGAGCCAAATCAATGTAAGTCGCATTTTATGAAATTTAGAGCCATATAAAAAAAGTCCAGTGTCATTTTATTTTTATGGCAATAAAATAATAATTAACAATTTTAAGTGTAAATTATATGAACGAATGTGTTCACTAATCAACACAATAGGAAATTTATGAAGAATAACGATGAACATTTATTGCCTAAATCATAATGCAGTAAAAATATTCTACAAATGACATTTTTTTCTCTCTCCTGTAAAATGACTAAATTGTGACTTACTGAGCCCATAATTCTACATTGCTTAAATGACAATTGCGAGATGGAGAAAAAACGCGCATCCATATTTTTATTGCAAGCTCACCTTGTGATCCGTGGCTTGTCAACTCACGGCGGGAAGCGATCCCCCAAATCATCGAACGAGGTCGGAACATTTCGGAAGACCTCGGGAAATTAATAATGAAATTCTGGCTAATAATTCTCATTGTGAGAGATTTCGGCACTGTCATTAACGAGGAAATCCGTAATTAAGAATGTTACGAAACATTCGATGGAGCTAACCTCACAGGGTGGAAATGTATTCAATTATGCTCGGAGAGAGGTCAGCATACATCCTGGTAGAGTGGAATACACGTGTCAAGGACATATGGTCAAAATGCGCGGGAACCATCGTTCACGAAATTAATTAATTAATTACTCTCGTTAAAGAAGCAGGAGAAATCAGCGAACAACACCATTTTGATTGGAAAAATAGGCGAAATCTCTCGGGCGAGTGTCAAAGAAATCGATCCAGCGGTCATCAAATGTAACGACTGAACAATAGTATATCATGCAACGTAACGCGTCTCTAAAGAATGCATAAATACGTCCTCTACCACCAAGACAGTCAGCCATCATTCAGTTGTCCGAGAAGGTGAACCTACGTCGAGTGATATCAAAAAGAAGGGTTCTAAAATTAAAGTGGGTGCGATAGACTGGGGAATCTCAAAAGGCAGTTGGCTTGAGAGATAAATATTTTACAAAGTGGTAATGGAGAGTGAAGGCAACTTAGATACTGGAACATTGCATTTACAAAATCCATCCTGGTAGTTGGGAATATCATAGGAATTATTTGTTGGATTCATGAACTGCGTAGGAAGACAACAAAGTCACAGATAGCTTTCTGGAGTTCTGCGGGCAATGTTATTTTGATAATCTGTAAGGGAGAACCTGTTGTTTAATTTCGATTTCACGCTTTATCGTAGGAAATACACACAGTAATATTTCCAGATTCGAGTTAATTTCTGTCGCGAATTGCACTTCATATGTTACAGTTTCAACGGGGATCAGATTTAAATATCCGGACATCGTGTTAAAGTTTCGATTTCGCCTGGCAGTATGAGTGATGTGCAGATGCCATAACGTTGGCTCAATGATAGATTTAGGATGCCGCGTGTATTATAATTATCGTTAAGGTTGAGTAAACACTGTAACGTTGACTCAATGACAGGATTAGGACGCCGTCTGTACATAACCAAGACACAGGTTAGGCATTTTTGCAAATCTACTTGAACGATGTCAGTGTTTGCGGTAGTTGATAGCAGTGTAGAAGATATTAGCAGGTAATATTTAGGCCATGTTTCGGCATAATCCTTACTAACCAGAAAGTGCTCCCATAATAGTGTTGCATCAGTAGCGGCATGAATGTAAGGGTTGTCTCACGTAAAAACCTGGCTAATACTACTATACTACTTAGCCGCGTGCGTTCAAGTTCGATGAACTTTCGTTTCTATTTGTTTCTTTTTCTTTAATTTAAGATTTGTTGTTCGGTGTACGGTATATTATGCTAGTGCAGTGTATTGACACTTAGTTAATTTTTTGTAGGATTTACACTACGAATGCGGTTTCGATTCGTCAGCTGATATTTTATTTTATTTTACATTATTCACAACATTTAGGTGAGACGTTGATCTACTGATCTCTTGTAGCTTGGTTTAAGGGGACAGGTGTAGGTAGATATGTTTATACTTGTAGTCGTGGTTATAGATAATTGGAAATATTTCATGTTGGTTTTATACTGTGGACTTGTATTTTAACGAATTTAACGACATAACTGTTTCATAACCTGAAAGTTGGTTCAGTAAGAATATTTTCAAGTGATTTATCACTTTTCTTTAACGGTCAGTGTTTGGAGTTTCTTCTAAACGTATAATGAATTAATGCTTTTCTGCATTTCGCAGTTTTGTTCCTTCAGAATGATGTAACGTAAGATCAGATCGGATCAAGGCTTGTTGGTTCCTTCTGAACATCTGTTTGGGGTGATGAATGTTTTAGCATCGGGATTCCTCTGTAACTCAAGGGTGTCACGAGATGACAATGCATGGTGGAATTTTATTTTTGATTGTGACAATTGCTGTTAATTTGTAAAGAACACCGTGCTTTCAAGTAATATTTCGCATTCTAACCAAAGCTACTGATAAACAATTTGGTTCGATTAAGGATCCATTCGCGGGATGTTCCAATATCCGATAAGATATTCGACTGGTGGATAACCTTAATTAAATGTAAATCTGGAATTCTACTTGATGAAGGTCAGATTTTCCACAGATCGTGTGGATTAACTCTCAGTTATCGTTTGCATCAATGCTGCCCAATTTTTCTCTTTTTCTGGTTTTGCTGTCCACAAATTTTACGTTGCGTTTTCATTCTTTGGAGGACAATAATATAAACAATTTCAAGATACTTTTCCACTTACGTTATGCATTCTAACTGCATTATAACATGTTGTGACAAATTTAATTGATTTTTCTTGCCTATTTAGTGAGACTAATTATCGTAATTACATTGAATAAAATTTTAGTAAGCACATTTTTGCTCCTCATTTCGAGTAGTTATGCTCTCCTCTGAACCCTGTCGATTGGTCAAAGAAGTAACAGAAGGAAACCCGTAACGACCCCAAGATCCGAGTCGGCATTGCTCTACCGAAGTAGGCAAGGGAGACGACCAACGATGGAACGGTAAGTTCAAGGGTTCATTACATTGGTTTAGCTCTCAGGTGCAGAATGTACAGATCTGTCGACAGTGGGGTTCGAACTCAATATCTTCCGAATGCAAGCTGACAGCTACGTGACACAAAAATTATTATTACTATTATTATTATTATTATTATTATTATTATTATTATTATTATTATTATTATTATTATTATTATTATTATTATTATTATTATTATTATTATTACAGCGTTATTTAGCTGATGTTGATTCTTTCTTCTTCCAAACTCTCCACATCTGGGCACTGAACATTTTCCTCCGTTCCTCAGTCCATGATTTATTCGTCCTGGTATTCATCTTCTCAGCAAACCGATGGATGTTGACTGACTTTTTTGAACTGGAGTCGATCTTGAACGATTTCCTGTGGGATTCCAACTTCCTGAAAGGAGGAGGGTTGGCTTAAAGCCGTAAAATAATAGCCAGAAAACATCTTGGGACAACCTCTAAGGCTCAGTACCTCAGTTGTAACATCGAGATTGTTTACAGTCTCCCCAATGCCTTCAACTTATCAGCATTGTTATTATTATTATTATTATTATTATTATTATTATTATTATTATTATTATTATTATTATTATTATTATTGATGTTAAAGAAGAGAGAAACTAAATGCATGTACAGACAGATCTGTACCTGAGAGCTAAACCAACGTGTCACATTTTAGTCATTTTGCAGGCGAGAGGAGAAAAGTCACTTGTAGAGAATTTTTGCTGTATTGTGACTTAGGCAATAAATGTTCATCAATATTCTTGATAAATTTTGTGTTATTTTCATCACTGAACACTTCCATTAATACAATTTATACTTAAAGTGGTTAATTATTATTTTATTGCCATAAAAATAAAATGAGAGTGGAATTAGGTTTATATGGCTCTAAGTTTCATAAAATGTGACTTACGTTGGTTTTAGCTCGCAGGTACAGACTTAATGACGAAAGCCAGGTAAAGGCATGTAAAAAAGATAGAGAAGGAAAACGCTCCGAAGAAAAAAAGACACTCACAGAGCGGGGCGGCTGAAGAAAAAGACAGATTAGGCAATAAAGGCGACCATAGAGGGGAAGGCAGCGACAGCTTATCAATCTGCCATGAGTCTGCTTACAAAGTGCACTTGCTTAAACTGCTGTAACATCTGGTGACATCATAATCTGTTTCTTATTACTGCTTCATGGTCACAGTAGCACACTCGCACAGAGATTGAGATGTCTCAAATTGAGGCACTAACCTTTTGAGTACATTTCATCTTAATATAACTTGGAGTAATGAATACATATGAGAATTTTTTTCTCGGCGGTGAACTCGTTTATCTGTATCTTATTAAAGCACCCCTTTTGGTCGTATTAACACAGGTAGATTTAAGGCAAATCTGGATTGGAAAGGTAGCCGCCGTGGTCTTAATTAATGTACAGACCCGGCATTTGATTAATGGGGAAACAATCAGGATGCCAACGTTGGGGTTCGTAAGATCTATTATAAAATATTAGCCAAGTGTTCTATAAGTTTATCTCTTTGCTGAGAGATCTCCTTCCATGGCAGAGTTGTTTGTTTAGCTTACATCCGACCGATTTTCAATGGTACTCACTTTTCGACATACCTCGCCGCCACCATCAGTTTTATTGGATCCGCAGCACTGTGGACTATCACCCAAAATCTAAATTTCCCTTGAAGTAAACTCCGATGGAGCACATGTGTGGGAATTTTGTTCCACTCCTCGCTGCGACCTTTCCATAGACCATCTAGGGTGCACGGACGGGTATTGGTCACATTCGAGTGATTAGAGCGATTACATACCGTGACGTCAATGCCAAGGGGTACAGCAATTTTGTCCGATAGTGGGGGAACAGTTTCCAAAGTGTATTTATGTAAATCATAGGGTTCAGTTATGTGGGTAAGCTGATGATATGCAAGGTTGTAAAGATGTGAAAGTGAATGTGAGATACTTCCAGGAATATATAATGATACCTATCTTCGAACTGATGTTCCACAATTGTATGGAACAGACTCAAACCACGTGCGGATCCATATGGAGAAGATATCGTTCTCAAATGCGATTTTATTTGACGAAAATATCACACGAGAACACGTTCACTTCCTTATATAAATTACTTTATTGTCACTGTAAGTCACAACACACAGATAGGTCTTATGGCGACGATGGGATAGGGAAGGGCTAGGAGTGGGAAGGAAGCGGCCGTGCCCTTAATTAAGGTACAGCCCCAGCATTTGCCTGGTGTGAAAATGGGAAACCACGGAAAACCATTTTCAGGGCTGCCGACAGTGGGGTTCGAACCTACTATCTCCCGAATACTGGATACTGGCCGCACTTAAGCGACTGCAGCTATCGAGCTCGGTATATGCACACTAGTAAGTGACACTACAACACTTAATAGCGGAGTGCCCTGAAGTCGATTCTGACAAGTATAGATATCAACAACACTGACTCGCGGACTGTAACATCCACTCTCTTGAACTCACCGACTCCACCTCGGAGCCCAACGGTCACTCGCAGTCCATCACTTGCCTTCGGGCCCAACCTGACTCCGAGTCAACACTGACTGCCTCACTGAAAGACAGCTCGATATATATACTGTTCGATCAACTGTCTAGAATTATCGATTTCTGGAAGGGTTCTTACATCACTCAATAGAACACACTCGAAGCATCGATCGACCAGCTGGTCGAATGGAGTACTCCAGTAATGGATCCAGCTCGAACTTTCGTTTACTGTTTACCAATACACATAGAAATTTCTCCAACATTCCTAATGTCTCTACATGTATCTGGATAATAAACCTTACAGTAAGTTTCCACAACCCTGCATATATACCAAATTATAGTACAATAAATCTAATATACGAACATTATAGAGTTGTCTACCGCTTTCGACCATATAGATTTTGAGGTTAAACTTATACATAAAATGTATTTGAGGTTACACAAATTTTATAATACGTAATTACAGGGAAACCATGTATTAGTCATGTTTAATATTTAATAAAAGATAATTTAGCATTTAATAAAATATAATTAAAATACATTAAACATAATAATTGAAGGTTTTACACCAGTTACGATGTCGTACCTACAGTACGACAAAGGCCTCAAGTCATATTTCCATAATGTTATTTGCTTTACGTCCCACTAATTACTTTTTACGGTTTTTCGGAGACGCCGAGGTGCTGGAATTTAGTCCCGCAGGAGTTCTTTTACGTGCCAGTAAATCTACTGACACGAGGCTGAAATATTCGAGCACCCTCAAATACCACCGAACTGAGCCAGGATCGAACCTGCCAAGTTGGGGTCAGAAGGCCAGCGCCTCAACCGTCTGAGCCACGCAGCCCGGCAGTCATATTTCCAGAAGAACTCTGCATTTATTAGGAAACGGAACGGGAATAAGGAATTCATGTAATTCCGTTTCAATACATTCCTGTGAAGAGCCCTGTTGAAGAGACGTCTCCAGTATCAGGAAGAAAGGGACGGATTTCATATGTCTGTGTTCCGCGGTAGTAGGCTTCAATGGAAATTTCGATTTTCGGCAATAGTGCCGGGCGTCAAATAAAACACGACCGATGGTGGCGGAGAGGAACTTCGTAAGGGGTTACCCTAGAAACTCGGTCGATGGCCTTCTGTAGGTCTTGTGTCGTCTTGAAATTGGATGCAGGTTCATAAATTCTCCTTAATTTTTGTTTCCTTCATATTATTCAACCATTTTTGGATCCGCCAAGAAAATTGTGCCATAAAAGACTAGGTGTAAAAGCACCTACCACCAATTTGTGAGGAGAAAGGAAGTGTCTGTGGCATATTTTGTACCTCTCCTCTCATAAATCTACAACACAGTTCCTCGTTAGGAATTCCAAATGATTTCTTGCCAGAATTTTTTTTGAGAAAACACACGTAAAACAAATAACTAAAGGAAGTTTCACATTTACTTCAATTACCACCTAGGTAGGCCAAGACCGAGCTCAATAGCTGCAGTCGCTTAAGTGCGGCCAGTATCCAGTAATCGGGAGATAGTGGGTTCGAGCCCCACTGTCGGCAGCCCTGAAGATGGTTTTCCGTGGTTTCCCATTTTCATACCAGGAAAATGCCGGGGCTGTACCTTAATTAAGGCCACGGCCGCTTCCTTCCAATTCCTAGGCCTTTCCCATCCCATCGTCACCGTAAAACATATCTGTCGGTGCGACGTAAAGCAAATATTAAAAAAAAAAGGTAGGCCAAGGGCCTCAATAATCTGTAGATGTATGTGCCATAGTGTTTAGTGCTACTGATATTTCATATGTTGGATTGTAAAATGTAATAACAATAATAATAATAATAATAATAATAATAATAATAATAATAATAATGTCCGCCTCTGTGGTGTAGTAGTTAGTGTTAGCTGCCACCCCCGGAGGCCCAGGTTCGATTCCTGGCTCTGCCACGAAATTTGAAAAGTGGTACGCGGCCTGTAAGGGGGTCCACTCAGCCTCGGGAGGTCAACTGAGTAGAGGTGGGTTCGATTCCCACCTCAGCCATCCTGGAAGTGGTTTTCCGTGATTTCCCACTTCTTCTCCAGGCAAATGCCGGGATGGTACCTAACTTAAAGCCACGGCCGCTTCCTTCCCTCTTCCTTGCCTATCCTTTCCAATCTTCCCATCACCCCCGCAAGGCCCTTGTTCATCATAGCAGGTGATGCCGCTTGGGCGAGGTACTGGTCATTCTCCCCAGTTGTATCCCCAGAACCCAATGTCTCACGCTCCAGGACACTGCCCTTGAGGCGGTAGAGGTGGGATCCCTCGCTGAGTCCGTGGGAGAAACCAACCCTGGAGGGTAAACAGATAAAGAAAGAATAATAATAATAATAATAATAATAATAATAATAATAATAATAATGTCTAAGAAAATCTGGAATTTTGCTAGACCTAATAGTGACAACGTTCAGATGGTTCCAATAATGTAAGAAGATCTGAAACAGATCTGAAACAGATCTGAACTCAGAAAATTAGGTCAATAACAAGAATAAATCTACACGATTGGTCCAAAGCTAATTGAGGTTTAAAGTGGAAAACCAGACCCAAAAAGGAAGGGGACCTCCGACAGAAAAGCTAAGTAAGACCCTGATAGAACCCTTAAGAATTACTGGCAGGAAGTAAAGCCCGACAGACGAAAAAAAAATCTAGACATTGAAAATGAAATTGGTTATTAAGGGGATACGGAATGGGTATTTTCACAAAAATTGTCATTTTGATATTATTGTTATTTCTTAATATGTCAAATGTCCTTTTTAAAATGGTGTATGAATTATGATGATATGATAACTACAAGCGTGCTTTTAAAAATAATTTTTATGATGATGCACGCTAGATTTCTGCTGTTAGTAGACATGACGGTCTCTTGCAAGTCACTTGACCAACGTTCTATTCAGTGGTACAAGGCTAGGGATTTATAATACTTAGAGGACGGTAACTCTACGGCTTTCAAAGTGGTTCAGGATTCCAAACCCTATGGAAATAATGTAAATATAACCAAACTGGAATGTAATGGTCACGTTCTGAAACATATGGGGACAAGATTGGGACGACTAAAATCAACCATGAAGGGAAAGAAACTTACTGATGGTAGAACATTAGAGGGTAAGAACAGATTGACTGATTCAGTCATTGATACTCTCCAGAATTACTATGGTCTGGAAATCAGGCAAAATACTGATAATGTGGAAGCAATGAGGAAAGCTGTCTGGGCATCATACCTAGGTATTTCCACAATAATTCCAGTACTGAAAATCCAGTACATGGCTTGTGTCCTTCAGGGACAGGCAGCTGGTACAAATATAACAGGAACAAACTAACAGGGGAGAAATATAACCATCCTCACAGTTTGCCACCAGCCATTATGGATGAAATCAAACCAATTTTCAGGGATCCTTCTAACAAAAATCTCCTGAAAAAATGCCTGCACGGTAGGACACAAAACCCAAACGAATGTGTCAATAGTGTCATTTGAACCATCTACCCAAAGTGTTGTGTGGGTATTAGCACACTTCATTTTGGTCTATATGATGCTGTTTCAAGTTTTATCCAGGGAAACATCACAAAGTGCAAAGTTCTACAAGTGTTAGTGTTGAATGTTGGGTGTCGAACTGTTGATGCAATGTTGCGTAGTGACCTGGTAAGACTAAGGTCTGCTGAAAATGCCATTAAAAATAGCCCTTCAAGCCAGAAAGGACAGGAGAGGCGCCAAGAAGAGACTACAAGAGGAATTTGATAAGACCCAGATAATCCAAGCTATGGACCTGGCATGCATTGATGTGTTAACTTTGAAGCCCGTTTCCCATAAGTTTACTTTTTTAATACTTAAGGTGAATTTTCTCAGCCAGTTTTGAATATATGAACTTGAAATTTTTAGAACATCCTGATAAATAACTCTTTCTACTGCTGAAACAACAGTTTTTAATTAGTCTGTATATTACAAATTTTATTAGCAAAAATATATTCTAAAAATACGAAAAATATCTAGTTTCAAATTAAAAAATAATATCTTTCTTAATTAGGTCCTTATAAAACTTATGCCTGTTTCAGCAGAAGACCAAGATATTCAGCTATAAGCTGCAAAAATTTGAAGTGTCTACCTTCAGTGGTTTCAGAGAAAAGTACAATATAAAAAGCCGATTTTATCATTGGAAGCATAGGGCTTCGCTTATTTATGAACAGCAAAGCATGGTAAAATATCACAAACTTGTGTTTTCAATTACGGTTCAAATTTAAAGCAACATGACAGTAACTTTTCTGAAAGGCATCTGGAAGGTGGATATTCTGAGGGTTATCTAAAAGTTTAGCTTGAGGTTGATCCTCAAGTGATTGTGTGTCCGCCTCTGTGGTGTGGTGATTAGTGTGATTAGCTGCCACCCCCCGGAGGCCCGAGTTCGATTCCTGCCTCTGTTGTGTAGTGGTTAGTGTGATTACCTGCCACCAAATTTGGAAAGTGGTACGAGGACTGGAACGGGGTCCACTCAGCCTCGAGAGATCAACTGAGTATAGATGGGTTTGATTCCCAACTCAGACATCCTCTAAGTGGTTTTCCATGGATTCCCACTTCTGCTCCAAGCAAATATCGGGATGGTACCTAACTTAAGGTCACCGCCGCTTCCTTCCCTCTTCCTTATCGATCCCTTCCAATCTTCCTATCCCTCCACAAGGTCCCTGTTCAGCATAGCATGTGAGGCCGCCTGGGCGAGGTACTGGTCCTTCTTCCCGGTTGTAACCCCCGACCCAAAGTCTCACGCTCTAGGACACTGCCCTTGAGGCGGTAGAGGTGGGATCCTTCGCTGAGTCCGAGGGAAAAACTGACCCTGGAAGGTAAACAGATTAAGAAAGAAAGAAAGAAAGAAAGAAAGAAAGAAAGAAAGAAAGAAAGAAAGAAAGATAAATAAGAGAATCCTCTAAAGGAGCCGTGATAAATGTCAGTGGTCCGCCTCTGTGGTGTAGTGGTTAGCGTGATTAGCTGCCATCCCCGGAGCCCCGGGTTCGATTCCCGGCTCTGCCACGAAATTTGAAAAGTGGTATGAGGGCTGGAACGGGGTCCGCTCAGCCTCGGGAGGTCAACTGAGTAGAGGTGGGTTCGATTCCCACCTCAGCCATCCTGGAAGTGGTTTTCCGTGGTTTCCCACTTCTCCTCCAGGCGAATGCCGGGATGGTACCTAACATAAGGCCACGGCCGCTTCCTTCCCTCTTCCTTATCTATCCCTTCCAATCTTCCCATCCCTCCACAAGGCCCCTGTTCAGCATAGCAGGTGAGGCCGCCTGGACGAGGTACTGGTTGTATCCCCGACCAAGAGTCTGAAGCTCCAGGACACTGCCCTTGAGGCGGTAGAGGTGGGATCCCTCGCTGTGTCCGAGGGAAAAACCGACCCTGGAGGGTAAACAGATGATGATGATGATGATAAATGTCAGTGTTTGACAGGAGAGGTTGAATTCGCTACCGAGGAATTGATTAGCATTACACTCTCGTTGGTCTATAGGCTATATATAGGCCTCTAAGACATCGCTTAACGTATTGTGGGTGATACTGCAGACGTGTGACCGATTCCTTGGCTGAAGTGTTGAGGCCTTCGGTTCAGAGGGTCCCATGATCGATTCCCGGCCGGGGAGAGGATTTTAATCGCGTTTGATTAATTTTTTTACAAGTTGCTTTACCTCTCACCGACGCAGATAGGTCTTATGGCGACGATGGGACAGGAATGGGCTAGGAGTGGGAAGGAAGCGGCTTTGACCTTAAATAAGGTCCTCGTTGGTATGTATAATCCGTTAAGGATGTAACGTCAGTGTGTAAGACAGCCGTACAGTCAACTTGGGGAGTTTGAAGATCATGCGAGAGTGTGATGTGTTGTTAGGTGAAACACAGTGTTTGTGTTGTGTACATTAATAGAAGAAGAGCTGGCCTGAACATCCGGCAAAGACAATTACAAAAGGAAAATCATTACATTGTAATGATGCCATTGAACTAGTATTCCTCTTCATCCACCAACGAGAAGTAATAGGTCAGGGATGCCACTTATACTAACAGGATTGTCAATTTTCAAATAAATCCCACTCCTGTCAACGAAATCAAGTAAGTATATACGATTTAAACCTTGCATAAAAACCTGTTGGTCAGCCTCATTGAAATGCAAGTGAAGTAAAAGCTGGAAGAGACATGCAGTCTGCTGTTCCACAACTTGTCCGGCCTAACAAACATTTATTAACAGAAAACATACCTCGCAGTGGCACAGATGTCTGGAATATCTAACGGGGTACAGGAAGTATGAATTCTGTTTAATAGTGGTATGTATAGTTTAGAACGTGTTTCAACAGGATAATTCCGTAATAATTTACTAACGTAAGTCATGAAAGAAGATAATAATGTTAATAATAAATGGTAATAATAATAAATATTCTCTTAAATACGGTTTCGATCATTGAGGAGCCATTTATTGTCCAGATGTTGCGACATTTTACGAAAGAAAGCAATTATTCGCATTTCTTTAAACCATAATTTTCTAAAATCTTCAATATTTGGTTCTTCTTCTTCTTTATATGTTTACCCTCCAGGGTCGGTTTTTCCTCAGACTCAGCGAGGGATCCCACCTCTACCGCCTCAAGGGCAGTGTCCTGGAGCTTCAGACTCTGGGTCGGGGATAAAACTGTGGAGGAGGACCAGTACCTCGCCCAGGCTGCCTCACCTGCTATCCTGAACAGGGGCCTTGCGGGGGGATGGGAAGATTGGAAGGGATGGACAAGGAAGAGGGAAGGAAGCGGCTGTGGCCTTAAGTTAGGTACCACCCTGGCATTTGCCAGGAGGAGAAGTGGGAAACCACGGAAAAACACTTCCAGGATGTCTGAGGTGAGAATCGAACCTACCTCTACTCAGCTGACCTACCGAGGCTGAGTGGACCCCGTTCCAGCCCTCGTACCACTTTTCAAATTTCGTGGCAGAGCCGGGCCTCCGGGGGTGGCAGCTAATCACACTTACCACTCGTACACCACAGAGGCGGACAATATTTGGTTCTATTTTGCTATATATATACGAGCAGAACCCACTGATACGAATCAAATCATACCTCACACGCTAAAGTCTAGACCTACACTAACTGCAGGCCGGCGGTTTTAGTGCCACAAGATGGCAGCACTATTGCATCACTCAGGCACGTCATACCAACGTCACACTCATGTTGCTAGACACATTGGTACTTTCTCTTTAATGTGAGATATTGACGACTGTCGTCGCCCATGTTTTTTAATAATAATGTTATTTGCTTTACGTCCCACTAAATACTTTATGGTTTTCGGAGGCGCCGAGGTGCCGTAATTTAGCCAGTAAATCTACCGACATGGGGCTGATGTATTTGAGCACTTCCAAATACCACAGGACTGAGCCAGGATCGAACCTGCCAAGTTGGTGTTAGAAGGCCAGTGCCTCAACCGTCTGAGACACTCAGGCCGGCTCATGTCTTTCAGATAATATTTCGATTTGAAAACATCATGTTTCTGTAACACTCGCATGCTTAGTACGGCTCTGAAACTATAGACATATTGTGCGTCGATGACTATTATTATTATTATTAATATTATTATGGAAAAGAGTCCAGTCATTGATAACAATGGAACATTATTTTATTCTCTTAAATTGGTGCTTCTTTCGATGCACGTATTCTAGATCTCATGACTGAAAGGGGAATAGAGAAATGATACGGCATTTAAACCGTGTACAGTTCATGCAATTAGACGTAAACACTATTAAACCAGGGGAATTATTCGGGGACTGAACAGTCGACTGCGGAGAAGACAAGCGAGGAAAGGCATTTACCATTACGTAGCTTCGGAGAGACCCTCTCGCTATAAACATACCGACTATTTTGATACCTCCTTATCGCTGCAGATATTTCGTCCAAACAAGTTTCAACATTAATTAGTATTATACCTGAAAATAAGCATAGACTTTGCAATTCACTACTTGGAAGTAAGAATTTAAAAGTGGCGCTGGGTAGGATATATATTGCGCTGGCCGGACGACCGTATAGCAAAGAAGGTACTTGATTGGAACTCACAAGGAAAGAGGGAGAAAGGCAAACTCAGGATGACATGGTGACGGATAGTAAGAGTAGAAGGCCATCAACAGGGAAATCAAAGCCCCAGCTTAGAACGCACGAATGTAACGCTCTGTTGTTGCAGCCCTATGCTTCCCACAACGAGTTGAAGGATATTTGATCTTTACACGTTGCATCCTCTTGTTATCAAAGCCTAGAAAGATATCCGATTTCGATACAAAATAAGGACACGTTAGGGTACAAGAAAACCGGTCTAAAATGAGGGGGAAAAGAGTGCGTAAATTAATTCACTGTATCTAGAAAGCTTCAATAAACAGACAAAATGAGTAGATTTCTGGAATAATACCTTAAGATATGTTTTAGATTGAAAGTACATTATTTTCCCATTGTAGGCACAAAGTAAACCGAAACGTCGAAATGGACGAGCACGCAAACAGATGGCATCAAATTAAAATTCCCGTACATGGTAACTGAGGCCATAGGAGGAGGAATATCCTTATTATTATTATTATTATTATTATTATTATTATTATTATTATTATTATTATTATTATTATTATTATTATTATTATTATTATTATTATTATTATTATTATTATTATTATTAGCTTCCATGACTCAGGCGGTAGCGCGCTGGCCTCTCACCGCTGGATACCGTGGTTCAAATCCCGGTCACTCCATGTGAGATTTGTGCTGGACAAAGCGGAGGCAGGACAGGTTTTACTCCGGGTACTCCGGTTTTCCCTGTCATCTTTTATTCCAGCAACGCTATCCATTAACATTTCATTGCATCTGTCAGTCACTTATCATTGCCCCAGAGGAGTGCGACAGGCTTCGGCAGCCGGCACAATTCCTATCCTCGCCGCTGGATGGGGGCTTCATTTATTGCATTCCTAACCCGGTCAGATGACTGAAAACAGGCTGTAGATTTCCATTATTATTATTCTTCTTATTATTATTAGTAGTAGTAGTAGTAGTAGTAGTAGTAGTATTAGTATTAGTATTAGTATTAGTATTAGTATTAGTATTAGTATTAGTATTAGTATTAGTATTAGTATTAGTATTAGTATTGTCCGCCTCTGTGGTGTAGTGGTTAGTGTGATTACCTGCCACTCCCCGGAGGCCCCGGTTCGATTTCCGGCGCTCTGCAACGAAATTTGAAAAGTGGTACGAGTGCCGGAACGGGGTCCGCTCAGCCTCGGGAGGTCAACGGAGTAGAGGGGGATCCGATCCCCACCTCATCCGTCCTCGAAGTGGTTTTCCGTGGTTTCCCACTTCTCCTCCAAGCAAATGCCGGGATGGTACCTAACTCAAGGCCACGGCCGCTTCCTTCCTCTTCCTTGTCTATCCCTTCCAATCTGTCCATCCCTCTACAAGGCACCTGTGAGGCCGCCTGGGCGAGGTACTCGTCCTCCTACCCACTTGTATCCCACGACCCAATGTCTCACGCTCCAGGACACTGCCCTTGAGGTGGTAGAGGTGGGATCCCTTACTGAGTCCGAGGAAAAAACAACTGTGCAGTGTAAACGGATTAAGAAAGAAATAAAGATTATTTAGTAGTAGTAGTAGTAGTAGTAGTAGTAGTAATGTCGGCAGCCCTGAAGATGGTTTACCTTGGCTTCCCATTTCCACACCAGGTAAATGCTGGGGCAGTACCTTAATTAAGGCCACGGCCGCTTCCTTCCCACTCCTAGGTCCTTCCTGTCCCATCGTCGCCATAAGACCTATCTGTATCGGTGTGACGTAAAGTCACTGGCAAAAAAAATATTATTATTATTAGTCTATTATTATTATTATTTTTATTATTATTATTACTTATCGTGTATTTTTATTTTAGCATTTATTTAAATTCTTTTTACCTTTTTTACTTTTAATTTTTTCGTTATTCGTATAATTTGCCTTAAGCATTGACCGTAGTTTTAAGTGTAGCACAGAGTGACCCCTACACATATATACATACATACATATATACATACATACATACATACATACATACATACATACATACATACATACATACATACATACATAGTTCGATTCATTGCTGAACGATCAACATTCATGTCTTCGGTTCAGAGGGTCCCGAGTTCGATACTTGGCCTGTTCGGGGATTTTAATCGCGTCTGATTAATTCTTCTGGCTCGGGGACTGGGTGCTTGTGTTTGTCCAAACACACTCGCCTTCATATTCAGACAATAATCGACGCTACAAACCAGCACAGAAACATGCAATAGTGATTAGATCCCTTCGTATAGCGTTGGCGTCAGGGCATCCGACCGGCCATATACACTTGTGCGACACAATTCACACCCGCGACCCCACAAGTGTGGGCAAAGTAGTAGGAGAAGAATAAGAAGAGGATGCATACATCGATATACAGAGAATAAGCTATGAATTACCTTCAGTCAATGCCATGTTATTGCGCAATCTGTTCACAGTAATCATATCTGATTGCGAGAACAAAATCAAACCTTTGGAACGAATGTTACTTACTTGTTCGGTTCTGTTCTGCGCCCGCCACCACTTGGACTACCACGTACAACGGCAGTATCCATATCAACATCTTCATTGTATCCAAATACCTGCAATATTCATTCACGATCAGTAACAGACATGGATATCAAACAATGAATTACCATAAAGAGTTGGCTTTCATGAATTCCTGTGAAATTATTGCTATATAGTGTATAACGTATAAATATCACCTTTTTATCCCCTATTGGCTTTAAGAACTAAGGTAAAAGGATTTTTCCCATCTTATACTTATTTTGCTTTTATACCTAGTTTTTATGTATATACAAACATGTGTCATCTTAAATTCTAGCTAAACATTACAACAATACGTTTCATTCCATTTCGGAACATCTTCAGCTATATTCAGGAATTATTTCTGGTAATAATAATTTCGTGTGGCTATTTCTAGCCAAGTGCAGCCCTTGTAAGGCAGACCCTCCGATGAGGGTGGGCGGCATCTGCCATGTATAGGTAACTGCGTGTTATTACGGTGGAGGGTAGTGTTATGTGTGGTGTGTGAGTTGCAGGAATGTTGGGCCATTGGAATTAACAAATTAAAGTTAAAATCCCCGACCCGGCCGGGAATCGAACCCGGGACACTCTGAACCGAAGGCCAGTACGCTGACCATTCAGCCAACGAGTCGAACATTATTTCTGGTTAACAATATAGAGGAATTGTAATCAACTAAGGTTCTGGTCTTAAGGAGTTTCCCCCGGTTGTTACAGTTTCAAATTCAAAACTCAGTGTGTATTACAAGTTAATGGAAGGTACATTCCATAATATCAACAACATTTTTATATTTAGAAGGACCTCTTCTCCTTTAAAGACTAATGCCACAACGAATTATGACGCGAAATAACGTGTTCAGTGTTTTAATTCTCTACAGAAGAGATTTTAACTTCATTATCACCTTTAGTGTTCTCATTATTTTATGTGTGCCAAAATTAGTACTTTGTACGGTTTGCTTTTTTAAAGCTGAAGATGTTCCAAAATGGAATGTAACATGTTCCTCTAATGCGATCAAAATACGTCGTTTTATACGATATGTCGTTATAAGCGATGTCGTAATAAGCAAGTTTTTAAATACAGTGTTTATATAGGATTTAGATGGGACCATTAGATTTCGTCGTTATATCCAGTACGTCGTTAAAAACGATATCGCTATAAAAGATCTCAACTGTATGTGAAAAATGAAAATCCACAGCCTGTTTCCAGTCATTCGGTAGGGTCAGAAAGGGAATGAATGAAGCCCCATCTAGCGGCGAGGATAGGAATTATGCCGGATGCCGAAGCCTGTTGCACTCCTCTGTGGCAAAGATTAATTACTAACAGATGAAATGACATTGGAATGTGTTGCTGAAATTAAAGATGGCAGGGAAAACCAGAGTACCCAGAGAAAAACCAGTCCCGCCTCCACTTTGTCCAGCACAAATCTCACATACAGTGACCGGAATTTGACCACGGAACCCAGTGGTGAGAGGCCGGCGCGCTACCGAATAATCTGAAAAAATATCTAGTTGTCGTATTTTGAACTGCGTGATGACCTAAGTCTTTGAAGACTAACAAACTTTATCGAGAAAATTATAAGCTAATTTAAATACATGGTTGTTGACTTTCTTAAATTTTGTATTTGTATGGCGTAAAATGAAATGGCGCATGGCTTTTAGTGCCGGGAGTGTCCGAGGACATGTTCGGCTGGTCAGGTGCAGGTCTTTTGGTTTGACACCCGTTGGCGACCTGCGCGTCTTGATGAAGATGAAATGATGACGACGGCACAAACACCCAGCCGGGGCCCCTGTGACCAAAGCACACTGAGCCGGAGTGTATGACTTAAATTTGATAATAATGGCGTATGGCCTCCGGAGAGACCTGGTGCAGGTCTCTTTTCATAAGACGGCCTATGAGGCGACCTGCATGTCTGTGAAGATGAGGGCCCTATCTAGGATGATTTCTAATGCTGAATACGCCACACACACCCAGCCCCCGAGCCATTGGAATTAACCAATTAAGGTTAAAATTCCCGATCCGGCCGGGAATCGAACCCGGGACCCTCTGAACCGAAGGCCAGTACGCTGACCATTCAGCCAACGAGTCGGACAATTTGAAGGTACATGATAGTCAAAGTCTATATTTTTCTTAAATAATTTGAAATACAAAATTCGCTTTGAGAAAGGAAATATGATTATAATCGCGATTACAATGGAAAAACTGGAAGATGTAGTTAATGACCAGCAGGTGAAAAAGCCCGATGTTTTTCTTTAAACTCAGACCAACTTTGCGACAGTAGAGTAGAAAGGGGCTTGGGCTGGAGGAAGTAACGTAGTCTTAATTATGTTACATTCCAGCATTTTTCTGATGTGAAAATGAGAAATCACGGAAAAAATCACCTTCAGAGCTGCTGATAGTGGGATGCGAACCCAACATCTCCTGAATGCATGCTGGCATGTATATGGCACGAGCTGCGTTTCCAACTCGCATGCTGAACACTAAATCACATTTTAAGTACCAGATTCGTTTTTGGACTGTAAAAATAATTTCTCTTAACCCACCGCTGCGGTCTACTCTAGGGCTATAGTGACCTTGGTTTGATTCCCGACGATGAATAGGATGTTTGGAACTGAGTGCACAGGTCCGAGGAAATATAATTCGAGAGAATATTTCACTTTTGGCCATCCTAGAAGTAGGATCTCATTGTTTCCAAATTTATCGCCAGGTCTAAATTTGGGTCAGTCTTAGAGCGAATTGATTACAGCCGCACAATTACACCTACCACATCGACACAGGTTATCAGACAAGAGTTCGCACACTAAACGCATAAGGTATTGGCTATGATGTCCCAGACTCCGTATGGGAAGCTACAACGACAACAACAACAACACACTACAAGTTTGTTCCATGAGAATGTTGTTGAAAGTTACTAGTTGAGATTCAGAACTAGCTGAACGAACTCTCAGGAATTTCAACTGATACTTGAATATTTGAGAAATTTAAGGATGACCCATCGAAACACTTTTATGGGCTGAGAATATTGTACATCCTCACTAGGGTTCGGAAGTTTATGACTTGAAGAAGCACAAAATATGCAAGCAAATATGCCCTAAATATGACCTAAAAAAAGGTAAAATGTGAGTTAAGCATTTTAGGGATAATAGCAGGTATTAGAGTATTACTAACATTAAGCGTGCCAAAAAGTGATAAGCGATAATACAGCAAACATATTTAGTCATACAAACTGACAGAGCTACAGGAGGTAAATTAAAACTTTATACATTCATTGAATCACAGCCCTGCTCATTCTGATTTTCCTAAAAAGTAACCAAAAATTAAGTATCTGTCGACGTATTTTCGTACAGTATTTCTTCCTTTCTCGGAATCATGTCTTGTAAACCTGCACCAAATCTCTTTAGGGAAAGGAAAGAAAAATTCATTTTGAAATCCTCTGTTTGAAAATCGACGCAGATAGCATGTACCTTATTAAAAAGCGACGCTTAAATTTGAACAAAAATGTTCAAAATATGACCTATGAGCAGAATATGAGCAAAGTAATCAAGTTCAAAATATGACCTATGAGCAGAATATGAGCAAAGTAATAAAGTTCAAAATATGACCTATGAGCATAATATGAGCAAAGTAATAAAGTTCAAAATATGACCTATGAGCAGAATATGAGCAAAGTAATAAAAATGTTCAAAATATGACCTATGAGCAGAATATGAGCAAAGTAATAAAAATGTTCAAAATATGACCTATGAGCAGAATATGAGCAAGGTAATAAAAATGTTCAAAATGTCACATATGAGCAGAATATGAGCAAAGTAACAAAAATGTTCAAAATATGACCTATGAGCAGAATATGAGCAAAGTAATAAAAATGTTCAAAATGTCACATATGAGCAAAGTAATATGCATTTGGTCTATGCAACATAGAATTGCTTTAAGGGACCCATCATTCACAGTTATTTGTCAGATTTCGGGTAAAATGACCTCAGGAATGAAATATGACTTTTCCTTAACATCCGAACAGTAGCGTTTCGTGACATTTTACTCTGGCAGACTGTGCCGCCATCTCTTTCCCCTCCCCAATCGGTCCAGTTTTCACCGACCAGCACCACAATACTTTCAGGTGAATAATAATAATAATTCGATGACATTGGCTGAACAGAAATCTGCTTTCACTACAACATTAAGTAATTAACTACACTACAACGGCATTTATGCACATACATTAACTGGCTAGCAGCTAACTCAATCCTGACTACTATGGCACTGCACTGTTTCACAGATGAAAATCATAAATGATAATAACAATACTCATAAAAATAAATAAACAGCGCTCTGCCGAATTTTTCTCTCCTTGTTCAAATTGCAAAGCATGAAAACGTATTTTAAAATTTGACGACTCTACAAACAGCGTTGTCACGTTATGGTTACATTTTGAATCTTTATTCTTTATAAAACTGAATTGTTCAAATAGTATTCATTGTTTTGTAAAATGTTTTGGAATTAATCCCTAAAAACAGTTAATGTAAAACAAGGTGGGGGGGGGGGGAAGCCTAGGTACATTGTAAAGTGGTTGGCAATGTTGCTGAGGGCTCCGCCGTTCAGCGCTTACATCCGCCTGCACTCTTCCTTTCCCTTACAAGCCCATATTGTCCTTCCAGGCTCCTCACACACCCTACACACTTGCTAACTCTAGGGACTTACTGAGGGCTCTGCCGTTCAGCGCTTACATCCGCCTGCACTCTTCCTTTCCCTTACAAGCCCATATTGTCCTTCCAGGCTCCTCACACACCCTACACACTTGCTAACTCTAGGGACTTACTGAGGGCTCTGCCGTTCAGCGCTTACATCCGCCTGCACTCTTCCTTTCCCTTACAAGCCCATATTGTCCTTCCAGGCTCCTCACACACCCTACACACTTGCTAACTCTAGGGACTTACTGAGGGCTCTGCCATTCAGCGCTTACATCCGGCTGCACTCTTCCTTTCCCTGACAAGCCCATATTGTCCTTCCAGGCTCCTCACACACCCTACACACTTGCTAACTCTAGGGACTTACTGAGGGCTCTGCCGTTCAGCGCTTACATCCGGCTGCACTCTTCCTTTCCCTGACAAGCCCATATTGTCCTTCCAGGCTCCTCACACACCCTACACACTTGCTAACTCTAGGGACTTACTGAGGGCTCTGCCGTTCAGCGCTTACATCCGGCTGCACTCTTCCTTTCCCTGACAAGCTCATATTGTCCTTCCAGGCTCCTCCCGCACCCCACACACTTGCTAACTCTAGGGACTTACTGAGGGCTCTCGTGCCACAGTTCGAACGCCTCAAGACTAAAGAGAAAGCATCGTGCTTGCTAGACAGCAGCCTCGGTCTGAAAACCTTTGCCATTTCACGAATAAGCAAAATAGAAAATCAAAATGTTTAAAGCCGAAATAATAAAGATAACGTTGTATAACTGAATGGCACACCATATAAGTTCGACGTCACTACATTTGTCCATCTCTTTATGTAATCAATTACAGAGTGAAATACCTTAAATGTTTTTGAGAAGCCGCCGGGGTGGCGCCCAAAAACCCTTCATGCACGAATCGCCACTGTATCCGAACTTTAATCATCATATTTTGTTTTCTTTCCTCTCTAATAGTCACACGAAATTATTATTCACAATCGCGTTCCTTGGTTCGTTCGGACAGTACTCGGTACTCCAAGCATAAATATTATTCACAATGCACCATATCTATAGCATGTTATACTCAGTTATTTAGAGAGCAGAATGCAAATTATGAACTCTCACCTGCTCTATTACTGTGTTCCCCCGGAGTCAAACGTCGACACGTGATGTTTATGAAGATCTGGCACAGACGCGTGTGGAGCTGCCGTGCATGTTACATTAAATACACAAGAACGACAAAGCCAGACAGCGGACGAGGAGAAACTCTTCCCGCCTCTGAAGAGTGACGAATTCTCTCCATATCCCATCCCCACTTTCAATGGAGTTCCCTACTTCAAGTTCACAAACGATCCCAAATCGCCTGGAGAGATCCTTTACATGAGAAAAGCAATACGTCGTGAATGTCCAGAGAAATTCACGTATACCGGCTGTCCACTGTTAAACTGACGGAATTCAGCGCGGCACAGATTGCAATGATCGTAAGAGCCTGAAATTTCGTAGATATGCTTACTAAGCAATGCACTCGCGATTTATGGCACAAAAATTATTAGTTGAAAGTTTGTATGTTTTATTCTTTTACGATTTGCCGTACGTCGCAGTCAAACTGGGGAAAGGTGTTAGACAGGGTTGATGCTTATCACCAACTTTGTTTAATATTTACTTGGAGGAAATTATCTGTGAATGCTTGGATGGTAAAAGAGGAGGTAAGAGAATTGATTGTATAAGATTTGCTGATGATATGACAGTAATAGCTGAAAATGTGAAGGACCTCCGCAAAATGCTGAGAGAATTAAACAAAAAGTGTGAAGAGTATGGAATGAATATAAACAAAAAGAAAACCAAATTCATGATACTTGGAGGTAAAGGTGAAAAAGCGACAATCAAGATAGGGAAATTATTGAACAGGTGAATAAGTTAAAGTGTCTTGGAAGTATTGTAACTGAAGACTTTCACTCTATAACAGACTTAAAAGCTCGAATTGCCTTAGCCAAGGAAAGCTTCAACAAGAAGAAAAAACTGTTTTGTGGCCCGCTAGAGAAAGATCTGAGGAAGAGACTTGCAAGGTGTTACATATGGAGTATAGCTCTATATGGCGCTGAAACATGGACATTAAGGAAGGAAGAACAGAGAAGAATAGAGAATAGAGGCATTTGAGATGTGGATTTGACGAAGAATTGAAGGGTAAAGTGGGAAAATAAAATATCAAATGAGGAAGTTCTGAAGAGGGTGGGAGAAGTAAGGAGCAAGCTGACCGTAATTCAAAATAGGAAGAAAAGTAGACACAACACTTTACTACGAGTAGCAATTGAAGGGATGATAAAAGGAAAACGAGGAAGGGGAAGGAGACGATATCAGTTATTAGACAGCATTAGAAAAAGAAAGGAAGATTATGCAGAAGTGAAGAAAAGGGCACAAGATCGAAAGATATGGAGGTCACAGCCATAATTGGACCTGCCGGATGGCAGGACAACCTATGATGATTACGTCGCACCGACACAGAAAGGCCTAGGAGTGGGACGGAAGCGACCGTGGCCTTAATTAAGGTACATCCCCAGCATTTGCCTGGTGTGAAAATCGAAAACCACGGAAAAACATCTTCAGGGCTGCCGATAGTGGGATTCGAACCCACTATCTCCCGGATACAAGCTCACAGCCACGCTCCCCTAACCGCACGGCCATCTCCCGCGGTTTGATTACTTTTTGCTGCGAGAAACCTTCAGTAAAGACCGTATCATCTCTTAGGCATTTTCCAGATGGGTTGCCTTCAAATCCCTCCACCTAAATCCATGTGACTTCTGGTTGTGGGGATATTTGAAGGATTGTGTCTATTCAGGGATATATCCGGTCTCTGCCTGATCTTTTTTTTTGCTAGGGGCTTTACGTCGCACCGACACAGATAGGTCTTATGGCGACGATGGGATAGGAAAGGCCTAGGAGTTGGAAGGAAGCGGCCGTGGCCTTAATTAAGGTACAGCCCCAGCATTTGCCTGGTGTGAAAATGGGAAACCACGGAAAACCATCTTCAGGGCTGCCGATAGTGGGATTCGAACCTACTATCTCCCGGATGCGAGCTCACAGCCGCGCGCCTCTACGCGCACGGCCAACCCGCCCGGTCTCTGCCTGATCTAAAGGCTAGCATACAACGACATGCCGCTCTGATTTCACCCGACCATGCCTTGTTACGGATGCAGCATGTTGCTGAGTTGGGAGGCCATACTGAACACTTTTGTAATCCTGACAAACGTGCCAGAAACACCGTTATCATGTGTTTTATTGCCTTTTATTGTGCGACCTTACCACTGCCTAAGGCGCCATATTTTCGCCTGGTGGCAAAACTTGGAACTAGTAATTTTTTGCCATAATTCGCAACCGCATTGCTTAGTTAGTTTATCTACGAAATTTCAGACTCCTGCGATCATTACAGCCTGTGATGTGCCGCTCTGAACACCGTCAGTTTAATTGTGGACATCCTGTACTATCCATCTCTCCAATACTTGAGGTAGTTAGTGAACTTGTCAAATACATGGCAACTGACAGAAGTGGCGCAGTCGGTTAGACGTCATCTTTCTCTTCCCAAGAGAGCGAATTCGATCCTGGCAGAGGTCGGCGACATCTGAGTGTGTTTAGAGCTCACAACTTCACGTCGTTAGCGTGCGGCACGTTAAAGAACTCAGGAAACAAACCCCTGGCACAGCGTATTAAAGACATGGAACTGCCAAAACGACTTTTGCCCAGCCAGATGGCCTGCATGTATTAGTGCGTCACGTTGTCAGCGTGACGACATCTTCAGCCTATTGCTTGGCTTTCGTGACCGGGTCCGTTATCTCTCAAATTAGTTAGCTCCTCAGCTGGTCTCACGAAGCTTAATAAACTTAATTTCTACCCTCAGCGCAGAATTGAAATCCTTGGACTGGTTGGGCATTGAACATAGGTCCTTTGGATAAGAGACATGCACCCTACTACTACACAAAGGGGCTGGCATCATTAACACCTACAGGACAACATTCCGACACTCTGGTGACATTACAGTCTATAAGGAGGCGTTAAATGAATAACATTCTAAAAACGCACATCCAGTACCATACGATGTAACAAATATTGATGTATCATTTCACAGAAATTATGACATTCTGATGAAATTATATAAGAATACGCGTGAACTACTTACATTTATTATTGATGTAGGTTCTTACGGCCGATGTTAATCGACAACTTTCGATGGTTTTCCGGGTTATTAGGCCACGCTGGCATTTTAAAAATAGTCCATATTTCAACTACACTACGTAAGTCATTGTCAGGACGAAATGTTACACGCCGGTGAGCGCCCATACTTTTATATCATCTGCTATTATGCTTGCCTGTTAGTATTTTGCCTATATTAATTTTATACTTAAGTCAGCCTCGTGTCGGTAGATTTACTGGCACGTAAAGAACTCCTGCGAGACTAAATTCCGGCACCTCGGCGTCTCCAAAAACCGTTTAGGTAGTTAGTGAGTCGTAAAGCCAATAGCATTATTATCTTAAAAATAAGTTCCCATAAGGAAACCATAATTTAATTTCATCGATTACAAATGTTAAAATCGATGAAATTAAATTATGGTTTCCTTCTTAGCTATTCGCATGAATGTGCTTTTGTCATTTTGTTCTTAATGAACATATGCTTTTGGTTAGGAAGAGGGGTCTGAAAATGGGTGAGTTGTAAGTTTCCCAGCTATCACTTGTCGCAGAAACCGGTTCTAGAATAGCGACATTCCTTTCCCCTGGACCTACGCCATCGTACTGACAAACTGCTTCCGTGTAGTCACCATCCCTCTAGCCGTAACTGTCAGATCTCGTAATGACATCCTAACCAGATGTCAAGTTACTGAAAGAGAGTACTCCTCACTGACAAACATGACGGCAGCAAACGACTACTCGAAGAGAGAGTTCTCACCTTGCACAACAGGTTCTACAACAACTCAGCCCAGCCGGAAATGATTCCTCCAAATAAACGTATTGCATTTGGCTACAAAACTGAAGGCTCATGTAACACTCACTCCGGAACTCATCCTTGAAGTAGGATGTTTCCATGTTACCTATATCGAGTTGACGGGAACTTCAACGTTTATTTCTCGGTATGCCTCCTTTAATCAAAACTTCCTTAACTTAATCTACCTCCTTTCCTTCATATCCCTTTTTCTCTTCTGATTGCCCTCTATTGTACATAATGTAATATTTATTTCTCACAGTACTATACCGTTACTCATGTGTCATATCTGTACTTATATTACTGTGCTTGGCTATTTTTACATTCAATAATTTTCCTCGTTCTTTTCGTTGATCGGACACGAACTCCGCAATTCAGAAAATATCGAGGAATTGTCCACTAATCCCCTTTCCTGAATTCCGCAACTTACCCTTCAGGTTGAAAAGAAGGTACCGAGCTCGATAGTTGCAGTCGCTTAAGTGCGGCCAGTGTCCAGTATTCGGGAGATAGTGGGTTCGAACCCCACAGTAGGCAACCCTGAAGATGCTTTCCTGTGGTTTACCATTTACACACCAGGAAAATGCTGGGGCTGTACCTAAGTTAAGGCCACGGCCGCTTCCTTTCAACTGCTGGCCCCTTCCTGTCCCATCGTCACCATAACACCTGTCTGTGTCGGTGCGACGTAAAACAACTAGCAAAAAAAAACAGGTGCTTGAACCTGGCGGCAAAGAAGAGCATGGTAGAGGTGAATCTAGTGCCGAGAAAGTGAAAAGTGCTGTTAGACGTTTAGTATAGTGATACCGAAGATGGAGAACAGTGTAAAACTTATGTATAGTGAAAGAGGTCAGACACTCTTACCTTTTATTACTTTACATTCAGACATAATAGGAAAGTGAAATGTGCTGGTGATCAGGGTTGGAGATGCTCGAAGGAGAACTGTAATGCCAAACTTTTTACACTGGGGAGTGATCATGTTTTGTCTAGGCGCGTGGGGAATCACACTCATAGATCCATCTTGAGAAGAGTACAAACAGACTCTTACATTCGGCTAAGCAGTGTCGGCTCTGGTTCAGTACAAAAAACTGACAAGAAAACTAAAGAATGACATCCAGAAGAAAATTGAGCATTGGCAAAACGGTGAAACGTGTTTCGCACAAAGATTAAATGTTATCGTTAGTTTAAAACTATCTTCTGAATAACAATACTTGCAACTGAAGCTCGTTATTATATGGCTTACTGATGTGTTAGGGGGAGTGACCAAGAGAGAATCGCAGGTCTGCTTCTAGTTGCACAGTTCGTCTACTGGCAGTAAGGGCAGTTAGACTAGTGGTTTTACGTCGCACCGACACAGATAGGTCTTATGGCGACAATGGGATAGGAAAGGACTAGGATTTGGAAGGAAGCGGCCGTGGCCTTAATTAAGGTACAGCCCCAACATTTGCCTGGTGTGAAAATGGGAAACCACGGAAAACCATCTTCAGGTATGCCGACAGTGGGGTTCGAACCCACTATCTCCTGGATGCAAGCTCACAGCCGCGCGCCTCTAACCGCACGGCCAACTCGCCCGGTAAGGGCAGTTTTGGGCAAGTTGCTGAGTTCGGGTGTTGAGCATTCAAAAGTTGCGGAATTCGTGTGAGCCGTTTTCATCTGTCATTTCTATTGTTAGTTGTTGTTTCTCTACAGTAATCTTGTTAGTTTTTAATTTTCTTCCGCTAATTTTGTCATTAATTGATCTTTCTTCGTTGCTCTTTCATTTATTTTTTATATTTGCATTGTGCTACTCTATTGTAAATAGATTTTTCACTGCGGAACTCTGTAATTTGACATCCAACTGTTTTGGTTTCCTAAACAAATACATATCAAGAGAGTCATTTCCTTAGCCCCAAGAGAAAAATAAGGCCTCTTTCACACTAGGCACCGGCAGCAGAGTCTGTGTGACTGGAAACTCGGGTCTCTTCCACTGTGAAAGCAGATACACGCGGAGACCGTTCAAGTTCCATGAGTCTCAGCTAGCGAGAACTGTTTATTTTTCAAACATGACAATTCTTGGAATTCTGTCTTAGAAACAACATAGAATTTGATCTTTGATTACTCCCAGGGAGTGGAGTTGGAGTCAGGATGCTGAGAGGACCATATATTTTCTCCTAATACCATCACGGAGTAAGAAAAAACTAAACAGAAGGAGGCGAGTATGGGTTCACTCTGGAATTCGGGATTGTCACACAGGAACAAAACGTGTCCCACAAAGCAGGGCGATCTTGGATAGCATCAATTAGAGCCGCACCATCCAAAATACACCTTGTCTTTACTTTCGTCAATGTACCGAAGGTCCAGGTGACTAATGCGAACACCCAGACGCTACTAACATCCTTATGCAAGAGTTCGTCTGAGCTGCACATGTTGCCTCTAGGTCACCAGGCCTGAGTCACAGGAAGCCTAATCTGAAGGGGTCAAGGAGCTTCTCGTTTGAACATCCAGACCTGCCTTTCACTACACCCGCAGCGTCACACTGAGACTCGTCTCCAGGAGGCTAGTATGAAAGGGGGCCTACGGTCGTATTTTCATTTTTTTTCATTCCATAACATGTTAGGATCATTCTCACTAATGAGCTGAAGAGTAAATCATGGCTATTGAAATTTATTTGAATGGGATAGTATTGTTCAGCAGCTGGCACATGTAAGTTGTAACCTTTCTTACACGCTCGTTGAAGTCTCTCTCTTCTTCGAAATGCATAGTGACGGTTGCATCATCCTAATAGGTTTTTTAATGAACGAATCATCAGGATCTTTTGATTAAAAAACACTATCACTTGAGGAATGGCATTAAAGTTCCATATCAGATTTCCGAGCCTCCGTGGCTCAGACGGAAGCGCATCGGCCTCTCACCGCTGGGTTCTGTGGTTCAAATCCCGGTCATTCCATGTGAGATTTGTACTGGATAAAGTGGAGGCAGGTCAGGTTTTTCTCCGGGTACTCCGGTTTTCCCAGTCATCTTTCATTCCAGCAACACTCTCCAATATCATTTCATTTCATCCGTCAGTCATTAATCATTGTCCCAGAGGAGTGCCATAGGTCTCGGCAGCCGGCACAACTCCCATCCCCGCGGCAAGATTGGGGCTTCATTCATTCCATTCCTGACCCTGTCACTGACTGGAAAACAGGTTGTAAGTTTTTTTCATCAGAGTTCCCTCTCCATATTAAATGTCACTTGTTACATATAGGTCATGATTCTACCATAACATTCTTTTGCCTCTTCGTGTGTGTTTGAACACCTTCAAGCACATTGTGTGCAAATGGAAATCCTTGAAGTGAAATCAATTACCTTTTGTTGTTCAAAAAAGTAACTTGAGTTTTCTACTTCTTTTTCTTCATCTTATTCTCTTATTCTTCCTACAGACTGGCGGCGTCTTTGGTGTGAGTTGTATCGCACATGTTAATTTTGCCCTGCTATACAGCCGGATGCTCTTTCTGACGCTAACCCTATGTGGGAGGATGTAGTCACTATTGCGTGTGCGTGTTTCTATGGTACTCGGTAGTGTGATGTGTGTGTATACGAAGAGCATATTGAGATAAACATAAATACCCAGTCCCCAAGTCATAGGAGTTAACCAGACGCGGTAGAAATCCCCGACCCGGTCGGGAATCGAACATGGGACACTCTGAAACGAAAACCACGACGCTGTCCATTCAGCCAACGAGTCCAACAACATACGTCACATATAATTTTCAATATTGTTTTATTAGCATGTGATGTAATTGATCAGTAATTGTGTATGATTGTATCCCGCCCCTTAGATTCTATCTTTAACAACGTTGTTCCGCGAACACACGCCTCTTCAGTAGTGGTTCCGATAACTTTGTTAAACGAGCAAAGAATAACTGCTGGAACCTCCCCATATGACCTAGTCTGCGTATGTGGGCCGTGTTGACCAAACTTTCATGGCGCTATGAGTTGCATTCTTCATATCTATTAACATGACACTGCTACTTATAACTGCCACACAGCTCTTGAATAAAACATTGTATGTGCGAGCCTGTTGACTCTTTCTCTTTTAGTGAGGCTTTCGCTAACTCTGATGGCCTTGCAGCTCACATTTTACGAGCTTCATCTAGACACGTCTGCTTAGTACTGAACTTACACGGAGACCTTGCCAACGTGTTCCGAACGATTTGATCTATTTTCAGCATATACACAGATCATAGCGAGAATTTTGACCTTTTCGAAATACACGACGAAACATCCACCCAATTCTGACAAAAAGGCATTTGAATATCGAAATTGCTTCACAATACCAGGATCGACGCATTCTTACAATGAATGCTCAGCGTAGAGTAAACATTCCGCTTCATAAGCTCGTGATACATTCATCAAATTTCACCTCCGGAGTGTTGTTGTTTTTTTTGTTTGTTTGCTTTTTGCGATGGACGAAAATACTCCTCGTGTATGCGTAAACTTGTCCTTTGTTCGATTTGCTAGATGCTACTATATAAATTACTGCTCCTTTTGCATTTATGATCGCTACCACCCTAGTTTATGTACCAATCCATAGACATAACACAACCCTCGCAAAGATATATACTATACTATAAATGACAGACAATAATATATCGACGAAGACGTACAAAAAAACAGGTTCAAATGCTGGGTATCTCAGTGTGATACCAAACTCGTAATCTACGCAGTTCTTGAAACATAACGTTTATCAATTAGTAACATCCTATTTACACCAGACGTCCTTCTTTCGTAATGTCCGTCCTCCCGAAATGTGTGTATATGTCAGAACGTCCAAATGCTCTCCTTTAAATATCGTAAACTTCAAACGTCTTGTTTTCTTTTAATAGCATGACCAAAGAGAGAGACCATTTGAGATCATGTTCTACATTCGCCAGTAGTCCGTATAAATGATGCGAACTAATCCTATTATGTACAGTATGTGCTCTTTGGTCATAGAGACTAACAATTTTCACAAACTCGGGTTGACAACACATCCACACATCTCGAATTCCTTGGTTTTGTCCCGTCGGGTTGACAACACATCCACACATCTCGAATTCCTTGCTTTTGTCTCCGAATTCCGTTAACATCTGTGTGGCCATTTAGCCAACTGGGCATGCTCATTACATGTAATATGTAAGAGTCAACAGTATAACATGTCCTTCTCATGCTGAACAACAAAGAACAATGGCTAAACGGAAAAGTATTTTCAACTGTGACTTGCGGGAAAAATATAAACTCATCAAAAAGGCACATTCGGGCAGTAATGGACATCCTTTTCCTTTACAAATACATCTCTCGTAAGGCTATTCCACTGAGTAAAAGGAATTTTGACAACAGAAAATCTGTTATAAAAGTGAACTCTTTTTTTCCCTTTTTTTTACAATTTTGTTTTACGTCGCACCGACACATACAGGTCTTATGGCGACGATGGGATAGGAAAGGGGCTAGAAGTAAGACGGAAGAGACCGTGGCCTTAATTAAGATACAGCCCCAGCATTTGCCTGGTGTGAAAATGGGAAAACACGGAAAACCATCTTCGGGGCTGCCGACAGTGAAGTTCAAACACACTATCTCCCGGATGCAAGCTTACAGCTCCGCGCCTCTAACCACACAGTCAACTCGCCCAGTAGTAAACTCTAAAAGCCATTATTATGATAAAGTGCAATTTCCAGTAATGAGTTCTTGAATTTTTTTTCAGCGTTTCCCTATGTATTAAGAAAAATAACATCATCTGAAAACATTTGCAACATCACTTTGTCCTCTGTTACGAGTCTGAATAACTTAAATTGCGTATTAAAATGATATACTAGGCCTACCCATCTCATTTAAAAGTAAAAACTCTAAAAGCCATGATGACGGAACAAGTCTAATTTCCGGCAAACTTGTAATGAGTTCTTCAATATTATGAAGCGCTCCCCACTCCTTATTTATAAATATCTTTTATTTATTTATTTATTTATTTATTTATTTATTTATTTATTTATTTATTTATTTATTTATTTATTTATTTATTTATTTATTTATTTATTTATTTATTTATTTATTTTATACGTTTACCCTCCAAGGTTGGTTTCTCCCTCGGGACTCAGCGAGTGATCCCACCTCTACCGCCTCAAGGGCAGGGTCCTGGAGCGTGAGACGTTGGGTCGGAGGATACAACTGGGGAGGAAGGACAGTACCTCGCTCGGGTGGCGTCACCTGCTATGCTGAACACGGTGTCTTGTGGGAGAAGGGAGGATTGGAACGGGTAGACAAGGAAGGGGGAAGGAAGCGGCCGTGGCCTTAACTTAGGTACCATCCCGGCATTTTCCTGGAGGAGAAGTAGGAAACCACAGAAAACCACTTCGAGGATAGTTGAGGTGGGAATCGAATCCCCCTCTTCTCAGTTGACCTCCCGACGCTGAGTAGGCCCCGTTCCAGTCCTCGTAGCACTTATCAAATGTCGTGGCAGAGCCGGGAATCGAACCCCCTCCTTTGGGGGTGGCAGCTAATCTCACTAACCAGTGCACCACACAGGCGGACATTTATAAATAGCATCATCTGGAAAGTATAATATAACGTAGCATAATTTTGTCCTGTGTTAAAAGTCTGCAAAAAATTATACCAGTTGAATCAACTGCCCTTACCAATACTGTTTTATGCAAACCGCAATATTACGTGCGTCCTAAAATCATATCGTCGTTGAGCCTAGAAAACCGCCATGTGATAATATTTCAGCTTAGAACTCTGATCAGAAGGGTTCTATCATCTAAGGTTCAGTATTACGCGAACTATATCAACGAATTTTCGTTCTAAGTGATACTTGTGCTGCGGGTTAGTATTTTTCCTCTCAACATTGTCACATAGCGGCATTTCGAGGCGCAACGATGATATGTCCTTCAGGTACGCACAGTAAATACAGTAAAGCGGATATCTCTGTATTTAAGGCCTACAGAATAAAATAAAGCTCTTGTTCCACAATATTATTTTTTTTAAACAGAAAACACGAGTGGGCTCTCTAAATGATCTGATATACAGGGTTATTCACCTAACATGTTACACAGTCTAAACCATTAAATATATCGGCATTCTGTTTTCATATTCGTAAATGGTACGCATTTTCTTGTAAAATAACGTGCTACTTAGTCTCATGGGGTGATTAATAACCGAGATATTGACAGTAACTCCATATTTTTAAATGGAATGGCACAAATTCATACAGCTGTCCTAAAAGTTCAACTGCGAACAAGTTCAAATATGTAAGTATTTTCAAAATCGGACAATTACTTTTTGAGATATAAATAAGAACAGCATGCGCGGTTTTGCTGCCGCATCAGACGGCGTGAAGTCGGGCAAGGACATATTGAGGCGCAAGTTGCTTCCTGGCCTTGATTCCAGCCACAGAACGGATACCAGGCATGTACTGTAAACATTATGTGATGTACCGTAACATACCCTGGGTGTGCAACGTTATTGTATGACTGGCGAACACACAACGGGGAAGGGAGATCAAAGTTGTATTGTTTTGACATGTAATAGGTTGCACTCAGTTTAGCGTTTTTTTTCCCACGTATAGGAATTGGAGAGGAAGTCGGCCATGGCCTATCACAAAGGTACCTATCCGGTATTTGCCTGGTGTTGAACATGGGGCACCATGAAAATCACTTTCAGGTTGGGCGAGGCAGGACTCGAACCTACGCTCTCCCGAATACACGCTACTACAGTCGCGCTTGAGCTCTGAAGAGATTAATGCGTGTAAAATAAAACATCTCACCACGATCAGCTCTGAACATTTGCTTTTATAGAAGGAGCTCTTCCGGTGTTTTGTGTTATGTTTATTTCTCAACTCATAGAGTAGTATGAACTGTACACTGAAACCAGTGACAATTATAGCTTTCGTTATGTTCCTTTCAAGGCAAAGTACTTATTTTATTCCTTTTAAACACATCAACCCTTTCTGTCCTGTCATGTGTTCGCCTGTCATACACACTTTGCAAACCCATCACATGTGTACGAGGTGCTACATGCCTGATATCCATTCTGTGGCTGAACTCACTCCCAGGAAACTGCTTACGCCTCAATATGCCTTGCCCGACTTTACGCCGTCCGATGCGGCATGCAAACCAGCGCATGCTGTTCTTACTTATATCTCAAAAAGTAATTGTCCGATTCTGAAAATACTTACATATTTGAACTTGTACGCAGATAAACTTTTAAATCAGCTGTATGAATTTGCGCCGTTCCGTTTAAAAATATGGAGTTGGTCTCAATATATCAGTTGTTAATCACCCCATGAGACTAAGTAGCACGTTATTTTACAAAACCCTGCGTACTATTTACGAATATGAAAACAGAATGCTGATATCTTTAATGGTTTAGAAGTTATTTCCGTGTAACATGTTAGGTGAATAACCCTGTATACATGAATCGTCTGTGATACGCGAAGTGGACATTGCGATCGTGTTAAAACTATCAGACTTGTAATCTGCACGTGTTGTACCGTACTGCAGTACTGCGTGGATGGTTAGAGCAAACTGAAAGCTACTGTGTGCCAGTCTTACATGACGTACGTTCGAGTCCGGGGCGAAGATACTTTTTATTCTTTTTAATTAAGATTTTACCGTCTCATAATTTACACGAAATATCCTCCTTTGTGCACATTTTCTTTGAATTAAAATCTGTGGCCATAAGAAGGGGTGTTATGTCATCCGCGTTGGACGAGGACGGAATAGGTTGTGCAGGGGTGGGGGTTGTGGACCAAACTGCGCTAATAATGGTTAGTTAAGTTATCAAGAACTCGAATGGAATGCTCGCTTGGTTTATGCACACTTGAGCACACCGCTGAATGGACATTATAGTGCACTGTAGCATAGCCGCTGTTATTGACCTGCACGTCTCGGCGATGCGTTGTCGAAGGCGCTAGGTATTTTCTGGCGCCTGGGTGTAAACTGTTTGTTTTAAACGCCCGCGCAGAAAGAAGTACAATGGAGTTAAATCCGGTGACCTGGAGGGCCAAGAAACAGGTCCTCCTTTCCTATCCTATTTCCATAATGTGGCTCATTCACATGGTTACGGACAACTAACGTCCTATATGGTGGAACTCCATCCTGTTGAAACGACATCGTTAAACTTTCTTCAAGTGGCACATCCTCCAGCTGAACTGGGAGTTCATGGCGTAGAGGGAGCAGGTAGCGTGCGCCTGTTAGATGGTCCCCAACGAAATACGGTCCGGTAAGGCGATCAGCCAAGATTCCACACCATGTATTCACTCCCCATTGCTACCTGTCGCACCCAGTGGGGATTGTCAGCGCTCCAATAGTGTTTATTGTGGCGGTTGACGGTACAATTATTGTGGAATCGCGATTCGTCCGAGAACAGGATTTTCGAGGGGGAAAAATGAAAAAAATGAAAACCTACAACCTGTTTTCCAGTCATTGACCGGGTCAGGGATGTAATGAATGAAGCAGATATAGGCTGTTAGTACAATGGGGTCGCCACTCCCAAAGTGATTTATTAATGAATGATAGATGCAATGAAATGAGAATGGAGAGTGTTGCTGGAATGAAAGATGACCGGGAAAACAGGAGTACCCGGAGAAAAACCAGTCCCGCCTCCGCTTTGTCCAGCACAAATCTCACATGGAGTGACCGGGATTTGAACCACGGTATCCAGCGGTGAGAGGCCGACGCGCTGCCGTCTGAGCCACGGAGGCTCTTTTCGAGGGGAATGCTGCATTATTTTTCTGATTTCCTAACAGCTACTGACAAAAATTAACTCGAGCTTCGGAATACCGACCCTGGTTTAGCTGTAGATGATAGGGATTCACCTGTAATGTTATTGCCCGTGTATTCGTGTGTGGATTTTTGCGACCAATGTCTAGAGCAGCCTCCTCATTCTCACCAGACGTTACGGTCTTCTCTCGGTCAGGGTATCCTCTGAAGTAGGCCTATCCCTGTTGTTCGTAAACGTCTTTCAACACTGATACCAACGTAGATAAGGAGTACTGTATGTCAACATATTAGTCCGTGGTGCAGGTCCTACATGGCGAATGAATAAAGCGACTCCATTCCGACTGAAGGATTGTTCTAGATCACAGAAGTGGATGGTCTTTCCTTTGAAGGGTAAACGGATATTGATCACACACACACACACACACACAAATAATGAAAAGATTATCTATGTAAATTACAGCTGTTAATTTCAGGAACCGTACGGTATACACAGATAAAATGTGATAGTTCGGCCATCATCATGTACCCTCCATTAGTATCAGCGTCCCTGAGAAGGCCATCTAATGGAAACAATGCGGAAACTTTGTTATTGTGTAAGACTTCCACAGAGAAGCATTGCTTATCCCAACATCTGACTCAGTGGTTTTCAGCTAATGAGAAAGGTCACGTGACATTTCAACTCTACAAGGAAATATTACAACAACAATATTATAATTAATATATTCCTTTCTTAAAACTAATGCCTTGTCCGCCTCTGTGGCGTAGTAGTCATGTTGTTTCTTTTTCTTTACATTACGTCGCACCGACACAGTTAGGTCTTATAAAGACGATGGCATAGGAAAGGACTAAGAGTGGAGAGTAAGCTACCGTGGCCTTAAGCCATCTTCAGGACTGCCGAGAGTGGGGTTCGTACCCACTCTCTCCCGAATGAAAGCTCACAGCTACGTGACGTAAACCACTCAGCCACTTGCTTGTTAATGTAGTGGTTAGTGCGATTAGCTGTCACCCCTGGAGGCCCGGTTCGATTTCCGGCTCTACGACGAAATTTGAAAAATGGTATGAGGACTGCAACGAGGTCTACTCAGCCTCGGGAGGTCAACTGAGTTGAGGCAGGGTTCGATTCCCAACTCAACCACCCTCGAAGTGGTTTTCCGCGGTTTCCCACTATCTCTCCAGGCAAGTGCTGGAATGGTACCTAACTTAAGGCCACGGTCGCTTTCTTCCCTCTGCCTTGCCCATACCTTGCAATTTTCTTATCCCACCACAGCATAACAGGTGAGGCCGCCTGGGCGAGGTACTCGTCCACCTCCACAATTGTATCCCAGACCAAATGTCTCAGTTCCATGAAACCGCCCTTGAGGCGGTAGAGGTGAGGTCGATCGCTGAATCCGAGGGAAAACCAACCCTGGACGGTAAACAGAATAAGCAAGAAAGAAAGAAAGAAAGAAAGAAAGACAATGTCTTACTTTATTCGAGTTGTGTTACTTTGTATTAAATGTATTTGTTATGCAAAAATTAATAGGATGTTAATTTATACGGCTCCTTTGCAGAGTGGTCAGCGTAGCAGTTTCGGCTCAGAGGACCTCGAGTTTGATTCCCAGCCGGACCGAGACTTTAGCCGCGTTATGTTTAATCACTTTGGCTCAGCACTGGGTGTTAGTGTTCGTCTTAACCTAGACATACACTTAATTACATACAGCACTTCACACTACCAATCACCATAAGAACAGACAATACAACACTTCACATTGGATGGACGTCAGGAAATAGGCTACATCTAAACCGGACTAAATCCGCATCTAGTGTTTTTTATGCTAACATTTTAACGTTGTACTAACTCAGGTAGGTTATCGGCAACGATGAGATATAAAGGGCTAGAACTGGGAATGAAAAATGCGTAGCCTTAATTTACAGCTCCAGCCTTTGATTGATGGGAAAATGGGGAACTACAGAGCTAGCGGTGGTGGGATCCGAACACCCAGGCTTTCTATGTCATCTGATGATGGAACCAACCAGCGTTCGGACCAAAGACTCGATATACCCTACATCAATCAATCAATAAATCAATCAATCAATCAATCAATCATCAATCAATCAATCAGGCAGTGAATCAATCAATCAATCAATCAATCAATTACCACTGATCCGCATTTAGGGCAATCGGCCAGGTGGCAGAGTGGCA
Organism: Anabrus simplex; assembly: GCF_040414725.1. Classification (NCBI taxonomy): domain Eukaryota; kingdom Metazoa; phylum Arthropoda; class Insecta; order Orthoptera; family Tettigoniidae; genus Anabrus; species Anabrus simplex. Next base: position 884,144,039 of record NC_090265.1, on the reverse strand, counting down.
GATTCCCTTTCTGTTTTATACTTTACCTTTTCTTAAATAATTGCAAAGAATTTGGAAATGTATTGAACATTTCCCTTGGTAAGTTATTCCAGTCCCTAACTCCTCTTCCTGTAAACGAATATTTGGCCCAATTTGTCCTCTTGAATTCCAAATTTACCTTCATATTGTAATCTTTCCTACTTTTAAAAACACTACTCAAACTTATTTTTTCTAATGCCATTCCACGCCATCTCTCCACTGACAGCTTGGAACATACCACTTATAAAGTCGAGCAGCTCGAGCCGAACATGTCCTCGGACACTCCAGGCACTGAAAGCCATACGCCATTTCATTACAGTATTGTCGTTGCAATGGCATATTTCTGGCGACATTTAGTTCTGTTTGTTGTACAGAGCATGTTTGTAATATCAATTCTGTTTGTGTATATTAAGATACTAGTGATATACAGGGACCGTATTAATGAAAAGACTGTGATTTTGTGTAACAACTAGGCTTCTTAAAACAGGCGTATGTTATGACAAGGACAAGTGTCAAGGGAATATGCACATCCAGATCCGGTAAACTGGAGCGATGGTTTGTTTTCGTTAGTTTCAAGTATGAAAATGCATATTCACACAAACATGATGATCTAAAGTAAAAAATACAATGTTTCACTGCATTTTCCAGTCATGTATAATATTATTTATGTTGTAAAGGCCCATTAATCTACGCAGAAACAAATCAATACATATGAACGAGGTACCAAGCGAAATATTTATTTCACTCCAGTCAGAGGAACTTACATACTGTTGCGTTTTAACAAACATTTTGGCTAGAAATGAATATAAGGTACGGAGGGAAAGAACCCTCCCGAAAATTATTTCCCTTGGTTCTACACCGTTTTTGGGGCACTTCGTATCCCATATTTGATCAAAAGAGACAAAATTTGAGCGTTCGCCGAGAGGGAGTAAGCCCGAATCCAAGTTTCCGACTTTACTCTTTCGGGAATACGCCAGTATAACTGCGGCGAAAAATTGAAAATAATGCATACGGTATCCAGTCTTTTCCTTGTATCTTCGTTGGACGACTTGTCACTAAAAATCCGACATCTTTTTCGGATTCCGCGCACTAAAATACATCGGAATTCACTTCGACGTTTCTTAAAGTATTCCTGTAATTTGTAGATTTCACCAATCGTCCATAAAACCGTTTTTGGCGGCTCATAACTTCCAAACTATTCATCCGATTTAGATTTCCTTAGTGTTTTCTCCAACACATTTTCTTCTTCTATTTGACCATGTAAAATATTCGAAAATAGGTTTAAATAAAAGGTAAAGACGAGCTGAAACTGAGTGAAACAGAAACACTATTTCGCGATGATCCCTTTTTCACGCACAAATAATTTTTTTAAACTACAAAAAGGAATGAAGTGTGAAAGCTTCACACAGGTTTACTGGTTTTCTTATATTTCTCTCGGGAAACATATTTGGGAAATTCTCCTTCTGATGACAGCTTCACACAGGTTTACTGGTTTTCTTATATTTCTCTCGGGAAACATATTTGGGAAATTCTCCTTCTGATGACCGAACCTATAAGAAAATATCACACCAGAGAGTTATTTTCCCATTGTGTTAGACACTATCTCTTGGGACACGAAAAATCTTGCTAGCAGATGGAGGAATTACGCAGAGAGGAACAAAAAAACACTGCGTATTTGCGTCGCAAAAAGCGACCGCTACAGCTTAACTACTACAGTCCATGCCTCACACCCTTGCGCAGATAAAACACTGGCTGTAGTGCTCTGTCATGTTCATGTGAAGCAGCAACTCGGTTTAATGTGGACATCGACGGTGAAGGCCCGTTGGAAGATAAAACATTTGATTTTCAGGAATTTGAGTTTCTCACTCATAAGACGATTAGCGATCGATCAAAGACAATCGACAGTCTGGCCAAGCTGGTATAGAAAGTTTGTTAAGAAGGAAGACAACCGTTTTCAGTGTCGACTTAGTTAATATAAACTTAAAGTTTTTTGGTCTGTCGAAATATAATGCTTAGAATATAATAATTAATGACACGCGAACACAAATTCGGTGGCACGCCACATGAACATATTAAAGTTTAAATATCGAAAATCTAAATTCTAGTTTTATTCGGACGTGCAATATGGCAACACTGCTACACTGATAGGTCCGGAAGTCAAGTGAGATGAGGCCGCCGAGCCCTTCATTCACCCACGTTTGTAAGTCAGTCAGTCAGTCAGTCCAACAGCGACGTTTGACTTGTAGGTATGTGGTAGCCAGTAGCACGTAATTATTCTTTGAGTGTTTATTGTATGTCGTTTTCTGGTGGTTTTGTATACGGACCTCGCAAACATGATTTCGTTGCCCAAAAAAGACAGAAACTTAACAACGGTAGTGACCGGATTTTTCAAGAACAGTTGGCAAGTGAATTCGGACTGATAGAAAGAGGCAATAAAGCTTTGTCTTGCCTGTGTTCGAGAACAGTTGTATCCCGCACATTAAATTTAAAGTGCCATTTCGGGACGAATCATTCAAATGTTCGTTCCATGCCAACTGAAGAAATAAGAGAGTGGTTTCACAAAAAAATCGAGCAGATTACAAAACGATCTACGTTAGTTCTTTTGTATCATCTTTCTGGCCAAGAAATAATATCAGTGCGGCTGTTTCTATCTGTCTCACTGCATGGGAAAACACTTTCTGACGGTGAGTTCTTGAAAACCTCCTTATTAACGTCTGATACGTTAGTTGAATACTTTCCTAACAAACAACAAATAATTAAGAGAATTAAGGAAAAGAATTAAAAGAATTAAGGAAATGCCAGCCAGCAGAAATACTGTCAAGGATAGAATAATAAGAATGAGCGAAGATGTTTCCGAGCAATTAAAAGCTGATTTGGGTAACTTCCACATGCATTCAGTATGTCTTGATGAAAACACTGATGTGACTTTACAACCAAGGATAGCGTTTTTGTATGTTTTCCTTGTGGAAATGTGATGAGGGAGGAATTAATTAAATTGCTGAGCTTACGAACTACGACAACAGGGAAGGATATAATGAAAGAAGTGAAGCTATATCCTGTTTTAAAAATGGGATTTGACTTACAGAAAATTGTGTCTGTGTCAATTAACGCTACCCCAAGTATGGTGGGTATTTGTATCGGGTTTGTGAAATTTCTTAAAGAAGAAGTTAAACACCCTGATTTACAGTTCCAATTCCAGGAAGCCCTGCCTGCGAAAGAAAGTAATGAAGTCATTTGAAAGTGTACGCTCGGTGGTGACTAAACTCGTGAACTTCATATCTGTACGTGCTCTAAATAATCGCCAGTTCTCGAAGATGTTGCATGAAGTGGAATCTCAGAATGGTTGACTTGTGATGTACAATAATGTTCGCTGGCTGAGTCGTGGGCAAGTACTCCAGAGATTTGTCGAGCTCTTGGACGAAATTTGCTTGTTCATGATTGGAAAACAGGAAGAATTCCCAGAAGTTACGGACCCTATTTGACTGTGCGATTGAACCTTTCCCCGTGATTTTACAGCAGTATACAATAATGTGAATTATGAACTGCAAGGAAAGGGGCATACTGCAGATTGTTTGAGATCATAAAATCATTCCAGAGAAACGTAAAAGTATTCGTAAGGGATGTTGAAACAAAGATATTTAAGTACTTTCCTTCACTTACAGTGCAACTTGAATAGATGTTAAATTTTGCAGATCAGTTAACTTTTGAAGACACAAGAAGTATTTGTAAGAAGTATATGGACGTCTTACAGAATTCAAAACAAATAATTTCCAAGATATTTTCACGATTTCGAGATTTGAAGGAAACATTGCTCTTTATTTCAAAACTTCACATTGCACAAACGCGTTGCATTAAGTTCATTTTTTTACTGCTCATTTAGAAATGGATTTGATTAAATTTCAATAAAGCGCTACATGGTGAAACAAATCGAATACACACTCCAGAAGATAGATAACTTTATACTTGAACAATGGAACAGCCTCCCACAACTGTTTTAGGGCCATGAGGAAACTTGCTACAGGGTAACTTAATTTGTTACAAGTTTCACTAAATGTGAGAACGATATTTCACTTAAGGTCCATTGGCAATTTTAGCATTTTTGATTTTTATACCTGATAATATTTAATGACGAAGTGCGTTACAATGGTACATTGTTATATATTTTTTTACAAAATGTTACGAATCTCAAAACTAACCAATTTAAAATGGTTTTTTTGTAGTAGTTGCAAAATACGATCACGGAACGTACAATCAAATTTATTTATATGTTATATATCTAATAAATATATAAATAAGAAAATAAATAAATAAATGAGGGAATGAATCTCATATTATAGAACATATTTGGGAATTAAGAAAGAAAGACAGGGGAGAGTGGGAGGGTTGCAGCCATTCCTTTAAGGAAAATACAAGTGGTACAGTGAACAGCTGAGAATAATAAACTAGACTTAAAATAGTACACTAGCTGGAAAAGGTTCGCCATCCCTGGACTACAGACAATGCATAAGTCAGGGAAAGAAATAGACCTATGCATACCGAGCTCGATAGCTGCAGTCGCTTACGTGCGGCCAGTATCCAGTATTCGGGAGATAGTAGGTTCGAACCCCACTGTCGGCAGCCCTGAAAATGGTTTTCCGTGGTTTCCCATTTTCACACCAGGCAAATGCTGGGGCTGTACCTTAATTAAGACCACGGTCGCTTCCTTCCCACTCCTAGCCTTTTCCTGTCCCATCGTCGCCGTAAGAACTATCTGTGTCGGTGCGACGTAAAGCAACTAGCAAAAAAAAGACCTATGCATGAATTTCCGTTCGTTACTCATCATTTGTATCCATTTATGGTTGAATGGGATTGGGAATGCCAATAAAGTGAACATGACCTCGAAAACGTAGGTACCATCGAGCATTTACATCCGCCTCGGTTGCGTAATGGTTATCACTCTTAGCTGTCATCCTCGGAAGACCGGGTTCGATTTCTGGTACTGTCAGAGTTAGTATGCGATTAAAAAGGTACATTCAGCTCACCTGCATTGGGAGTGTCCCCGGGATACGAGGAGTGTCGAAGTAGAACCGACAGCCCCGCGGTGTAGGGATAGCGTGCCCGCCTCTTGCCCGGAAGACCCGGGTTCGAGTCCCGGGCAGGTCAGGGATTTTTACCTGGATTTGAGGGCTGGTTCGAGGTCCACTCAGCCTACTTGATTACAATTGAGAAACTATCTGATAGTGATATGGCGGCCCCGGTCTAGAAAGCCAAGAATAATGGCCGAGAGGATTTGTCGTGCTGACCACACACGACACCTCGTAATATACGGACCTTCCAGCTGTGCAACGGTCGCTTGGTAGAGCATGGCCCTTCGGGTCTGTTGCGCCATGGGGTTTGGTTGGTTTTCGAAATAGAACTAGCACATTCCCACACTGTTACCTTCCTTCAGTGGTTACTTGTATTAATGATATTGTTTTTTTACGTCCCACTAACTACTTTTGGCGGTTTCTGGAGACGTCGAAATGTCGAAATTTTGTCTCGCAGGAGATTTTTACGTGCCAGTAAAACTACCGACACAAAGCTGACGTATTTGAGGCAGGATCGAACCTGCAAGTTGCAGTCAGATGGCCTGCACGTCAACCGTCTGAGCCACTCAGCGCGGTAGTGGTTACTTGTGTACAAAACACATCAGCCATGATTATGAGTAGGTTTACTTTCACTAGTACAGTCTGTAATTATATTAATGGTGTGGAGTGCGGGCTGAACATTTAAGCTGCGTGATATGTTACAATTACTGGCTCAGGACCCATCAGGCAGGAGCTATTATTACCTTTGAACACGAACAACAACAGAAAGTACGACAGCCAGATTTCCTTCACACAGTAGCGAGTCTGGTCGAAATAATAATAATAATAATAATAATAATAATAATAATAATAATAATAATAGATAGATAGATAGATAGATAGATAGATAGATAGATAGATAGATAGATAGATAGATAGATAGATAGATAGATAGATAGATAGATAGTTTCATCAATACTGTACGGAGGAGACGTTTGAAATGTTTGGACACAATTTTAGGATGGATAATAATAGACTTTTGCTATTTGCTTTACGTCGCACCGACACAGATAGGTCTTATGGCGACGAAGGAATAGGAAAGGCCTAGGAATGGGAAGAAAGCAGCCGTGGCCATAATCAAGGTACAGCCCCAGCATTTGCCTGGTGTGAAAATGGGAAACCACGGAAAATCATCTTCAGGACTGCCGACAGTGGGGTTCAACCCACTATCTCCTGGATGCGAGCTCACATCTGAGCGCTCCTAACTGCACGGCCAACTCGCCAGGTAATAATAGACTCACTCACAAGAAGATTATTCAATGTAATAAATTCCCAAATTAGGAAAATTAATCGGATTTTCTTTTTCTTTTGTTAGTTGCTTTACGTCGCACCGACACAAGTAAGTCTTAAGGCGACGAAGGAATAGGAAAGGCCTAGTATTGGGAAAGAAGCGGCCGTGGCCATAATCAAGGTACAGCCCCAGCATTTGCCTGGTGTGAAAATGGGAAACCACGGAAAACCATCTTCAGGGCTGCCGACAGTACGGATCGAACCCACTATCTCCCGCATGCAAGCTCACAACAGCGCGCTCCTAACCGCACGGCCAACTCGCCCAGTGAAAATAAATTGGTTGGAGAAAACAAGAAGAGACCTGAATGTATTGAATAATAGGTAAGACATAATGAAAAATCGCTAAATCTTCAAGACCTCAGTAAATAAGCATACATTTGTGGTGAAAACTAGCAGCGCGACTGGTATAATGTGGTCAGAAGAACGGAAGAGGCAACACAGTGAGTTCATGTAGAGATTTTGGAAGAAGGAAGGCGAAAGTGATCAAACCAATGAACAAATTCCAACACGCTCTATGAATGGGCATATAATAATAGTTGTTTTACGTATCACTAACTAGTTTTGTAGCTTTCAGACACGCCGGGGTGCCCGAATGTTGCCACACAAGAGTTCTTTTACGTGCCAGTAAATCTACCGACACGAGACTAACGTATTTGAACACCTTCAAGGCCAAAGCCTCAACCATCTGAGCTCAGAACTTTGGCCGGTAAGGTTCTGTCATCTAAAGTTCAATATTGTGCGAATGTCAAGGAATTCTCGCTCTTCTGTATGTGCTGCAGGTAAATATTTCTCTTAAAAAGTATTACCACATAGCGGTTTTTGCAGGCGCAAATACGATATGTCGCCCCACGCAGATCTCTTTCGCCAACGTTTAGAATTTGAAGCACATGATACTTACGCGGCATTTATAAAACCATGCAAGTAAGACTAATGTGAGGGACCACTGTCTGTGGACACATACACACACATTCACCGTCATGACGACAACTTTCATCATCTGCATTCTTCTTTGTGGTCACAAGAAGCAAACACGAGGCAGGTTAATGTAAATTAATAGTCTATTATGTTACGAAAGTGAGACGTGCCTGGAGGGAGTGTTCTCAGAAGACTTTTCACTGTGCTAGTTCCACAGCTGTCGCCTTGCGGTCTACGCCTGTTACAGGTTCTGACTCACCGTCTCTTCTCTGCAGAACGAAACGTCACCCTCTCTACCAAGAAAGACTTGGCGTTTAAATTGTCATTATTTATAATTTTCTTTCCTGCCACTCTTAAATGGCTTCTGTTTTGAAGTGTAAGGTATCTCCCAAATGCTGACATAATCTACCCGCGGTTCATTTCACGCTGTTTCATAGTGAACGTCACGAATATACAGTATTGGAGTACCATCCCTGACATGTTAATATAATAAATAAATAAATAAATAAATAAATAAATAAATAAATAAATAAATAAATAAATAAATAAACATCCACAGCCTGTTTTCAGTCGTACGACTAGGTCAGGAATGGAATGAATGAAGCCCCATCTAACAACGAGGATAGGATTTGTACCGGCTGCCGAAGTCTGTCGCACTCCTCCGAGGCAATGGTTAATGACTAACAGATGAAATGAAATGATATTGGAGAGTGTTGCTGGAATGAAAGATGTCAGGGAAAACCGGAGTACCCGGAGAAGAATCTCTCCCGCCTCCGCTTTAGCCCAGCACAGATCTCACATGGAGTGACCGGGATTGAACCACAGAACCCAGCGATGAGAGGCCAGCACGCTACCGTCTGAGCCACAAGGGATCTAACATGTTAATATAATGATAAATAAATATGAAATACACTCGCTTATCACGATCTCTGATGATTCACCAAACCAATGAGAGTAAAATTTGGTACAGAAGCTTCTCTGAAGTTATCAGCAACGATCAAGAACTTTCTTGAAAAATTCAACCCCTAATGGGTAAAAAATAAGAGGGTGAAAGCACGAAAAATGGGTAGGAAAATTTCAGATTTCTCAGTGCTGTAGATTTTGCTGGACATCGCGCACAGACAGACAGACAAACACTTTCTTTTATAATTATAAGATATAGGCCTAATTTGGCAATTCTAATGTTTCGGAGCGATGCCTCACGGGCTGTTACGACAGTTAACTCTGTGTTCGAACTTTTTTAAATATATATTTTAAGAATTTGCTTTACGCCGCACCGACAAACATGAGTCTTGTGGCGACGATGGGGCAGGAAAGGGATAGGAGTGGGAAGGAACCGGCCGTAGATTCAATTAAGCTACAGCCCCGGCATATGCCTCGTGTTAAGATGAGAAACCACGAAAGACCATCTTCAGGGCTGCCGACTGTGGCATTTGAACCCACTACCTCCCGAATGCAAGGTGACAGCTACGTGCTTCAAACCACGCTGCCACTCGCTCGATTTGTGTTGGAACAGGCAGGCAGGATTTTGAGATGAAGCTCTTGGCAATTTCGGTTCTTTCCTTTCTTTCTTTCTTTCTTTCTTTCTTTCTTTCTTAATCTGTTTACCCTCCAGGGTTGGGTTTTCCGTCGGACTCAGCGAGGGATCCCACCTCTACCGCCTCAAGGGCAGTGTCCTGGAGGGTGAGACATTGGGTCAGGAGATACAACTGGGGATAATGACCAGTACCTTGCCCAGGTGGCCTCACCTGCTATGCTGAACAGGGCCTAGCGGGGGGATGGGAAGATTGGAAGGGATAGACAAGGAAGAGGGAAGGAAGAGGCCGTGGCCTTAAGTTAGGTACCATCCCGGCATTTGCCTGGAAGAGAAGTGGGAAACCACGGAAAACCACTTCCCGGATGGCTGAGGTGGGAATCGAACCCACCTCTACTCAGTTGACCTCCCGAGGCTGAGTGGACCCCGTTCCAGTCCTCGTAGGACTTTTCAAATTTCGTGGCAGAGCCAGGAATCGAACCCGAGCCTCCGGGGGTGGCAGCTAATCACACTAACCACTACACCACAGAGGCGGACAATTTTGGTTCTTGATTGATTTATTTATGTTAGTGAGAAGTGAAGGGTTCTACGTGTTCGATGTTGCATAACACAGGGTAGGCTGTATCGGAGAGACAGCCGCTACTCCTATGGGTGAATACCTCCGTTGGAATCGGATGTTAAATGTAGGGTATAAGAAGTAAGAAATTCAGTCACATTTGGCAGTCAAGTATCATTGTAATAACAGGCCGGCTGTATGAGAAGTTCGCTAAAGACAGCATGCACTTGAGCGGAGAAACTGTAACCCGCAAATCAGTCTCCTAAGTCTCAAGTAGAACCGTGCATACTGCCTGCCGGTCTGTCCTTCATATAAAAGAAACGAAACATTGTATTTCTCAAAGAAGATGCTAATACACGTTTGAACTGCTGGTTCAGTTTAAACTTCGGTTTATCTGTTAGTCGTGTATTATAAAACTTAAGTTTAACAAGAGATTAATTTCACTGCCACTCATCTACCGTTTAAACTGAAGTTTAAGAATACATAATCTTACAACATGGCAGAACGAATGGATCTCGAAGATATTTTGAGGTGTTTGAAGAAATACTAAGCGATGACGAAGAAGTGGTTCAAATTATTGAACGACCACGGGCACTACGAGTTTTCCGAGCAAGGGGACGTCACTTTCATATATGGAGTGGAAAATAGTTTTTAAATACGCTTAGGCTTACAAAACAGACTGTCATAACCCTATTTCAGCAAATTGGTGCTAGAATAAAACATGCAACGCAAACGTAAGAATGTACAAATGACTTTTTTTGAACTGTTTAAATGTCAAAAGTGTAAATTTTAGAAAATAAAGTAACTTCCTACTATTTTAGAAATCATGCTGTAAAACCCATCAATCAACTGCTGATAGCACTGCGGATGCATGCCGCTCGTAGTATGTGTTTTAAAATGGGAGATTTCGAAAGAATTCATAAGGCCACTGTTTCACGGACTGTATAGATATTTCTGTTCTAATTTCACAAGCAATTCCATTCCCTTACAAGTAAAATTAGGACAACGTTAATGCTTTTATCTGCCATTTTACCTACAAGAAGTAAACAAAACATTATCGACAGTCATCTTTTCTCCCAAGTCACTGCTACCAAGATCGTATAGTTCCTTCTTCACCTAGGTCGGCCATTATAAGACTCAACATCGGTTTAAACTCAAGTTACAGTTTAACTCAATCTTCAGTTTAAACCCTCATTATAATACCAGCCCTAAGTCACAGTGTGCGTTTACATGTACCGTACGAATCTGCAAGTGCGCTTGTGTGTATGTGCATGTATAAGCTTTTTTTGCTATTTGTTTTACGTCGCACCGGCACAGATAGGTCTTATGGCGACGATATGACAGGAAAGGCCTAAGCATGGAAAGGAAGCGGTCGTGTCCTTAATTAAGGCACAGCCCCAGCATTTGCCTGGTGTGAAAATGGGAAACCACGGAAAACCATCTTTAAGGCTGCCGACAGTGGGGTTCGAACCCGCTATCTCCCGGATGGTAGCTCACAGCTGCGCGCTCCTAACCGCACGGCCAACTCGCCCGGTTGCATGTATAAGTGTGAGATATGTATTTCATGCACTGTACCACTACAAGCTATTATTGTAATCAGAGTCTGGCTCCATGGCTAAATGTTTAGTGTGCTGGCCTTTGGACACTTGGGTCCCGTGTTCTATTCCCGGCAGGGTCGGGAATTTTAACCATCATTGGTTAATTCCGTTTGGCACGGGGGTTGGGTGTATGTGCCGTCTTCATTATTATTTCATCCTCATCATGACGCGCAGGTCGCCTACGGGAGTCAAATCAGAAGACCTGCACCTCGCGAGCCGAAGTCCTCGGACACATCCCGGCACTAAAAGCCATATGGTATTTCATTTTTCATTGTAATCAGAACTATTAACTTGATGAACATTTTAAAATAATAAAGGATGTAATCTAATGAAACAAATCTCCTGTACGTCATTTTGCAAAACACAGAATCTCGTATGTGCAACATCTAACAAAATTAAATTTATTTTGTAGCGAATATCAATATTCTGCAGTTATCTAAACATTAAAAATAGAAGCTAAGGGGTAATGACAAGCAAGAAATGCTCATAACCTTGGTCTTTAACTACAACTTTTAAAAACGAAATAGTGTGTGGTCTATCCTGTAAAACTGTATGTTTTACACATAGGAAGTTTCTTCCCGGCAGCGACAGGGGCGTAACGAATGTGATACGGGTCCGCCTGCCAAATAAAAATTTGGGCCCCCTCAAATAAAATGTAAACCCTACGAATAACTTAATATAAATTGAATTACAGCAGGTAGATAATATGCAATATATTGTCAAGTTATGTAAACGAAAGATTATTCACTACTGTAAGATTATTAAAAAAATAAGTTTAATGTGTTTTATTTGGCTGCCTCCGTGGTTTAACGGCTAAACTTCTGAACCATTCACAAAAATTAAATCAAAAACTGTTCACATAAAGTTTTAAAATATCGAACAACACAAGTGATAACCTTCGCTTAAAGAGAGCGCGTTCGAAACTGAATTCACTGAGTATTACTACATCTAATTCTTATTAGCATTATCGAACATTGTTGTCGAATAAATGTGTGATAAAAGTTTAATGTTCGGTAAATAGGATTTCAGATGCATTACACATCAAAAATGTATCATTTTGTTATCAATTTTCATTGCTGTAATTATTTTTAAATAATCTGATGCAGGTCTTTTGCGAGGAGAGTGTCGCTGTGATGCAAGAGTAGGCAAGGGTAAGCATTGTTTACAACTGTGTTGTAATAACTGCTGCTAGATGGCAATTCCTCAACCTACAAATTGCAAAACAAACTATTCAGACTGATTCTATAAAACTTCCCGGACCATTTCCGCGCAGAGTGATATTCGGCAAGATATATAATATTTTTATTTTTTGCGAGGGGACTGCGGGACGCGTTAAAGGCCCGGGCCCGCCTGAATTGCAGGCCCTGCAGGCCCTAATATTATGCGCCCGTGCAGCGACGATATGTCACTTCCAAAGACGTGTTTCTAAAGATAATGGAGAAAGTGTAAACACCCTCTTGACCAAATAGAACCAAGAAAACCTGCTGACATAACAGCATTACGCTTTTTGTTACGAGTATCACAAGCAATAAAGGTCTACATTCCCTGTTTACGGTCGGTCGGGCGAACGAAGGTAGTCGTGTAGTTAAACCCTGACCTGTCCGACCGCTTGGCGCTCGACAGCCTGCGCGAACGCACCACATTCGGTCCGACTGATTCACATTCGCGGTCACAACGACATTCCTTGCGAACATGGAACGGGAGTCCAAAGACAGTGTGAAAGCAACACTTGAGAGGAAGGAATACGGATTACTAAATTAAGAGAGGATGAAGAGCGATGTGCGGGAATACTTCTTATCTTCTTTTACAAGTTGCATTTGCCTGGTGTGAAAATGGGAAACCACGGGAAAACCATCTTCAGGGCTGCCGACAGGAGAGTTCGAACCCACTATCTCCCGAATACTTAAACGAGCGCAGATATCGAGCTCGGTCTAGTAAAATCTGCGATTGGTCAACATGCAGGATATGTGCCATGTAAATATTGTGTTTCCTTATTGACTTTTAAATCTTCTACCTCACATATGAAAGCACATGTATGCTATTTTCTTTTTTTGCTATGGGCTTTACGTCGCACCGACACAGATAGGTCTTATGGCGACGATGGGATTGGAAAGGCCTAGGAGTTGGAAGGAAGCGCCCGTGGCCTTAATTAAGGTACAGCCCCAGCATTTGCCTGGTGTGATAATGGGAAACCACGCAAAACCATCTTCAGGGCTGCCGATAGTGGGATTCGAACCTACTAACTCGCGGATGCAAGCTCACAGACGCGCGCCTCTACGCGCACGGCCAACTCGCCCGGTGCACATGTATGTAAAGTGGGGCCAAATACAGTGCGTCCATGATATACAGTACCACATGATATCAAATAAAACATTACACAAAAGTGCGTCAAAACATGTGCAACAGATATCCGTCTCTTTATGGTTGTTTCGGGAAGAGGTTCTTAGATCTATGTCAAAAATGAGTTAATGTTGCCGCAGGCTATGGGCGAATAAACGCTGCCGATATTCCTCCGACAACAATTTATTTATTAAAAGATCGCCTTTCTGATGACGATAGTGGAGAAATAACAGAACTGAATATCCAATACTTGCTCTGTTATCGAAGAAAATATTGTCTATTCCAACCTCCAATGCGGAAAGTGAAGGAAATTTCAGTCAGCTGGTAACTTTCTTAGTGACAAAAGGAGTTCGCTTAACCGAGATACAGTATAGTAAATGTCGGACTCCATGGCTAAATGGTTAGCGTGCTGGCCTTTGGCCACAGGGGTTCCGGGTTCGATTCCCGGTAGGGTCGGGAATTTTAACCATCATTGGTTAACTTCGCTGGCACGAGAGCTGGGTGTATGTGGCGTCTTCATCATCATTTCATGTTCATCACGACGCGTAGGTGACCTACGGGCGTCAAATCAAAAGACCTGAACCTGGCGAGCCGAACTTGTCCTCCGACACTCCCGGCACTAAAAGCCATACGCCATTTCATTTCAGTATAGTAAATGACGCTCTCTTGATTATTTCTGTACTAAAACAGACAACACAATAATGATGAACATGTGTGACGATGTGAAAGACAGTACAAGTTAATGTTCCGTGTCTACTTACGTGACAAGTTGCTCTCACAGTGTTTATAGTAAGTTTATAATGACATTACTTCAATGCATATTTCGTTCAAATATTTGCATGGTGTCCAACATTTTATAGTCACCAACTTTCCTTTCATCGCTCCTTTTAAGTTTGTTCGTCGTAACTTCATTGATACCGTCCATGAGCGCACCAGCCGCCTTACCTCAGACTACATGCTGTTAGCCAACCCGCTGAAAGTCGACCGAGATACGGTCGACCGCATGAGGGCTGAATGAGTGTGAGCGAACGAACGGGGCCGTTTTCAAACCTCTAACAAGCACGACCAGCACGGACCATAAATTCAAGACGGCGAGAGTAACTTCGAGATTCATTGACCACACTCTGCATTTTATTATCCCTTTAGAAAAAGAAAACACTTTTCCTTATTGAAAAGTGGAACTTCTTGTCAGATCACGTCCTCAGGATAGAAAATATCAAGAGATCATAAACAGGCGACAGAAGGTCATCAATTGGCTATCAAGTAGTGGTGATTATTGTTTTAAGAGGAAGTACAACTAGGCAACCATCCTCTATTAACACTAATAACAATAATAATATTATTTGCTTTACGTCCCACTAACTACTTTTTAAGGTCTTCGGAGACGCCGAGGTGCCGGAATTTAGTCCCGCAGGAGTTCTTTTACGTGCCAGTAAATCTACCGACACGGGGCTGTCGTATTTGAGTACCTTCAAATACCACCGGACTGAGCCAGGATCGAACCTGCCAAGTTGGGGTTCTATTAACACTAACCAGAGGGAAACATTGATGAGATCGCACACTTTGACAAATAAAAGTATCGGCCAAAGAAAGGTAAGGATCACAAACGACGTAAAAACGAAAGACTCCCTAGAACTCGCAAACCTAATACCGCCGGGGTCGGAAAAGAACAAGAGCTGGCCAAGGAAGGTCGGAGAGGATAGATGAAATTGAGGAGCCTGGCACAATAAAGTGGAAGCAGAGACAGGTATCAGCTAACGGCCGCGTAGTCGCCAACCCACGCTCCCAAGTTAAGAATCGATGAGCCCCCTTTTAGTCGCCTCTTACGACAGGCAGGAATACCCTGGATGTTATTCTACTGCCCCCACCCACAAGGAGAAACTATCAGTGCTGGGATCCTAAATATGTAACTCCGAATAGTGAATAGTGTAGTTCCCAGTCTATCGACAAGTGTAATATAATACATTGCACCCACTTACGAAGGTGGCTAATGAAAAAATACCTTATATAACACAACCCAGCATTTTCAAACTTTTTTCTTGCGGCAAGAGCTGTGATAGGTGATCTTAACTAATCTTGGGTCGCTGAACACGAATCCGTTGTCCGTTTCTACGTATCACGTCACGTTTTCGCACAATAAGTATATCAAAATAAGAGATAGACCTGAATATCGCATATAAAAAGTACTGAAAAATGTTGACAATTTTGGAAATATTTATAATTTTTTGTATTATTTTATATATTTTGAAATAGTTGAATATTGTCTTGAATTATTATATAGAATGAATAATTATTGAGTATAAAATACAATGAAATATTTAGCATTTATTGTAATATAACACTGATTTACACAAAAAGACAAAGTAACAACTCTGAAGCAATGAAAGCAATTTATTTTGACAATTAAACATGATTTACAAGCAAACAATGTAAATTTTGTTCAGTATATTTATGAATTCAGTCCGCCTCTGTGGTGTAGTGGTTAGCGTGATTAGCTGCCACCCCCGGGGGTCCGGGTTCGATTCCCGGCTCTGCCACGAAATTTGAAAAGTAGTACGAGGGCTGGAACGGGTCCACTCAGCCTCGGGAGGTCAACTGAGTAGAGGTGGGTTCGATTTCCACCTCAGCCATCCTCGAAGTGGTTTTCCGTGGTTTCCCACTTCTCCTCCAGGCGAATGCCGGGATGGTACCTAACTTAAGGCCACGGCCGCTTCCTTCCCTCTTCCTTGCCTATCCCATCCGATCTCCCCATCCCTCCACAAGGCCCCTGTTCAGCATAGCAGGTGAGGCCGCCTGGGCGAGATACTGGTCATTCTCCCCAGTTGTATCCCCGACCAAGAGTCTGAAGCTCCAGGACACTGCCCTTGAGGCGGTAGAGGTGGGATCCCTCGCTGAGTCCGAGGGAAAAACCGAACCTGGAGGGTAAACAGATGATGATGATGATAATGATGATGATATTCATGAATTCATGCATGTGAACAAAATAAACTTTAACGGTCCTAGATGTCCCCTTGGGATGAACGCTTGGCTGCCCAGCGTCTGACTGCATCAAGTTTGTCTTCTCTTTTCAAACACCAGCAGTAGTCGGCCATCATTGCTTCATCTCACCTCCCCTGGTCTCTTCTTTCTGCCTCCTTGATGTCCTGGTGGAACCTCTCTCCCATCTCTTCACGAACAGCCCCAAGATTTTACGGAAAGTGATCGAGATGAGAATGAAGGAAGTGCAGTTTCAGACTTATTCTACACCCCAACACTTTCATATCATCCAACATCGTTTACACTATTATTTCGCATTGTTCATCCATTACATTTCCTAGGAACTTCATTATGACGTCTCTTATTGAATTCCATGCAGCAAATTCCACGGCATTCATCGTCTGTTCAAAGTTTCTGTCTTTCAGAAGTTTTCTAATTTGTGGTCCATTAAAAATGCCTTCCTTGACTTTTGCATCAGATAAATGTGGAAAATTGCTTGCAATGTACTTGAAACAGGGGCTACTTTTGTCCAAGGCCTTAACGAACTGCTTCATGATTTCCAGTTTGATATGCAGCGGTGGCAAAATAAATTTTTGTGGATCAACTAAGGCAGCATTTGTAACATTTTTCACACCAGCTGTCAAAACTTGCCTCTTGGGCCAGGAAGGTGTAGACCACTGTTTGTCCCTAGCTCTGCTGTCCCATTCACATAAATGACAAGATAATTTAGTGCTTGTTGTCCTAACAGAATACCACACACCTTCAAGTCACTACACAAATCTCGCCGGTGCTCATGATACTTGATTTTATCTGTAAGAGTTTGCATTGTGATATAATTTTCTTTTAGTGAAACGGAATGTGCCACAGGATTCGAAGCTAGAATGCCTTTAAACAAACCACGGCTACTCTAACAACAGCCTATTCGCTGTTATCACAGAGCAGCACTATGCCGATATGACATATTTTCGGACAGTAAATGACAAATAACACGGAAACTAGACGTGATACAATAGAACCAATGACATTTCTGTAATCAGGAGACCTTATTTAGTTAAAAATCACGTATCAGATGCTTTGCCGCAAAAATCATGCTGGGTGGTGTAATTGTTCATGTAATATTCCTATTCATGAGTCAAACATTGACACATTATATATTCTAGATCAGGATTTTTTATGTCATCTATCTTCGTAGAATATCAATGTTGTCTTTGATTATGTGAAAATTTGACCCCAATTAGCTTCATATAAGGCTAGAAGTAACCTTCACGGGTCACGAACTCTCTACCGGAATACGAGTAGAAAGCGCGGCAAAGACGAGAAGAAATTAACTCGTGACGATTGTGATTGAGTATACAAAGCCCGTCGTAGCAGTGTAATAAATTAGTCGTTAGTATTCTGTTCCTAGGCTTGTTCAGTCTTCAGCCTTAAGGCTGGTTGGATCCTCAACAGCTCTACCATCAGCTGTCATAGAAGGCCTAGACATCACTGAAGAAACGTACTAGGGAAATGAGGAGTGAGATAGTTTCCCGTTACTTTCCTCACCGAGCCAGAAGTTGCTATTACATATCAGTCTGCCAAGCCCACTGAAATGCATGCACCAACCGACCTTATGAGCAACATTTTCACACCATTCATAGCAGGGACTGGCTGCACAAGAAATGGTATTACTAGCATCACTCATGCCTCAGTCACTTTCATATTGTCAAAGCCAAGGATGAGACTGAGACAGATCAATGAAAGTAACAAAATTGCTCTAGCCATACCAGAAGACATAGTGCACTGTAAACACTAGGTCCTGCCAGCAAAGGCATTTCCTAGACTTGTGAGTTCAAAACCAGCCGTGGTCGATGATTAAACGCGATGTTCGGTGCAATGGCTGAATGGACAGCGTCTTGCTTTTTCGTCCTTATGGCTCCGGGTTTCATTCCCGGCAGAGTCGAGGGATTTTAATCGTAAATTGTTTATTGCCTGGACTCGGAAATTGAGTATTTGTGCTGTCCCCAACATTCCTGCATCTCACATATCACACACTCCTCTATCCCCCACCACACCCACACGCTGTTTCTCACACACAGCTTATGCCGCCCACCCTCTTTGGAGGTTCTAACTTTCAAGGGCTGCACCCAGCAATTATTATTATTATTATTATTATTATTATTATTATTATTATTATTATTATTATTATTGAGGGGCTGTATTTCCTAGGTGGTAAAGGCGTGCTCGGTTCACCCGGAAGGAGGTGGGTTCAATTCTCAGTCAGGAAGTCGACAATTTTTTTAAAAACGAGACTTCCACATTCGGAGGTGCATGTGGTTCTGAGGTTCACTCAGCCTACACCAAAAATGAATACCAGGTTAAAAATAATAATAATAATAATAATAATAATAATAATAATAATAATAATAATAATAATAATAATGTTATTTGGTTTACGTCCCACAAACTACTTCTTCGGTCTTCGGAGACGCTGAGGTGCCGGAATTTAGTCCCGCGGAAGTTCTTTTACGTGTCAGTAAATCTACCGACACGAGGCTGACGTATTTGAGCACCTTCAAATACCACCGGACTGAGCCAGGTTAAAGAGCAGAGGCGACCGGATGTAGAACTAACCACTCAACCCCACCAATTGCCGAGGTTACGGAGAGTGGAAACCTTTACCTTCCTCTCATCCAAGGGCCTTCGTGGCCTGCACGGAGACGACTTTATTATTATTATTATTATTATTATTATTATTATTATTATTATTATTATTATTATTATATCCGCCTCTGTGGTGTAGTTATTAGCGTGATTAGCTTCCACCCCAGGAGCCTGGGTTCGATTTCCGGCTCTGCCACGAAATTGAAAAAGTGGTACGAGGCCTGGAACGGGGTCCACTTAGCCTCGGGAGGTCAACTGAAAAGAGACGGTTTCGATTCCCACCTCAGCCATCCTCGAGGAGGTTTTCCGTGTTTTCCCACTTTGCCTCCAGGCAAATGCCAGGATGGTACCAATCTTAATGCCATGGCCGCTTGCTTCCCTCTTCCTTCCGATCTTCCCATCCCCCTCCCCACAAGGCCCCTGTTCAGTATAGCAGATGCGGCTACCTGGGCGAGGTACTGGTCCTCCTCCCCAGTTGTATACCCCGACCCAGTCCCATGCTCCAGGACACTGCCCTCGCTGAATCCGAGGGAAAAACCAACCCTGGAGGGTAAATGGATTAAGAAAGAAAGAAAGAAATTATTATTATTATTATTATTATTATTATTATTATTATTATTATTATTATTATTATTATTATTATTATTATTATTATTATTAAATGCAATACCACTTTGTCGTTAGCCTTGGGCACGTTCAAGAACATATAGACAGCTTTGAGTTTACTCAACTAACCTTCAGGTTGGACATCGAAGATATTTTCTCTGGGCGTGTAGAGGTGGGTTGAGGCGCGGTGTTGACTATGCAAGCTTTGTCTCCTGTTCGGAATGTCAAGAAAATATGTATCTTTGAGCCCGACGCCCTTCGATTCACTACTAGCAATAAGCGTTACCCATATTACCGAGCGAGATGGTTGCGCCGTAGACCTCGTGTAGCTGTACGTTTGCATACGGAAGGCAGTGAGTTCGAAACCCGTCGGCAGCACTGAAGATGATTTTCCGGAATTTCTCATTCTCATATCAGGAAAATGCTGGGCTGTACCTTCATGAAGGCCACAGCTGTTTTCGTATCGCATCGTCGTCGGAACCCTGAATATGTTAGTGTGATGTTAGACCTATGAAGTAGCCTTTAATATTAATTTCCCTTAGCAACATAAAAAATTGAATTATTCATGGGAGTGAATTTTTAAGAAAAAATCATTTGTAAACATTCTTAAAGCTATCACAATTAAATCAAAATAATTGCAAATTTGGAGTATTATATCGCCTCATTTCAGATATTCAATGTGCGTAGTACATTTACCACTGAAATTAATATTTTTAGCATCGGATAATACATCAACTGGGTATGCGGCGGAAAATTGAAAATAATGTAGGCTATATCAAGTCTTTTCCTTGTATCTTCGTTGGATGACTTGTCACTAAAAATCCGATACCGTTTTCGGATTCCGCGCACTAAAATACATCGGAATTCATTTGGACATTTCTTAAAGTATTCCCGTAATTTGTAGATTTCACCAATCGTCCATAAACCGTCTTTGGCGGCTCATAACTTCCAAACTATTCACCCTATTTCGACTTCCGTAGTGTTTTCTCCAAGCCCTTTCCTTCTTCTATCCGACCATGTAAAATATTCGAAAATAGGTTTAAATAAAAGCAAAACACGAGCTGAAACCGAGTGAAACAGAAACACTATTTAGCGATTTAACACTCTTTTCACGCACAAATAAATGTTAAAAACTGCAGAAGGGGGTGAAGTGTGAAAGCTTCGCACAGGTTTACTAGTTTTCTTTTATTTCTCTCGGTAAATATATTTCGGACATTCTTCTTCTGATGACTGAACCTATAAGCAAACATTACACCGGAGAGTTATTTTCTCATAGTTCGAGTGTAAAGCTCTGTATACATTTTTTCAACATTTCCATCTCCAGTGCTTACAAGTGAACGAGAACAGTCAAATGTATCTCCTTGTCAACTATCATTATTGTCGTCGCATTTGCCTTCTACCACAGAGGCGGCCACGGCCTAGTCGAGGGATTTTAATTGTAAATTGTTTTAATTACTTTGACTCGCGAAATGGGCATTTGTGCTGTCCCCGACATTCCTGCACCACATTCGCATGCAGTTTCCCACACACAGCAGTTGCCACCCACCCTCTTCGGAAGGTCTGCCATTCAAGGGCTGCACCCTGCTAGCAATAGCCGAAAAACCTAATATGTTAGTGTGACCACTAGACCCCTTAACAACCTAAAAAATGGAATTATTCATAGGAGTGTATCTTTAAGAAAAATCATAATGTGTAAACATTTTCATTCACACTTGAACTCAAAAGCCCAGAGATCCACCGTCTGACCACTCAACACGGCATCGCTTTACAGAAACCGTACTCTTTGTCAGCTTTCGGATTCAAGACATTTGTCACCGACAAAGAGTTTTGTTCTCACCTACCGAAACGCGCATGCGGAAACATTTCCATATAGTCTATGCCAAAAAATAAGTAGCCCTCATAGACTCGGCCTACCAAAGATCACAAATACCGTAGTGTACCACATGGCATGAAGGAGCGCCACGTGATCACCGTTAGTCTCCTTATCCTTACCACTTGAGTTAGTTATCACGTTATTAGCCAAGTATTTGTTCAGGTCAATGCCTTTTGTGATCTTCGTAATTCACTTCAATCGTTCATAATCCTCAAAATGACCAAATTTCCTGTTCATCACATAATTTGATTTTTTGTAAAACATAATGCATTTCCTAGGAAATTATTAGTTATTACTAGGGCTCGGAAGTTGAGGAAAAGTCCTTTTCTGAGTGTCCGAAGACGAGGCCCACCATAATATATGTTCATTCTTGGCCAATGTACAGTGGTTGATCATATTATTAGGGCCACTAGGTGAAAATTGTATTTTTCAAACTTGATAAGACATACACAATTAAACTTCACTGATATACATTTAATTAATCTAAAATGGACTTTTGACAAATATATTACACAATTTTACATTTGAAATATTAATGAAAATCATGAACAACTAAGGAAACTAGGAAAATCTAATATTTTGTAACACCTCCCTTCGCAGCAATTACCGCTTCGACTCTATCTGGCATACTACAAATGCATCTGAGGCAGTTTTTTTTAATTTCATCATCATGATGCCACACATTGATTAGTCTTTCGATCAGTTGGATCTTATTCGTGACATTATGAGCACAAATTTTCCTCTTCATTAGCCCTCAAAGGTTCTCGATCGGGTTGAGGTCAGAAGAATTGCCAGGCCAGTCCAGAACCTTCACTTTGTTGTCCAGAAGGAACTTTGTCACAGTTTTAGCCTTGTGACAAGGTGCAGAGTCATGCATAAACACAAATTTGCCATCTGGGAACCATTCACGAACTTGTGGAAGTAGCCGTTTCTCCAGAACCTTAATGTACTGGTGTTGGTTCATGGTTCCTTCGACAATATACAGGCGGCCGGTTCCATTACTACTGATGACGGACCACACCATGACACTTAACGGGTGCTTAACGGTCTTGACAATGCAGTCACCATTGTATTTCTCACCCTTGCGCCTCCACACAAATACAGATCTGTCATCAAGGATATGTATTGATGACTCATCCGAGAAGCAAACCTGGAAAACTGTAGTTCTGTATTAAAACCTGTTTACGCCAAGTAAACAAATTACAATTTTTTGTAAACAGCTTACCCTTTTCCATTCATCAGCAGTCCAATTTCGATGTTGTTTTGCCCATAATAGTCGCTTCTTCATCATGGTTGGTGTCAGTGATGGTTTCTTTGCTGGACGATGACAAGCGAAACCCAGCTCTTTGATCCTCCGACGAGCTGTCATTGAAGATACGTTGATTTCCGCATGTCGAATCTTTGTTGTAATGACTTTCATTGAAGCTTTTCTATGTTTAATGACGATATTTCTTAACAGGCGCTCTGCTCGTGGATAAGTGATTCTTTTGCGGCCACATTTACCCACCCGTTTAGGTGACAAATTCGTGCCTTGGTCAAGTTTTTTCTTAATTCTGTCCACTGTTGCCTTTGAAACAGAAGGGATAGACGCTATTTTTCTATGAGAATAATCAGTATTCTTTAAAAGTGTTTTTATTTCCGAAATTTTACTAGGAGAAAGGTCTTTAGCTTTCCCCATGTTTGTTTTCTAAATACCCGTATTTTTAAGTATTTACTGAACTATAATTAACTGTATTCTACTCTTGTCACTTCACTGTATCACTTAAAGAGCAAAATTCGCACAAGAGATGCAAGGAAACAAATCTACAATAAATCACGTGTCTTACTCCAACAACAGTCAGCAAGCAAATGTAACATAATTGGCGACTCTCTCAATTCTTGATCAGAGTTTTCATTATTAGGCTTTTTAATGTAGGTCTGATTGTTGAATTTAACTATGGAAATGTGTAATTAATAATATCCAACCATAAAAATAAGCAATAAGTAAACACTTAGAAAAGAATAATGATCCAAACATAAATTCTTCAATTTTTACCTAGTGGCCCTAATAATATGATCAACCACTGTAGGTCCGTCTTGACTTTGTCGGCGTTTTTTTGGCTTATTGGTCTTTGTTTAGTCTTTGTTTGGGTCTTGAAGGGTTTTTTTTTTCAACTTAATCTTATTTCGACTACATTTGTTCTACCCATTATTCTAAATTCGAATTATAATTCGTTCAACCATCACCTCTTAAACATCTTTTCTGTAGTAAGAGAAGAAATGAAATGAAATATAATGAAAAATGAAACGGATGTTTGAAAAAATACAGTATCTTTGTGTTATTTGCTTTGCGTCCCACTAACTACTCTTTTACGGTTTTTGGAGACGCCGAGGTGCCGGAATTTAGTCCCGCAGGAGTTCTTTTACGTGCCAGTAAATCTACAGACACGAGGCTGACGTATTTGAGCACCTTTAAATACCACCGGACTAAGCCAGGATCGAACCTGCCATGTTGGGGTCAGAAGGCCAGCGCCTCAACCGTCTGAGCCACTCAGCACGGCAAAAACAGTATCAAATTATGTGCAAGATAAATGAAATATCGAAAGGAGAAAATTTTGATGCGAGTGTTTTTGAGGAGGAAGATCTCACTTGCTTGATGTGGAGAGAACTTCCTCGATGTTCCGCAGCGTGCTGTCTGGAAACTGACGATCCTTCACACCTAAAAACCTGGAGATGGCTATTCCGATATATGTACTGCAAAGCCAACTGAGTAAGGTTTCCCAGTTACAATTTCTGTAACCCTAGTGTGGTTAAGCCTAATACGATTCCAGTTATACTAATTTCAATTTCTTTCTCCAGGATGTCAATTGCGGGTTCGCTAAATCCTTTCTAGATGGAAAAAAACATTTCATTCTAAATTCTGCAAGTACATATTTTAAGAAACACCGAATTCCTTTTTTTTAATTATGTTAATCTAAAAATATATTGGGGGTGATTAGCTCAATAACTTAGCTGCTGACTTCCACCCGGAAGGCTTAGGTTCGAATCCCAGTCGATTCTGGGTCGAGATTTACATCTCAAAAATCACGTGACGTCAGGAAGAGCATCCGATCTTAAACCCATGGCCAAAACCAAAATGAGCCTAGGTGGGTGCAGAAATAACTGGGATATGCTATCCCATCGTCACCGTAAGATCTAACTCTGCGACGGAAAGCAACTTGTAAAAAAAAAAAAAAAAAAAAAAAAAAAAAAAAAGTTAAAAACAAACTTCAAAATACAAATATTATTCAATCATCAGTACTTGAACAAATGTACTCAAGCTTCTATCCACTCAGCTTGGTTTCATTTCATGCATTTAGGGGGAAGGGAACACTTTCATATTCGTCGTGTTTCTCAAGGTACAGACCAAGCATTTGACTGGTGTAAAAATGGGAAACCACGGAAAACCATCTTCAGGGCTGACAAACAGTTGGACTCGAACCCACCATCTCTCGAATGAAAGCTACGTGACACAAACCGCGCTCCCAACCAACTCGCTCGGTGGCCATGAATCAGTATAGGGAAGCACAAACAGTTTGAGGTAAGATATACCTATCATTTGCGTATCTAATCACCGGTTACGAAAGAGCCATTAAATTAATAGATTTCGTGCAACACCTTGTCGGTCACATGGCAACGGGGGACTTTCACTGTCGCGAGAATGAGTGCCAGCACTCTCACTTTTAAAAGAGCCCGCATCAAAACAAGAAGTGCGGTAGCCAAGGTTACAACAGGAAGTCTGGAGTAGGTCAGGCTCTGTAACTGGGTCATCGTGCGAATGTGGTGCTTTATTGGGTTCCTTTTGTCACAGCTGCTGGTATTTCCTCACGACCCATATGGGACGACAGCTTCTCTTTCATAATCTGCTGCACTCATAAATGACTAATATGACAGCTTATCTTGTTAGTAATTAATAATGACGAGAGCTTGTTATAGTGAATCATTTCTTACTCAGAGAAATTTAGAGATTAATTCCATAGTATGAGATCACTTGAGTGGAGATGTAGTAAACAATTGGGCTGATGTCTAAGATTCGTCTTAATGGCAGACTGTGTTGGAAAACTTGCTATCTGATGGTTTGAAGTTTGGAAAGAAATGCAGTGACTATAAGAAAATTGGCACTGTCAACGCTTAAATACAGCAAACCGAGGTCGATAGCTGCAGTCGCTTAAGTGCGGCCAGTGTCCAGTGCCCACTTTCCGTGGTTTCCCTTTTTTACACCAGGAAAATAGTGGGACTGTACCTTGCCGCTTCCTTCCCACTCGTAGCCCTTCCCTGTCCCATCGTCGCCATAAGACCTGTCTGTGTAGGTGTGACGTAAGCAACTGTAAAAAAAAAGTACAGCAATACAAAAAATGGCACTACAGCCCTGATGGGCCTACCAAGCAATTGTTTCTCAGCCTGAAGGCCTACAGATTATGAGGCGACGCGTGGTCAGCGCGACGAATCCTATCGGTCCTTGTTTCTGGCTTTCTAGACCGGGGCCGTCATTCACCAGTCGCTACCTTCCCAATTCTGGTTTTCTCCCATCCTTGCATAGCCGAAAACCTTCGATATGTTAATGCGACGTTAAACCAGCAGCAAAAAGACAGTACCGCACACATGTTCCTAGCTCACGTGTTAGACACAGAGTACCTCGCCATAGGGCATGCAGGGGAGGGGCATATACCGTACTGGTTCACGAACCACAAGAAGTCCTTGACTTTCGCCCAGATTACAAGAGACAGCACTGCGGAACAGTACTGTAGCAGCGATTGGGAATTAAAAGTGGGGGAGAGAGTGGGGGTAAAAAATGTACAGACAACAAAAAGTACCCGTGTTTGTGGAATATAACGGGCGGGAGTATGTAGATCAAAACTGAAAATAAAATTAAGTTACAAAATGGTAAGATTTTTTTATGCTCTCTAAGCGAATTTTGACAGAGGAGTAAAGGTTGACAGTTCACTAACATAAGTACGGTAATAATAGTTTTTGAGATTTTTTTGACGTTTTGATTCAATATTATAGAATAAAACTTTTACCCAAGGAATAATATTGCACATGTATTACATTCAAATAGAAGTATGACTGAATTATACAATTAAAAATCACTTAGTATTTGACTACACACTAAGAAACTAATAGACACCAAAGAGACTGCCAGACTGACGATTGCACGCGGCAAGCGGCTGAATCATACCTCAGTGTCCATGAATTTGGTATAAAAAAAAAAGTATACCCCTGCTACCCTTCCTCACAGCACATGCAAAGTCTCCACTACTTGCTGTGGTGCTCTGCAAATCGGTTAGCCGCTAAAAAAAATGTTAATAATTAAAGAAAATAAAGGAAAGAATTAGCTGATAAAACAACAGGGCATGTACAAATTGCTCTTTTTTAATAATTTCTAGTTTCAGCCGTCTGAAATGGAAGAAAAATATATTTTCTCCACAAAGTTGTGGGGGGTCACCCCACCGCCCCTCGCGCCCTCTAATCGCCACTACTGCTGCGGAAGGTCAGTGTTCATTTGGCCACCACTATTTCGTACCGTAAACTAGTGATGGGATAATCGAATACAAAATAGCCGCTTATTCGATTATTTCATTTTATTCCATTATTTTTCAATTATTCATTCGAATGAATGAGGCAATCGAATAGTGAATATTTTTCCATTCGATTATTTTTCTATTGTTTTTTGATTATCCAACCGAAACTCCATTAGAATTAATTCGACTGAATAGTAATTGAATAGTAAATGATTTCAAAATAGTCGAATGAAAACTGATGTTATTAAGACAGTTAATTCAGTCACTTAGTTTCAACATTTGGAGACACTTTTCCTAAGAGTTCATCTATTTGCTTATTTCAATCGATTTTATCGATCCGACACACTTAAACCGAGAAATTGATTCATGACGCATCGGAATATTCTATGTGATACAACTGAATGATATTTGAAACTCATTCGATTATTCAAATAATCGGATGGAGGTTATTCAGATATTAAAAGTATTCGATTATCCCATCACTACCGTAGACCTGAATACCACTCAGTGGAGGGTAGCGGCGCAGTCCCAGTTGGAAAGTCATCGCACATTCATAGCCAACGATAAGAGTGCCTAAACGTAAATTTGATTATGGATGGGAAGAACAGTTTCCCTGCGTTCCAAAGGAGACTTATGTTCTGTGTCTTGTATGTTCAAAAGTTCTGTTTGGCACCACCGGGCGGAGTTGCTACGGCTTAACAGCTCTGCGTTCGCGAGGCGAAGGGGCTGGACCCCATTCTCGGCTGTCCTAAGAATGGGTTTCCGTGGATTCCAACTCTCCTCACTAAGGCGAATGCCGGGATAGTTCATTTTATAGGCGACAGACACTCCCCTCACACCCCATATGCACCTCCTATCATCACAACACATCTCCTGGCCTGAGAGATGGCGTGGCCCTCTAGGAGACCTGTCGTATCACATCAGGTTACGGATTGAGAACAATTTATAAAAGCATTATTTGACCAACTATAAAGTACACAGTAGCATGTTGATGTTTTAATGGGTATATCACGTCACCAAGGAGTCCGAGGGCCAAATTCGCATGTGCGTCACAGTTCGCACCCGCGACCCCACAGGTGTGGAAGAAGCGGTAGAAAAAGAAGACGAAGAAGAAGAAGAAGAGGAGGAGGATCACGTCAACGAGGAGAATGGTTTTCCTTGGTTTTCCATTCCCCTGCACTAAGGCGAATGCCGGGTCCGATTCGTCTATACATCACGGCCGTAATCCCCTCATGTTCTCCGCACCTCAAATCACCGCTTCAAATCTGTTTGGCCTGAGACAAGGCGTAACTGTACTCTAATCGCTCAAGGGAAACTCAGAATTTTTTCAGTCTTCAGCCCTAAGGCTGGTTAGATCCTCAACAGCTCTGCCATCAGCTGTCATAGATGGCCTAGGCATCACTGAAGAGGCGTACTAGGGAAATGAGGAGTGAGGTAGTTTCCCCTTGCTTTCCTCACCGAGCCAGAAGTTGCTATTACATATCAGTCTGCCAAGCCCACTGAAATGCATGCATCAACCGACCCTATGAGCAACGTTTTCACACCATTCATTGCAGGGACTGGCTGCACAAGGAATGGCATTACTAGCATCGCTCATACCTCAGTCACTTTCATATCGTCAAAGCCAAGGATAAGACAGAGACAGATCAATGAAAGTAACAAAATTGCTCTAGCCATACCAGAAGACATAGTGCACTGTAAACACTAGGTCCTGCCAGCAAAGGCATAATAGGAAAACGTAATCTCTATGACGGCACCAGAAGAAGGAATATGTTTGAGTTACCAGCCTAAATAATCAAATTTACAACTAAAATGTTGGCTATATTGCTTGTCACTTATTCGTGCGAGCAACTGTCTCCACAAATGAACTATGGCAACTCAAAGTACAGATCCCGACTGACTGACGAACATAGTTATGTTCGCGGAGCTGACAGTAGCTTTTACTAAAACAAGCCCAGATTGTTTGAGTTAATGATTTCATATGAAAAGGAATTTAAAAATCTTGAAATTAATTTGATGAAGGAAAGAAAAGCAGTATCTGCGAGGATTGGTTCCCATATTTGCGTGAAAAGTATTTTGATCACTATGAAAACCGTGCATACTCTGTTAAAGAGTTGTTCTTTGGAACCCGAGGAAATGAACTACAAAAAGGTTGCGGAGTGTTTACAACTCGAATTAGCAACACAATAGCATTTAGCGTGCTGGCCTTTGGCCACAGGGGTCCCGGGTTCGATTTCCGGCAGGGTCGGGAATTTTAACCTTAATTGGTTAATTTCGCTGGCACGGGGGCTGGGTGTATGTGTCGTCTTCATCATCATTTCATCCTTTACTTGACCAGTTATATTTAAATGTTGATGAAACTTTCTATACTGGACGGGAGAATACCTCTGCAAATGCACGAGCGCAGGGCTGGAATTGATCTCCGGGAGCTCTCTTGCGGAAGGAATTATAGCGAACTCTGTGGCTATATTACATCGCTACACTTGTAAAATCTGTTAATTTATGGTTTAAATTTATAATGTAAAAATTTGTAATGTTTCGTGTTTTATTGTACAGCATGTCCAGAAATGGATGAATGAGTATGGTTTGTCGTGAGGCAACTTCAACAAAATCAGCAGCTTAATTTATTGCATTCAGTAGCCGTAATAAACAGTGATAGACCAAAGTATGAATATGACAAACAGATTAGAATTTAATTTCATGTGGCTATTTCTAGCCGAGTGCAGCCCTTGTAAGGCAGACCCTCCGATGAGGGTGGGCGGCATCTGCCATGTGTAGGTAACTGCGTGTTATTGTGGTGGAGGATAGTATTAGGTGTGGTGTGTGAGTTGCAGGGATGTTGGGGACAGCACAAACACCCAGCCCCCGGGCCATTGGAATTAACCAATGAAGGTTAAAATCCCCGACCCGGCCGGGAATCGAACCCGGGACCCTCTGAACCGAAGGCCAGTACGCTGACCATTCAGCCAACGAGTCGGACAACAGATTAGAGAAGATTTAGGATGCAGTAGTTACATAGAAATGCAAAGGTTAGAACAGAATAGGGTGGCACGGAGAGCTGCATCAAATCACTCTATGGACTGATGACTAAAACAACAACAAATATATTAAATAGCACGCTGTTTGAGTTTATCATTTCCCACTGTCCGGCTCCTTCGCGCAGTCAACGTAGCCGCCTTCAGTTCAGAGGACCCCGGGTTCGATTCCCGGTCGGGTCGGAGATTTTAAGCTTAAGTGGTTATTTTCCCTGTTTCGGGGACTGGTTGTAATGTCCCCAACATTCCTGCACTCACACACAACACAACTCTCCACTACAAACAAAATGCAGATACCATACACGGCAGATGCCACCCACCCTTGTTGGAGGGTCTGCCTTACAAGGTCTACACCAGGCTAGGAATAGCCGCACGAAATTACTATTAGTTCCCACTCCTACATACAAAAGGTTAGGGGAAATCCTTGTCATGACAGCGAGTACTAATCTATCATCCCATCTCTTCTTTCTAGCAAGTAACATAACAATGAATATAGGACACAAGACATCAGGGACAGCCTTTCACATAACAACACAATAACATTAATAATAAAAATACGTTCTCACTTGGCAAGTTATATTTAAATATTGATGAAAACTTTCTATCCTGGAGGGGCGAATACATCTGCAGATGCACGGGTGAGTGGCTGGAATCGATCCACGGACCGATAAGCAGTAACATACTTGCAAACTGGGCTGTAGGCGTTCGTACGCGTATTCCTTTTTCTTCCATTGTAGTAACCCATTAGAGCATCGAGTTTCCGGAACGGCATTATGGTTAATATTCCCTGTATCCCTAACAATTTGCCTGCAAATTACGTATTTCTAGTGGCTAGAAATTAAATACGACACGGAATAGGAGGGAGATTTGATCCCTTTTATAGGATCACTCGAAACAAATCTTCTTAATTATCATATAACAAGGAATGTTTCAAACATAAGAAATAGCAAATGAAAGACTGTGTTTATTGAGAAAAATACTGAAGCTGCAAAAGGATCATGTCTCGAACAGATTCGTTATATTTTCAAAGAGTTTATTGAGAATATTATTGAACCAGAAAAATAATAATGTCTCGAATAAATGTATGGTATTTTCGAAGATTAATAGGCCCCTACTGTTGAAGCAGCAAAAGGATCTTGTCTCGAATAGATTCGTGGTATTTTTAAAGAGTTTATTGAAAATACTACTGAACCAGCAAAAGGATCATGTCTGGAATAGATTCGTGGTTATTTTCAAAGAGTTTATTGAGAATATTATTGAACCAGCAAAGGGATCATGTCTCGAATTGATTCGTGGTACTTTCGACGATTTATTGAGAATACTATTGAACCAGCAGAAGGGTCATGTCGTGGTATTTTTAAAGAATTTATTGAGAATACTACTGAACCAGCAAAAGGATCATGTCTGGAATAGATTCGTGGTTATTTTCAAAGAGTTTATTGAGAATATTATTGAACCAGAAAGATAATAATGTCTCGAATAAATGTATGGTATTTTCAAAGATTAATAGGCCCCTACTGTTGAAGCAGCAAAAGGATCTTGTCTCGAATTGATTCGTGGTACTTTCGACGATTTATTGAGAATACTACTGAACCAGCAAAAGGATCATGTCTCGAATAGATTCGTGGTTATTTTCAAAGAGTTTATTGAGAATATTATTGAACCAGCAAAAGGATCATGTCTCGAATAGATTCGAGTTATTTTCAAAGAGTTTATTGAGAATATTATTGAACCAGCAAAGGGATCATGTCTCGAATTGATTCGTGGTACTTTCGACGATTTATTGAGAATACTACTGAACCAGCAAAAGGATCATGTCTCGAATAGATTCGTGGTTATTTTCAAAGAGTTTATTGAGAATATTATTGAACCAGAAAAATAATAATGTCTCGAATAAATGTATGGTATTTTCAAAGATGAATAGGCCCCTACTGTTGAAGCAGCAAAAGGATCTTGTCTCGAATAGATTCGTGGTATTTTTAAAGAGTTTATTGAAAATACTACTGAACCAGCAAAAGGATCATGTCTCGAATAGATTCGTGGTTATTTTCAAAGAGTTTATTGAGAATATTATTGAACCAGCAAAGGGATCATGTCTCGAATTGATTCGTGGTACTTTCGACGATTTATTGAGAATACTATTGAACCAGCAGAAGGGTCATGTCGTGGTATTTTTAAAGAGTTTATTGAGAATACTACTGAACCAGCAAAAGGATCATGTCTGGAATAGATTCGTGGTTATTTTCAAAGAGTTTATTGAGAATATTATTGAACCAGCAAAGGGATCATGTCTCGAATTGATTCGTGGTACTTTCGACGATTTATTGAGAATACTACTGAACCAGCAAAAGGATCATGTCTCGAATAGATTTGTGGTTATTTTCAAAGAGTTTATTGGGAATATTATTGAACCAGCAAAAGGATCATGTCTCGAATAGATTCGTGTTATTTTCAAAGAGTTTATTGAGAATATTATTGAACCAGCAAAAGGATCATGTCTCGAATAGATTCGTGGTACTTTTAAAGAGTTTATTGAGAATACTATTGAACCAGCAAAATGATCATGTCTCGAATAGATTTCTTGGTATTATCAAGAGAGTTTATTGAGAGTACCATTGAACCAGCAAAAGGATCGTGTCTCGAATAGATTCGTGGTATTTTCAAACAGTTCATTGAGAATACTATTGAATCAGCAAAAGGATCATGTCTCGAATAGATTCGTGGTATTTTCGACGATTTATTGAGAATACTATTGAACCAGTGAAAGGGTCATGTCTCGAATAGATGCGTAGTATTGTTAAATAGTTTATTGAGAATACTACTGAACCTGCAAAAGGATCGTATTTCGAATAAGTTCGTGAAATTTTCACTTTACTGGGAATACTACTGAACCAGCAAAATAACTTTGCCTCGATCTGATATTTCGGAGAACGTGCAGTAAAATAAAATTACGGTTTTTTCTCTCTGCTCAGCCATTGCATCTGCCGTAGCAAAAGTTCTGTGGTTCCCAAACGGCAATGGTTCAATAAATCGACTACCGTCCCAACTCACAACACATGTTTTCAATTTTCCCATTATACTTTCTTTATATCTATACATAAAATTGAAATCTTCTGCTAGGAATTGCATGACCTTGACGCGGTGGCGGGGGTTGCTTGTTTCGAAGATCCGCCAAGCTATGTCGGCGTTAGCGTAGCTACTTGTAGGGCCTCTCTTACCAGACATGTTGGTGGTGAGGAACCAAACTAAGGCCCGTTTTCACCAACGTCAGTTACTTTTGCTGTTATCTTAGATTTCCAAAACTTGGATAATGTCATTATCTCGGATAACGCTCACTTCTGTATTCATCACAGAATTTATTATCTCGGTTTATCAAAACTAAGTTTTCGTTTCAATCTGAACTAAAATCGCAAATTTTTCATACTCTCGCATGAGAAGCAAATGACTACGTGCTTCCACCACTATCGAAATGTAAACAAGTTTTGATTCCAGTGGGAGTTTGCAATTAATTTGCAAAAATGATGTCGGCTATTGAGCAGAAACGAAGGAAGAGAGTGAATTGTTATTGAATTAGCGGCAGAAAGCATTAATAAGAAATTATAGCCTACAGATTATATATTTCACTCAAAATAGAAGACAGTATTCCTTAATGCTTCATTTAAAAGTCACGCAGTCGTGTACCGTACAAGATGTAAGCTATAATCGAGAATTCATTTTAGGCCTACCTATATGTTGGGAATTCCAGGTTATGTTCGATCATGAATGTCACTTTAGATAACCTAAAACGTGTCTGAAAATCAGTGTCGTCGTAGTCCTCGAAAGATGTCGCACGTACTTTTACCCACCCAGGACGTTTATTAATTGCATAATCTTGATCACATTCCTCGTCGCTGTGATGTTCTGTAGCAGTTAGATATTCCAGCCGTCTACGAGCAGCCATCTTGGATTTCCCATTTTACCGGCCAACAAATGACCGGTAAAATTTTAAACCGAGATAATACCCGTTATGTCAGCCTCTGTGGTGTAGTGGTTAGTGTGATTATCTGCCACCCCCAGAGGCCCGGGTTCGATTCCCGGCTCTGCCACGAAATTTGAAAAGTGGTACGAGGGCTGGAACGGGATCCACTCAGCCTCGGAAGGTCAACTGAGTAGAGGTGGGTTCGATTCCCACCTCAGCCATCCTGGAAGTGGTTTTCCGTGGTTTCCCACTTCTCCTCCAGGCAAATGCCGAGATGGTACCTAACTTAAGGCCACGGCCGCTTCCTTCCCTCCTCCTTGTCTATCCCTTCCTATCTGCCCAACCCACACATGGCCCCTGTTCAGCATAGCAGGTGAGGCCGCCTGTGTGAGGTAATGGTCATCCTCCCCAGTTGTATCCCCCGACCCAGAGTCTGAAGCTCCAGGACACTGCCCTTGAGGCGATAGAGGTGGGACCCCTCGCGGAGTCCGAGGGAAAAACCCGTTATCCGAGATAATGTTGTTGGTGAATACAAACTTAACTGTTATCTCGCTTTACGGAGCTTTCTAAAAATAAAGGCTTTTACTCGCATTGGGTGAATACGGGCCTAAGATCTCACAGCCGCAGTGAGGGCAGTCCCCCGGGGCAAGGGTGTACCCGAAAAAGAAGTCCTCTTGCCCTTCTGGTAGAAGATTCTGCTACAGGTCAGACCCTGTACAGGTAAAAAGGAACTTCTACCTATCTCAGAAATAAATAAACAGGTGGTTCTCATGGAAAACGATAATGGTTTCGAAAGAAGTTGAACTGGAACGTGGAACATACAAGCCCTGAGCAATAAATTCCAGGAAATTATATCTGAGGTTGAGAAACAGCGAGCAGATATTCTAGTTTTAACAGGACAAAGAAGAAAGGAAGGGGAAGTAAAAATCTTGTCAAATATAAGCATACGGTATGTTGAGTTGTGTTGGCAAGAGTACACGGGTTAAAGCTGGGGTGTCCATTTTAGTCAAGAATAGATAGAAGGGAGGAATAAGGAACTGGGAGGAAATAAATTAGATGTTCTTGAAATTTATGATTGAAATGTTTGGAGCAACGCATGCTCCTTGTGAAGATGCTGCCGTGGCTGATAAACTCCCTGGTTACCTGTATGTGACCACCTGTCTCTCGTGAAGTACCGATACCGGTGCGCCTTTTCGCGCTCCTCTGTCAGTCTGTAATTTGTGTTGGAATGTTTTATCAGTATAATTTAAATGTGTGTATGTGTGTGTGAGAGAGAGAGAGAGTGACCGGGTAGTCAGGCCCTATGAACGTTGGCTGGCACAGTAATTACCTGTGTTCAGTATGGGTAGTCCTGGGTGGTTGCCCATCCAGGTACTGACCACGCCCTTGTGTTGCTTTTGGGACTGCAACCATCCTCTATTAACAATAATCAGAGGGAAAACAAGTAAGAGGTCCAACACTTTGAAAACATGAAGGTATCGACCAAAGAAAGACAGGGACCACCAAGGGTGTGAAAATGAAAAAGTCGCTGCCGTCGGGGTCAAAAAAAGAACAAGAGTTGGCCAGGGGGGGTCGGATAGGATAGATGAAAGTGAAGAGCCTGGCGCAAGTAATTGGAACCAATGCCAGGACTCAGCTAAAGGCCCCGTGGTCGCCAACCCGCTCTCTCAATTTAAGAGCCCCTGGGCCCCTTTTAGTCACCTCCTACGACAGACAGGGGATACCGTGGATGTAATTCTACCGCCCCCACCAACAGGGAGTTGACTATACAAGTCTACTCTAACATTCTTGTTTGTGTTACTCATTGAACTCAAAACTAGATTGTTCACTCACCTCACTCTCTTTCATTTAGACCTGCACACAAGTAACATTTCACTTCACAGCATTCCGGGAGGCGATAACTCGTGGTCGTATGAGCAGAATCCGAAATACTCTACCCATTGTTTGCTCATGTTTTCTCCTTTGTTAACTTCTACTACTCTCTCTCTCTCTCTCAAGCAAATACAATTTGCGGAGGTTGATTTTCGTTCAGCAAGTTTCTACAGTATATATGGTCAGTACTGTTTTGGCTGATTTGAAATTTTGAGCGATGATTACTTAGTAATAATGTTATTGGTCTTACATCCCACTAACTATTTTTACCGTTGCCGGAGACGCAGAGGTGCCAGAATTTTGTCACATAGGAGTTATCTTTCATGCCAATAAACGTATCGACACGAGGCTGGCTTATCTGAGCAATTTCAAATACCACTGGACTGAATCGCAATCGAATCTGCCAACTTAGATTGAGAAGGCACACACATTATACATCTGAGCTATCCGGTCCGTCCAGTGATTACTTAATGGCTGAAAGAATACCTATATTAAAATATCCCGTTGTGGACCAGCGAACGTAAGCAACAGCTCTATTATAACAGCTGATAATTATCAGCAACGTACCTCCGCTGTTTTACTTTCGCGCCATATCTGTCATGTTCGCTTTTATGAATATCCGACCATAATAAACGCGTTATAGCCTCCGTGGCTCAGACGGCAGCGCGTCGGCCTTTCACTGCTGGATACCGTGGTTCAAATCCCGGTCGCTCCATGTGAGATTTGTGCTGGACAAAGCGGAAACGGGACAGGTTTTTCTCCGGGTACTCCGGTTTTCCCTGTCATCTTTCATTCCAGCAGCACTCTCCATTCTCATTTCATAGCATCTATCATTCATTAATAAATCACTTTGGGAGTGGCGACCCCATCGTACTAACAGCCTATATCTGCTTCATTCATTACATCCCTGACCCGGTCAATGACTGGAAAACAGGTTGTAGGTTTTCATTTTCAATAAACGTGTTCTCTAAATTCGAGATTCCATCCGTGAATCGCGAGCTTGTGAAGCAGAGAGCTTGTTCGATGTGATGCGCGTTCGTTGTGGAAATGCATCCAGTGCTGATGTTGTGATGCACTCTCCAAATATTCTGATTCCATTTTCTCGCAACTGGGTGGGAACTGAGCCTTGCAATTTGAACGAGTGAAAATTCTCATCTTGGGCTGTGCATATATTGAAAACAGATCAAATCGGTGGGGACACGTTAGCAAGGTCTCCTTGTTAGTTCCGAGGTTAGAGTCCAGACCACTGTCGGCGGCCCTGAAGATGGTTTTCCGTGGTTTTCCATTTTCACACCACGAAAATGCTGAAAAAAGAAGGTCCAGGGGTCTTCATTGCATGTGCGTAGAGAGCTTTGCTTTTCTTTAATTTACTACAAAAAATATATGTTTCATACTGTGATAAAGTGTATATTTATGACATAGTAAAAGCACTTTATTCTATGAAGACATGTAATGTTTCATATGGCAATGGAATGTATACTGAAAGAGGTTTACCCCTTGCAGAACAGAATATCGGGCAATAGAATAGAACAGAATAGAATAGAAGAAAACAGAATAGAATAGAATAGAATAGAATAGAATAGAATAGAATAGTATAGAATAGAATAGAATAGAAATTCTACAGCAAGGTGGAACGAATAAAATCGCCAGTTAAAAACAAAATACTCCTGAAAATATATATATATTTCTTTTTTTTTGTTTTTGTTTTACGTCGCACCGACACAGAACCCACTATCTCTCGAATACAAGGTACAGATTATTATTATTATTATTATTATTATTATTATTATTATTATTATTATTATTATTATTATTATTAATATTCCTTCCTTCCTTCCTTCCTTCCTTCCTTCCTTCCTTCCTTCCTTCCTTCCTTCCTATGTCACCTAAAGAAACAGCGGTATATGTGTGTACTTAAAACACATACAACGTAGGAACAAAATAAAATCTAGACATTGAAAATAAGACTGGTTGTTAACACATATCTAGCTAACACCAGTCGTCAAGTGTGTTCCAGATTATGGGCTCAATTCTAATCTATGTTGATGGATTATTTCATCTCGGCATGCACATTCAACAGAATTCTCTCGGTATTCTAATCCATCCTCAAATACTCCCCACATTATAACTATGCAAATTAATTATTAAATTAATAAACTATTAATAATTAACAATTGAATAATTTAATGATGGAATCAGTTAGAAAACGTGGCTAAAATGAAATGGACAATTGTTCAAAAAGGATGAAATGTGGTTTTCAAGACAAAATTTTAAAATGCTGAACAATAAACCGAAGGATTTTGGTAAGAGCTTCCAGGAGTGTTGGTAATTATTGTTTTAAGAGAGAGTACAACTAGGCAACTAATCATAGAAAAAAATGGAAGAGATCCGATATCGACCAAAGAAAGACAAGGGCCACGAAGGGCGTGAAAATGAGACTCCCCACGCCTCGAATGTTCTAATACCGTCGGGGTCGCAAAAGAACAAGAGTTGACCAAGAGAGGTAGGATAGAATAGGTGAAAGTAAGGAGCCTGACACAAATAAGTGGAAGCAATACCAGGCTTCAGCTAAGGGCCCCGTTATCGCCAACCCACGCTCCCAAGTTAAGAGCCTCTGAGGTCACTCTTAGTCGTTTCTTACGACATACAGGGGATACCGTGGGTGTTATTCTACCAACCCCATCCGCAGAGGGTATGCTTTCAGGAGGTCGGAAGGTACTTCAGTAGGGTCGGACTAAAGCGGGAGGACGTCTCCGATCGAGCACAGTACGGACCGCAAATGAACAACTCCAAGGGCTTCCATAAAGAATTCAAGCAGGACAGCAGACGTAAAGAGGAAAGAAGAAGAATTCAGCAATTCTGGGCTGCCCAGAAATGTATTACCAGTTACTTGACGCGGTATCTCGGGGAAAACATAATTTAATAATAATAATAATAATAATAATAATAATAATAATAATAATAATAATAATAATAATATTAATAATAATAATAATAATAATAATAATAATAATATGTGAAGAGCGCGAGGAATAGTGATTTTCTCCTGATAGCTCCTTTCTCCTTCGCTAGTACCCCGTGAGGCGAGGCATTGAAAGTGCATCTCTGTCCCCCCTGCTCGACTAAACTCGTGTAGTGCACTTTCTCTGTTCCCACCCACGTTGGACGTCAGGGTCACGGCTAACAATTTATCTTGATCAAAATGATGAACGATGACACAGGTGATCCTCTAGCTAAGGCTCGATTGTGTTCACGACCTTTGAAGGGACTTTCATGTACAGATTCTGACCTTGATTTCTCTCTTTTTCGTCACCCATTACGGGCGACACTTTTACTTTTCAAAGGTCTCAGAGGAAGACACTTAGGAATCGCATCAGCTTATTGACATACAACGTTTCAAGCGAATATAAAAATCTCCGTGTTGAGTGTATAGCTTTTTTTTTTTTTTTTTTTTTTTTTTTGC
Source organism: Anabrus simplex (assembly GCF_040414725.1). Classification (NCBI taxonomy): domain Eukaryota; kingdom Metazoa; phylum Arthropoda; class Insecta; order Orthoptera; family Tettigoniidae; genus Anabrus; species Anabrus simplex. Next base: position 884,104,720 of record NC_090265.1, on the reverse strand, counting down.
TTTACGTCGCACCGACACAGATAGGTCTTATAGCGACGTTGGGACAGGAAAGGCCTAGGAATGGGAAGGAAGCGGCCGTGGCCTTAATTAAGGTACAGCCCCAGCATTTGCCTGGTGTGAAAATGGAAAACCACTGAAAACGATCTTCAGGGCTGCCGACAGTGGGTTCGAACCCACTATCTCCCGGATGCGAGCTCACAGCTGCACGCTCCTGACCGCAAGGCCAACTCGCCCGGTGTTGATTGTTGAGTGTATAGTAAAAGAAAATATTATATAATTGGTCCAGCTTAGTTAATACAAGTTTGTCATATAAGAAAAGTAAGAAAATTCACACATTTGGTACATGTTTCGGCCACATTCAGCCTTCTTCAGCCTTAAAAATAGAATGTAAATTTAATAAAACACTCGGAAAAGCACAACACTAAAAAGTCCTTTGGAAATCAAACTTGAAATATTGTATCTTATAGTGTCTTAGTGGTTGTTTTTATTTTTTATGTTTCAAGAGCTTAATCGTCATTAGGCAAACAACCGAAATAATATGAGTACGGCAGAAGCAGTACCGTTTAATCTCGCTAGTCACGAAAAATCATGACTGCATGGTGTCAACCTGCAAGATTAACAGTAACTGTAAGACGTCGTATCGGCAAGTAGGGTCCCTAAACTGTCTGGTTAGTGACACTGAATCGAACCCAACGGTTGGAAAATAAATATAAATCATTGCCTTCAGTATTAACAGGAAGAAAGAGTAAGACTGTACCCTTAGTGTATAGGCTTACATGGCAGGGACTGTATTGTAGATGGCACTGCTATGCACGACATAATTCCGCCGTCACAACGCTGAGATAGGGCTTTTTCATGATGCAGATTTACTTTTGAGTAGACCTAATCGTAGTGAAGTGGAACCACAACGGTCTGCTATTCTTATCAGCAACTAGCCGAGATATTATTAACATTCAGACAGGCACATGGAAGTACCCCCAACAGACAATACCACACGAATTACAATATTTTTGCAGCCGTTAACCGTACTAATGTTGTGTACTAATTGCTCTATAGCAAACTCACCGTTCTATTCCGGACGTTTGTTAATATGAACATTTTTTGTTTCTTTTCCTGTCATCTCCTGAAGTTTGTCCCTATAGTTTATGCTTATCCTGTTCGGCTCCATGGTTAAATGGTTAGCATGCTGGATTTTGGTCACAGGGGTCACGGGTTCGATTCCCGGCAGGGTCGGGAATTTTAACCATAATTGGTTAATTTCGCTGGCACTGGGACTGGATGTATGTGTCGTCTTCATCATCATTTCATCCTCATCACGACGCGCAGGTCGCCTACCGGAGTCAAATCAAAAGACCTGCACCTGGCGAAGAGAACATGTCCTCGGACACTCCCGGCACTAAAAGCCATACAACAATTTCATGTTTACCTTGTAGATGTGTCTTTTTTTAATCTGGCCAGGGACTGTCTCGTTGGGCGCAAGTCTACCTTAGGTTGAAATAAAAGATGCGTTAGATGGTCGGTTCAGTACAATTTCATTTAGTCTACTAGTGACCGATGATAACTACAGGGACAAATGAATGGCATCGCAATGGGCAATTATCACTACAATAAATAAATAAATAAATAAATAAATAAATAAATAAATAAATAAATAACCTGAAGTAAGTAGAAGTAGGTAGGGGCTGTATCGAAGCCACGGCCACAAGTCTCGTGGGCGTAGAATTCGTTACGTGCGTTTTGGGTGGGTGCTGGAAAACAGAGAATGCGCAGAGTTTAATTTTACACAGGATTTTCTTCTTCTTTTTTTTTTTTTTTTTGATAGGCTGGCCTCTTTTGAATGTTGTGAAATTGCACTATTTCCAGTCTCCAACGACTTGGTTACACCTTGTGTATTTTCCGGTTTATCTATCTCCAAGTTAGACGTTCCCGGTTGCGGCTCGTAGCTTTCGGCCGCCTCGGATTTATTACGTTGTACATTGGCTCTCTTACGCCTAACCCGCACATCTTCAGCTTGTTCGATTGTATTTCACCCATTCTTTCCATTTATTTACTCTTAGGGTATATCAGGGCCTCCTTTAAATTAATATATTTAGATATTTCGGAAATGTTCACAACATTTTCAATTTCTCACGCAGGTAGTTAAGTTTCCTCACAAACATTATTACTAGGGTTTGGAAGTTTATGACCTAACGAAGTACAAAATATGCAAGCAAATATGTCCTAAAAACTGGCTAAATATGAAGTAGAAAAGTAAAATATTATATAAAAAGGTAATATATGACTTAAGCATTTTAGGAATAGGTAGCAAGTATTAGATTATTACTACCATTAGACGTGACAAAAAATGATAAGCGATAATACAGCAGACACGCAAACTGACAGAGCTTCAGTAGATAAATTAACACCTTAAACGTCTATTTAGTATCATAGCCTTGAGTCGCAATACTCATTCTGTTTTCTTAAAAGTAACCAAAAATGAAGGGTTTCTTTCACAAGTTGCTTTACATCGCACCGACACAGACATGTCTTATGGCGACGATGGGATAGGAAAGAGCCAGAAGTGGGAAGGAAGAGGCCGTGGCCTTAATTAAGGTACAGCCCCAGCATTTTCTTGGTGTGAAAATGGGGAAACCACGCAAAAACCATCTTCAGGGCTGTCGACAGTGGGATTCGAATCCACTATCTCCCGAATGCCAAAAATGAAGTATTAGCATGTTTTTTTTTTTTTTTGGTAACCGTCGGCGTACGTTCGTACACCATCTCTTTCTCGGAATCATGTCTTCTAAACCTGCTGCTTGTTTCGGGGAAAGAAAGAAAAATACATTTACTACAGTATTTTGAAATCGTGTGCTTGAAAATCGACGCAGATATCATGTGCCTTATTAAAAACGACGCCTTAATTTAAACAAAAATGGTCAAAATATAAGGAAATATGACCTTATATTCATTACAATAAGCAAAATATGACCAAATCAATAAAAATGACTGAAATATGCATTTACATACAACATAAAATTGCTTTAAACGGAGTCAGAGACCGATCTTTCACAGTTATTTTACAAGTTTCGGGTAAAATGACCCCATGAATGAAATATGACTCTTCCTTAACACCTGAACCTTAATTATTAGCAGGCATCGACATATCTCGCGTAGGCAAAAGGAACGACACCTTGCGGTACGTGCTATCGCTCCGCGGTCTCGAGGAATATTAAAATATTACCGCATGCGCCGAGCTCACATTTCATCACCAAATGGTGGATGTGCACGCTGCTTACTATTGTGCCATCTGACATGGAAAGCTATTTGGAAAGACTCTTTGGACTTTCCTCTTTTCATGTCAATTATTATGTGTGCTAGTCTATATAGTGCCGGCCCCCGTGGTGTAGGGGTAGCGTACCTGCCTCTTACCCGGAGGCCCCGGGTTCGATTCCCGGCCAGGTCAGGTATTTTTACCTGGACTCAGCCTACATGATTAGAATTGAGGAGCTATCTGACGGTGAGATAGCGGCCCCGGTCTAGAAAGCCAAGAATAACGGCCGAGAGGATTCGTCGTGCTGACCACATGACACCTCGTAATTTGCAGGCCTTCGGGCTGAGCAGCAGTCGCTTGGTAGGCCAAGGCCCTTCAAGGGCTGTAGTGCCATGGGGTTTGGTTTGGTTTGGTTTGGAGAGAGAGAGACACGCGGATTTTAAATGATGGCCAAGTACGTTATTGATATTATTATTGCAAACTAACTTACCTCGATCATCTTGAGCTTGTTCGATTGTCTTTCACTGAAAATGAAATGGCGTATGGCTTTTAGTGCCGGGAGTGTCCGAGGACAAGTTCGGCTCGCCAGATGCAGGTCTTTTGATTTGACACCCGTAGGCGGCCTGCGCGTCGTGATGAGGATGAAATGATGATGAAGACAACACATACACCCAGCCCCCGTGCCAGCGAATTTATCCAATTAAGGTTAAAATTCCCGACCCTGCCGGGAATCGAACCCGAGACTCCTGTGACCAAAGGCCAGCACGCTAACCATTTAGCCATGGAGCCGGACTGTCTTTCACTCATTCTTTCTACTCGCGGTTTACAGATAGCGTGCATACTTCTAACCTGGAGGCCCCAGGTTCGATTCCCGGCCAGGTGAGGGATTTTTACCTGGATCTGAGGACTGGTTCGAGGTCCACTCAGCCTACGTGAGGCGCTGGCCTTCTGACACCAAGTTGGCAGGTTCGATCCTGGCTCAGTCCTGTCATATTTGAGGTGCTCAAATACGTCAGCCTAGTGTCGGTAGATTTACTGTCACGTAAAAGAACTCCTGTGGGACTAAATTCCGGCACCTCGGCGTCTCCGAAAACCGTAAAAGTAGTTAGTGGGACGTAAAGCCAATAACGTTATTATTATTAGGCCTATTATTAATATTATTAGGCCTATTATTATTATTATTATTATTATTATTATTCAGCCTACGTGGTTAAAATTGAGGAGTTATATGACAGTGAGATGGCGGCCGCGGTCTAGAAAGCCAAGAATAAGGGCCGAGAGGATTCGTCGTGCTGACCACGCAACACCTCATAATCTGCAGGCCTTTGGGCTGAGCACTGTTCGCTTGGAAGGCCAAGGACCTTCGGAGCTGTTGCGCCATGGTTTTTTTGTTGTTGTTGTTTTTTTGTTTGTTTGTTGTTGTTTTTTTTCAGGGCCTCCTCAATGGTACAACGTATCGGGCGTAATATGCTCTGTTCACGGAGGTTGTCAGCACTAATATTGCTGATATTATGACATAACTAGGGCTCTGTTGATTGTCAAGAGATCCCTCCTTTTTTACAATGAAATATCGTACACTATCCCCACACGTGAGGTCTAGAAATTATTTGAATTTCATAACTTTTGTTTTAATAACACTCACCGGCCCAAGTACCGTTCCGAAACTGCAGACGTATTCTGCGTCAAAACAAGTATACTCATCCCTACAAGAAGTCCATCTGTCATTACCGTCCACAAAACATTTTTAGAATCTGCATTTCAAGTCCGATATTATGTAGAGATGTTTCTCACGTTCACTGAACGTTATACTTTCAACCACCACAGGGTTCATCTTTCTGTTGTTACCACACGCTCACTCATCCAGAATAACTGCTGTATATGTACTGTGGCATGATTCAAACAGGTTAATAACTTTCTGGCGTCCGACTCGTTGGCTGAACGGTCAGCGTATTGGCCTTCGGTTCAGAGGGTCCCGGGTGGGTCGGGGATTTTAATCTTAATTGGTTGATTCCAATGGCACGGGGGCTGGGTGTATTTGTTGTCTTCATCATCATTTCATCCTCATCATGACGCGCAGGTCGCCTGCGGGAGTCAAATAGAATAACCTGCACCTGGCGAGCCGAACCCGTCCTGGGATATCCCGGCTCTAAAAGCCATACGACATTTCATAACTTTCTGGCGGGAGCGAGTTCATGTATCCTCAAAGAGAAAAACAAGTCTTTCACATGGGTGAATTCATGCAACTTTTCTCCCTTACCTTCCGTCAATGGATCCTCATTACTTAGAAGCTGAAATGCCACTCGGCTGTCACTGGGACTCGAACCTCAGATTTAAAAAAATATTACAACCTCTAATGCGTGTTTCTGTGGTTGTCAGTAGTGTTGTATGTTTATGCAGATGAGTGAAGTGAGACAGACACGATCACCAGTCCCCGAATCAGACGAATTGACGAAACACGGCTCAAATCCTCTACCCGACCGGGAATCGAAACCAAGGTCCTCAGAATCTGAACCGAAGCCCACGACGCTGATCATTCAGGCAAGGAGTCGGGCTTCAGACAAGCAAACTAAACTCAAATCAGTGCGCTCTTATTCGGTTTACATCTCAACTTACCAACTGCTAACAAACGTATCTCAACCACATAAATAATTATAACAATAATAACTCACGGTATGTATGCTTTCTTGGCTAGAAGTGCGGGCCACTTACACTCTCCCATGCCGGAGCACACAACGAACACTGGAGATTAATTTGCGCGGGACCAATATTATATAGCGCCGAAGCAGCTGCTCATTGGAGGTTTGGCCTCAATTCCCTCCATTGGCTGATGATGTCCGCACCACGTGCTCGCATGCTTACGTTCACCCACATGGCTCAGTGATGGGCAGGTTCTCCTCTGCACTGTACATCATCAGATATTTCCTAACCTCACTGAGTCACAGCAAAACGAATGCGCACATAACACATGGGAGCGAAAGGATCTCTTATTTTGTTATCTAGTCCTGGCGTGAAGCAAGCTTTACTACAGTAATCCGCAAACAGCCGGTTACGGCGCTGGCTTTCTGATCCCAAGTTGACAGGTTCGATCCTGGCTCAGTCCGGTGGTATATGTAGGTGCACAAATACGTCGGCTTCATGTCAATAGATTTACCAGCACGTAATAGAACTCCTGAGGGACAAAATTCCGTCAGCTTGGCGTCTACGAAAATCGTAAAAGTAGATAGTTAGTGTGACGTAAAACCTATATTATTATATATGCAATAAGCCCATTAGGACTATGCAACTTAGAGGCGTGCATTTGCCTTCCTTTGGCCTTCCCTTCTCTCTTCAGACTAGCTTGTCCCGGTCTACTTCTTTGGTCTTTCCTGTTGGTCAACTTGCCATTTGTGAATTTTGGATCTGTAGATTACCCTGTTTCGGACATCTGTTGGAGTAATTCTTGCTTGTTTCAAATCGGTTTTTGATTTCGCCAATCCATTTCATCACGTCTGTTTTAGCTTATTCCCGTTTCGTAGAATTCGACTATTTGTTCTGTAAGTCTGTCTGGATGCATTCTTTTAATATGCCCATAGAATCTTAACGTGCGTCTTCTAATGTCACTGTGAATATTTGTGTTTTGTTTGATTTCCTGTCTGCCTCTGAGTGGGTATTGTCCGTCGAGTTTTGGGCTTAGAATTTTTCTTATGATTTTGCGTTCCTTTCCCTCAGTGTATTCAATGTCTGCTTTCCTGTTCAAAATTCGCGTTTCTGGACCATAAATACATTCTGGTTTAATGACTGTATTGTAATGTCTTAGATTTTGTGCTTGAAGATATTTTTGTTGTAGATATGTCGGTATGCAATTTCCATCTTTAGGTATATAACTTAAACTACTGCTCTCCTATTTGGACAACAGCCTCCCCCTCCAATACTAACCAGTTAGACAGAGCAGTGTCGTTCTTTGCTGCAATTTTAAGGAAAAGAACCCCAAGCTCAGAAATCTGTCTACGCAGCAGATATTAAGGGCAATAAAGTTGTCACCGCTGCACATCAGGCGACAGGAAGCTGACCTGAGTTTCCTCCACGGGTTCTTAAATGGGCTTTACCGCTCGGAACATCTTGTCTCACTCTTATCTCTCCGTGTTCCTTCCCGCTCCACCAGAAGCAAAGACCTCCTCCACATTCCCCACACTCAGCACTCAATACTTCAACGATCTTTCCTAATCCGCCTCCCAACATTCTTTAACAATATTAATAGGAGACAAGACCTTGATAAGCATCAAATAAAAGCATATTCGAGAGGGGTGTAAATAGTCTCTTAAAGATAAGTTGATGTCATCTTGACCCACGACGACTTGGCTATGAACATGGACATTCTCATGGTTTTCGATTTGGACAGTTGTTATTAGTAGGCTGTGTGCCGGATCTTGTTATATATAGTTATGTTTGTTATATTTTATTATGAAAGTTTACATTTGTTAATTAGTCTGTTGACAGTGCAAGTGAAATTTGCTCAGTATAGCTGTATCTTGTGCTTCTTGAATAAATAAATAAATAAATAAATAAATAAATAAATAAATTAATTTTGTTTCGGGTCCATTTTTCCGAATTGTTTCACCAAGATACTTAACTTGTGATACTCGTTTAATTTTGCCATATTTTGTCACCAAGAATGTTGGTGCTTGTTTGCTACAGGTCATGTATTCTGTCTTTTCAAACGATATCCGAAGGCCGAATTTTCCCGCAGTTATTTTCAGGATGGGCTGTTGAAATATCTCGGGTTAAGATTGCTAGATCGTCTACAAATACTAGGCAATCTATCGCTAATTTTCTTCTTCCTAAATTCTAAGGACTAATTTCTCTTTGCGCCATTATATTATTATTAGTATTATTAATCCGCAAACATTTCACTGTTGGAATCTCCCTTCTGGATCATAAAATTTCTTGCGTCCATCTTTACACTTCCTTTGTTTGCACTTTGTACGCAAGAAAGTTTCTATAGCCTATAGCCTGACTAACTATCTACTATTTTATCAATACATGCACGCACACAGTATGAACATAGGCCTACATCCCTATTATTATGACATGCAACGAACGAGTTGCTTTGTGGTATAGATCACGTGGTTGTGAGCTTTCCTTGAGGAGATGGTGAGTTCGAAACCCACCATCGTGTCGGCAGACCTATTTTCTATTTCCACATCGGGAAAACGCGGGGGCTGTGCCTTAATTAAGGTGAGAGGCGGCCGCTACCTTCCCAGTCCTACACATTTCCACCCTAGCGTCACCGAAGACCTTCCATATAAACGTTCGTATTTATGTTGGTGAGAGAGATAGTCTGTTGCTTCTCATTGACGGATGAAGTAATTTTGAATTTGCCTCTTGGCAAAGACCAGAGCAAACTGTAGCTTCCACCGAAGTCTAAAGACTGTTGTAGGTACACGATCTCTTTTGTTTTTATCAAATTCAAGACTTCACAAGAATTTTCAATATTTCACAAATTTATTTGTCAAATCGCTTGCAATACTTGAGAAGCCTTGAGAAGTCTTCAAACGTCTTGAAAGTGAATTAAAACATGTTCTAATCGACCAAAGAATTGCCAAGTCTTAGGCAGAATTGACCAATGGAATTCGAGTATTAACGGTACGCGCTAGGCTGCTAGGCTTGCTGGGATTGCCGGGAATCAAATCCACAAAAATGGTTTCTTCTTAATGGCTGAGGGGTGTTGTGTGTGTACTGTATTCATTACTAAGTTTAAGGCGCATTCCTGTCTATGTTCACTGGACTCCGTAGAGCACTACAATAAAATGAATAAAACGGCAGCGTACGAGGATATTGTAAGAAAAATATCTCAAGGAAATGGACAGCTTTTATGTTTATTAGCTACGGTAACCTATAATTAAACGCTATCAGCAATGTTTGATTTATGACGATCATTTCCTAAATTGTGTTCATGTAATCAAAAATGAATTTCCATTGCATTGCTCTCATTTTTATTCAATTAAGGTGAGTAAATGCAATACACTGAATGTCCAAAAGGCACGGGAAGGGGTGTCCCATTAGAAAATGAGCCGTGCATGACCCCTGAGCGTTGTGGGTAGCTGTCACAGACACCAGTGTCGTGAAGATGGCAACACGTTGCGAGTTAACGGATTTTGAAAGTGGGATGATCATCGGTGGGTCATAGCATTGCGGAGATTACACGCGAATTCGGGTTTCCGAGGTCAACAGTGTCGAGGGTGGATTTTCAATATCGCAAAGAGAATGTTACAACCCACATAAACCGCCGGACGGGAAGACTACAGGTGTTTAAAGAACGGACATCACGTCGCCTCCACAGAACCATACTGGGCCCTCGACAGGCTACTGTGAGTCACATTACCACCCAGTTGAATGCTGGGAGTCAGGAACCCATTTCTGTAAGGAGGCAACTGCACCGCATAGGCTTCACCAGCCAACGACCAACTCGTATCCCTTTGCTGACACCTCGACACAGAGCTCAACGATGCCCGCGAACATCGGCAATGGACCATGGCATAGTGGCGGCGTGTGGTATGGTCCGATGAATCCCGGTTCCAGTTGAATCGAGCTGATGGGCGCGTGAAGGCGGCCATACACGAGCGGGATTTCCTCAAGGTTCGGCCTGAACAGTCCAATCCGTGAGGAATTCCTCAACGTGTGTGGTGGCGTCCTTGAGGCCGGGCTGGGTGCGAGAGATCCAAAAATCCCCAACAAAATTAAATTCTTTTCCGCCTTGAGGCCAAGCAGGCCGGATTTTCCCAGTCTCTTGCTGCGTGTATGTGTTGACGACAGTAGGCCTTGAGGATTTGTGAAGTGAAGTGATTGTCGGGAGTGTACTATATCGTCATGTCTCGAGAACTTTTAACACAAGTTATACAAATATATCAGAATGAACCTTTCTTGTGGTGAGTTCAAAAAATTACCATGATGAAAATTATTTACAACACCACGTGAACAACCAACCACCACCAGTCAACCTGGAGTTGAACCTTGAGGAAATCCCCAAGGATCCCCTTGAGGATATCCTCTCCGTATGTGGGCGAGGGTTCGGTTGAGGAAATCCCCAAGGAAATCCCGGAGGCTTTTTCCTTGAGGATTTCCTGTACGTGTATGGCTAGCTTGAGAGTGTGGCGTATGCACCATGAAACTATGGATCCTGCGTGCCTACAAGGTTGTGTCCAGGAGGGAGGTGGCTCAGTCATGGTCTGGACGGCGTTTTCATGGTCGCAATTAGGCCCCATTGTCCGGCTGCAGGGAGTGCTGACAGGTGCACGTTATAAGACATTCTTTCATACCATCTGAACCCCTTTCTGGCACTAGAGTACCCTGATGGAAATGCCATTTTTCAACAGGACAATGCGCCATGTCACCGCTCTGTGGTGGCACGCAAATGGTTGAAGAAGAACTCCATGGATTGACCCTCCAGATCCCCCCTTCTTAATCCAGTCGAGCATTTATGGAATGCTGTCGATGCTGGTATACGCTCCATGAACCCCCACCAAGTACACAAGACCAATTGTGGGTAGCAGTGCAAGATGCGTGGGATCCCTCCAGAACGATTCCAACACCATGTAAATTATGGTTTATTACGCGTTTATCTTCTTTTTAAGAATGTATCCCACTGCTAGTCCAAAAACCACAACTCATATTTGCCTTTCCTCCGTGTAAAAACAAAATGCTATCAAACCTTGCCAAATGTTTTCAAATCTTATCAAACCTTCAGCAATGTTGAACAGTCTTTGACAAGATTTGACAATGTAATGTATTAAAGTAAAAAAAAAATATTTGATGGTGTATACAACAGGCATCAGTCTCATTTATGGCCGTGACGGTACGAAAGCTGCTGAGGTACTGCATGGGTAGTGCTGAGTAATGGGTAAGTTGAGAACATTTAGACATTATAAAAATCCTATTTTAGGTAGCCTAGGCAGGCATTAAAAGGTTAAAACAGACACTAAAATTAATAATAATAACAATAATAATAATGATGATGATAATGATGATGGTTTTACGTCCCACTGACTACTCTTACGGTTTTCGAAGACGCCGAGGTGCCAGAATTTAGTCCCGCATGAGTTGTTCTATGTGCTAGTAAATCTACCGACACGAGGCTGATGTATTTCAGCACCTTCAAATACCACCAGACTAAGCCAGGCTGGGGTCAGAAGGTCAGCGTTTCAACCGTCTGTGCCACTCAATCCAGCACTAAAAATGTCAAAATTTGTGTAAACATATTAACTACTTCTTCTTCTTATACTTCCGCTTTTCCCTCGCCCTGGTGAGGTCTCGAGTACTATTTGTGATGCACATGTAGACTTTTTTTTTGCTAGGGGCTTTACGTCGCACCGACACAGATAGGTCTTATGGCGACGATGGGATAGGATAGGCCTAGGAGTTGGAAGGAAGCGGCCGTGGTCTTAATTAAGGTACAGCCCCAGCATTTGCCCGGTGTGAAAATGGGAAACCACGGAAAACCATCTTCAGGACTGCCGACAGTGGGATTCGAACCCACTACCTCCCGGATGCAAGCTGACAGCCACGCGCCTCGACGGTCACATGTAGACTGGGCCCTGTTTTATGACCGGATGCCTTTCCTGACATCGACTAGTTGCTCTGTACGGCTCCGAATGGTAGTGGTGAATTTTGTTTTAAGAGGAAGTACATCTAGGTGATCATCTTCTTTGAACAAATTAAATGGAAACAACAATTAAAATAAAGTAAAACTTCTTCAACGAATGCATTTGAAAATGAATTTAAAATAAAATAAAAAGTATTTTAATTAGAAGAAAAAGACAATAACGCATCAAAAGGAATCGCAAGCTCCCTGAGTAATAGAACTCTTGAAATTAATATAATAACAACAACAATAATAATAATAATAATAATAATAATAATAATGCTATTTGCTTTACGTCCCACTAACTACTTTTACGGTCTTCGGAGACGCCGAGGTGCCGGAATTTAGTCCCGCAGGAGTTCTTTTACGTGCCAGTAAATCTACCGACACGAGGCTGTCGTATTTGAGCACCTTCAATACCACCGGACTGAGCCAGGATCGAACCTGCCAAGTTGGGGTTAGAAGGCCAGCGCCTTAACCGTCTGAGCCACTCAGCCCGGCGAAATTAATATGCTGTTGATCAATCCACTCTCACACATAAAGCGAACGATGAAATCAGCAGTGTTTTCGTCATTGGCTAGTATGATTTCGAGTGTCTCCTACAAGGCTAGGTTCCATCTTAGGCTAGAGAGTTTCGCATACGCTGTGAGGATGTGGGCCACGATGAATTCGGCACCAAAATCATGCGCTGGAGGGGTATTCGGTCATTAGGAGGTAAGAATGAGTAGATCTTCTATGACCTATTCTCAGCCTACACAAAACGACGGCCTCTCTTCGTGAAGGCCGGAAAGAGGACCGCCACACGACAGTTGTCGTCTTAATCACTCTCAGCTTGTTGGGAGTTCGTATAGCTAGCCACTTCGACTCCCAGGACACCAAGATGGCTCGATGTAGCTGAGACTAAATACCCCTAGCGGGTACGTTCATAGATCTAGGTTGTAAAAGTACCAATTCTTTTGCAGCTTTGTCCGCAAGTTCGTTTCCCACAATCCCCACATGGCTTGGAAGCCACGCGAAAGTGATTCTGCTGCCAGAAACACATAACCAGGCTATAAGGTCGTGAATCTGCTGCACCAGTAGGTGTTGCGGTGAACATGTGTCAGTAGACTGCAGAGAACGTAACGAGTCGATTCACACGAGAAAGTGGCCACTTTCATCACTCAGCGCGAATTGCATAGCTTCTAAGTTGGCGAAGAACTCCGTAGTATACTTGCTGCAGAGAGGTAGCTAGATCTTCGTGTTAACATCATCGGAGATGAAAGAACATGAAACATGCTCCTACCTTAGGACCGTCCGGGAAGATATGTCGCTCACCCGGATACTGGTGAACGAAGTCCTGGAAATACCTCCGATGAACAAAGACATTCATGTTCACCTTGGATCGACGGAGTAGATCTAATCGTATATCCGGCAGCGGAACTATCCACGGAGGTACTTCGCTAGGGATCTGCACAAGACAACCACCGATAGCCACATTCAGCTCACGACATGAATCCCAACCGGTCTTGTTGCAATAGGTCGGTTTTGGTATCTCTGGTGGTAATGGGTATTAAAGAAGCATTGACAGCTTGAATGCTAGCCAGCAATAGTCACACAATAACCACCACCCCATGGTATGGAGTTGCGCACGCTTCGCTGTCACTTGGCCTGATCCCGACTGGACTGCTTCAAGAACATAAACAGCTAGAAAAGCTCGAGCGTCGCACTGATCATGGACAAAATGCACGAAGCTGGACTGCAATGGTATGGCCATGTTTCCCCCACGAAGAAGTATCGGTGGTGAAGAAGACACTGCATCTCCCTGTGCCTTGAAATCGATCATGTGGTCGGTCCAAGGTACGCTGTCTTGGTCGTATACAAGAACACCTACGTTGTGCGCATTTAAACACGAATGGTGCACCGGATAGAACCAAGTAGAGATCGGTGAGTTTGAAAAGTGGTACGAGGTCCACTCAGCCTCGGGAGGTCAACTGAGTAGAGGTGGGTTCGATTCCCACCTCAGCCATCCTGGAAGTCGTTTTCTGTAGTTTCCCACTTCTCCAAGCAAAAGCCGGCATGGTTCCTAACTTAAGGCCACGACCGCTTCCTTCCCTCTTCCTTGTTCATCCCTTCCAATCTTCCCACCCCCCTGCAAGGCCCCTGTTCAGCATAGCAGGTAAGGCCGCCTGGGCAAGGTACTGATCATACTCCCCAGTTGTATCCCCCGACCCAGAGTCTGAAGCTCCAGGAAACTGCCTTGAGGCGGTAGAGGTGAGATCCCTCGTTGAGGCCGAGGGAAAAACCGACCCTGGAGGCTAAACAGATAAAGAAGAAGAAGAAGAAGAAGAAGAAGAAGAAGAAGAAGAAGAAGAGATCGGTGAGCCGGATAACAGACCCTGCGCAACGTGTAAAGAACACTAAGAAGATGATGATTAATAATAATAATGTTATTGGTTTTAGGTTCCATTAACTTACTTCACCGGGAGAGTTGACCGTGCGGTTAGGGGCGCGCAGCTGTGAGCCGTGGCCTTAACTAAGTTATAGCACCAGCATTTGCCTGGTGTGGAAATGGAAAACCATGAAAAACCAACTTCAGGGCTGCCGACAGTGGGGTTCGAACCCAATATCTACCGAATGCAACCTGGCAGCTGCATGAAATACACTCTAAGAGAGGTGAGACAAGCACCATTGGTGGTCCAAAGTAGCCACTGTGTTCAGTACACCGACGATTTTTAAATCTTCATCGGGCGATATGTAGGAGTGGGATACTGACCCAGTCCAGTCTACCTGTTGAATAACTGGTTGTAAATATTTGGAACTCTAATGTAATCAAATATTCATAAAAAATGTCATTACCAGGAATGAAATGAAAACCTACAACCTGTTTTACAGTCAGTGACCGGGTCAGGGATGAATGAATGAAGCCCCCATCTTGCGGCGAGAATATGAACTTTGCCGGCTGCCCAAGCCTGTCGCACTCCTCTGGGGCAATGATTAATGACTGACAGATGAAATGATAGTGGAGTGTTGCTGGAATGAAATATGACAGGGAAAACTGGAGTACCCGGAGAAAACCTGTACCGCCTCCACTTTGTCCAGCACAAATCTCACATGGAGTGACCAGGATATGAACCACGAAACCCAGAGGTCAGAGTCCGACGCGCTGCCGCCTGAGTCACAGAGGCCATTACCAGGAAATTTATGATAAATAATTCGGAATTAGTCCGTGTGACAGTGATGGACTCCCATTTGACAAGCCCTTCGACAAGGTGACAAGGAAAGCATTCCATCTTATAAACAGAACCCATTCACAATTTGTATCCATTGTGTGGATAAAATGTATGTATTGCTCTCTCCGCAACTTGTTGTAGGATATGGTAGTCCTTGCAGCAAAACGTACCCCAACAAGTACTAGAGATCGGTACTGTCAACGGTATCGATTTTTCTGTCGTCCAATGGTTTAAGAATTCGATGATTAATATTTAGCAGCATTTTTTAATGATTACCAGTGGCATGTAGAGGCATTTGACTGAACTGGAGATGTTTTTCATTCCAGCCTCTCTAGGTTCTCGTTTCGTCATTGTATGACGTCCGAGCATGTATCGTTGCTCTTCTTGGAGTCGGACGACCTTCATAGGACGTGGAGTAGGATTGTTCATTAATAAAACCACAGCAGCGTCGCCGAAAACATTCGATGTGTTAGTACAATGTTAAACCATTACCAAAAGAAAAATAGTACGTAATACAGTTTCCGTTTTGCACGTGAATGAATAAATAATGTGGAAGCATTGGATGTTAGCACAAATTAGGAAGAGAGTAGTCTCAGGGTACTCACCATGTGGGGAAACAGATGAGGATGAAGTAGATACGATTTATGAAGCGTTTAGTGATGTCGTCTTCTGGGTAAACGGCAAAGGCAGGAAAGTATTAATGAGCGGTTGCAATGTGAGCATTGGAAAGGGAGCTGGAGGATATAAGAAGATAATGGGTAACAGTAGAAAAGAATACGGAAGATAACAGAAGCGAGAAGCATTTATTGGGCTTCTGGTATAAAGGAATTACCAGCAGAGCGCCGGATTCTCATCGCTGGGTCCCGTGGTTCAAATCCCGGTCACTCCACGTGAGATATGTGTTGGACAAAGCGAAGGCGGGACAGGTTTTTCTCCGGGTACTCAGGTTTTCCCTGTCATCATTCATTCCAGCAACACTCTCCAGTATCATTTCACTTCATCTGGCAGTCATTAATCATTGACCCAGGGGAGTACTTCGGCAGCCGGCACAATTCCTATCCTCAGCGCTAGATGGGGGCATAATTCATTTCATCTCTGGCCCAGTCGAATGACTAGAAACAGGCTTTGGATTTTCATTTCATTCCAATTCATTCTTCAAGCATAAGGCCATTTGCCGGTACTCAAGGAAGAGTAGGTGTACAGTGCTCAAGAAAAGTTGTATACATTTACGATTTCATACGGTATAAGCTACGGTACCTCAAAAACCCGTGTATAGTATGAACTATAGGACAATTTCTGAGACACGTAGTGACATTAAACCTAGATCAGTTGAGAAGCACGCCTCATGTTGGTCAGTTTAGCATCATCACTTGAAAAATCGGTGGTGTATAGACAGCACATGCAAGACTGATGTAAACATGAAGCCAACCGGGCGAGTTGGCCGTGCGCGTAGAGGCGCGCGGCTGTGAGCTTGCATTCGGGAGATAGTAGGTTCGAATCCCACTATCGGCAGCCCTGAAGATGGTTTTCTGTGGTTTCCCATTTTCACACCAGGCAAATGCTGGGGCTGTACCTTAATTAAGGCCACGGCCGCTTCCTTCCAACTCCTAGGCCTTTCCTATCCATCGTCGCCATAAGACCTATCTGTGTCGGTGCGACGTAAAGCCCCTAGCGAAAAAACATGAAGCCGAGTTCAAACTGAGATACTGGTGCAAGAAGGAATGCGACAATTGGATGTCACTGCTTTTGTTGGAATGAATCAGAGTGATGTCTCCAGAGTTTGGTAAAAGTTCAGGAAAAAGCAAGTGGTTGCTGCATTTTCTTTTCAGCACGGTACATGGTAGGCCTACTGCTACAGCCACCTCGCTCCTCCAGGATCTTCGGAGGGCCACCGGCGTGAATGTGTCAGATCAGACTACAGACATACAGTAAATAGACAGGCAGCGCTCTATCTCGTAGCATTGGTGCTAGTGAAGCCAGAAACTTGAAGCCATCGCCGTCTTACGTCGCTACAGATCCACCGTAAACTTTAACTGTGTTACGTGCAGGTTCGTTTTATGTCTTTTATGCACATTTAACGTTAAATTTTTTTGGCAGAGTGGTGAATACCTTTGTAGTGCTTAGATGTTTTTTTACTCACGAAGGAAGAGAAAGGAATAGGAGTTTCAGTACACTAGTAAGTGGCTCACATGTGCTCACGTACACTTGCTATCTAGTTAGTAATGTAATTTAATTTACCATTAAAGAATCCTAATTATGTAGGAGACAGAGTTCAATTCCGTCCTATGTATATTGTGTATAATAATAATAATATGAATAATAATAATACTACAACACCTGGCAACAGGTGACTTTTGTTTTGGTTATGTTAGTAATTGAATAATATTAGTCTCGGGCCCTTCTATTATTTAAATATATATTGTAAGAATGTCAAAATTACTGTTGAAATTAAAGTGGAAGGATTAGTAAGCTTCCATAAATCGAAATAGGTGTTAGGTTTATTATCACAGAATATTATTGAATATCTCTCAGGATTTGTGGTCAATTCTCTACTTGCAAGGAAGTAGTTGTACGAAAAGAACATCCTTATCCATTCATTTATTTCAAGAATAGGGGTAATCTGTAGACCTATGTTCCTACGAAAGATGTGGTTCATGTGTACAAACATCTTGAGATATATTTATATATACAGGGGGTATATAGGCCTACCGGTATACAGTATATATGAAGTCACAGATCAGTTGTATAAAACAAATTTGTTTTCAACGCTAAACTCATATGCTTCAGATCTAAACCCAATGGGCACTTATGTTTCTCGCCTTATTAATAATAATAATAATAATAATAATAATAATAATAATAATTATTATTATTATTATTATTATTATTATTATTATTATTATTATTATTATTATTATTATTATTATTGGCTTTACGTCCCACTAACTACTACTACGGTTTTCGGAGACGCCGACAGGCCGGAAGTTAGTCCCGCAGGAGTTCTTTGCCATGCTAGTAAATCTACTGACACGAGGCTGACATATTGAGCACCTTCAAATAATGGTTGCCCAGTTGTACTTCCTCTTAAAACAATAATCACCACCTCCACCACCACCGGACTGAGCCAGGATCGAAGGCCAGCGTTTCAACGGTCTGAGCCACTCAGCCCGGCACGCCATATTAGTGTAGTTGCATCGCTGTACTTGAAAATACGCGTGAATCATGCTGTAAGAGAATATAATGGAAACAATTTTGACCATAGGTCAGTCTATAATAAGTTGGCTATTTTAAAGCATTTGCAAAATTGATATACCAGTGTTTCTTATTTGTACCAGTAAAATAAAGGTCCTAATAGGTCTAATTGATCAGTATTACTGTCATTTCGACGTGCTTTTAAGTATTTTAATTATCCCCTATCCAATATTCCCGTTTCGGGTACTATTTTACATTAATGTATCGGGATAGTGTAGTGACGTAAGATGGCAGCAGTCACACCCTTCCGGCTTCAGAATCCTGCTGCTGATTGCCAGAAATGCGAAATCAGCTGCACGATGAAAACTTGATATCAAGGAGGACCGTGCCTAAACCTCCTTTTAAACCATACCATATACCATAGGGCAGCTGTGTAAGAGGGGGCAACAAGTTATAGGCCATGGCTCAGGAACAGCAGAAGAGTACAGGAGCTATAGAATCTGGAACGATGCGGTGAGAGACTGAACGAGCCCTTCATCCTGGAACACAATCAGCAGTAAGGAAGTTCCGTCATGTTTTGGGGTGGGACCATATTTGGTCGACATACGCCTCTACCAGGTAACGTGGTGGTGGTGGTGGTTATTGTTTTGAAAGGAAATACAACTAGGCAACCATCCTCTATTAACACTAATCAGAGAGAAAAAATGGAAGAGATGTGACATTTCGAAAAATGAAGGTATCGGCCAAGAAAATACAAAGGCCACGAAGAGCGTGAAAATGAAAGATTCCCTAGGCCTCGAATGCTCTAATAACTTCGGGGTCTCTAAAGAACAAGACTTGACCAAGGGAGGCCGGATAGGATACATGAACGTGAGGAGCCTGGCACAAGTAAGTGGAAACAATGCCAGGACTCAGCTAATGGCCCCGTAGACGCCAACCCACGCTCCCAAGTAAAGATCCCCTGGGCCCCCTTTAGTCGCCTCTTACGACAGGCAGGGGATACTGTGGATGTTATTCTACGCCCCCGCCCCCCAGGGGTTGATCCAGGGTAACATGACTGGTCTGGTATACATAGACATCATCCTACAACCCGTAGTTACAGGATTTTCTGGTACCGTGGGCGAGAGCTTTACAGCATTCGATGAAAATGACCGTGGCATACAGCGAACGGTATGCCCGACATATTCTGCGGACATGAACTGTGTTGTACATGCATGACGTGAACTTAAGAGAGCAAATTACCCACCGTTTTAATTCTCCTACCTCGTCGCCATAAGACATATCTGTGTCGGTGCGACGTAAAGCCACTAGCAGTATATTTATAATTCTCCTACCAACATTCAGCAAGTGGCTGAAGCTGTTAACCAAAAGGTGGAATAATATGCCTCATAACTAGTTGGACTTTTTGTTGTTGCTGAGTATGCTTCGTCACAATTTTGTGTTCATAATCCCTCAACACCAACGTTGTGCCTTTGTTGCCATTATTTGTTGATTTTACATAGCTGACGTCATGTTTTTTGTTTGTACAGTATATGCCCTTCGTTATGTATAGTGTACGCACATGCACATAACAAACTAAAATGCGAAGTAAACCGGAATATGCAAAAAAGAAATTGACCACTGTACAGTGGATTATGTTATAACTGGCACTAAATTCAGTTAATATATTGGGAATGACAGGTATTCTTTCGATGATACAGACCGCTATCTGACTTGCAATGAATTGGGTATCACGAGACCTATCTATAGAGAAAGTATAATAATAATGGCGTATAGCCTCCGGAGAGGCCTGGTGCAGGTCTTTTTCTAGTAGACGGCCTATTAGGCGACCTGCATGTCTGTAAAGATGAGGGCCCTACCTAGGATGATTTCTAATGTTGAATACGCCACACACACCCAGCCCCCGAGCCATTGGAATTAACCAATTAAGGTTAAAATCCCCGACCCGGCCGGGAATCGAACCCGGGACCCTCTGAACCGAAGGCCAGTACGCTGATCATTGAGCCTACGAGTCGGACCCAGAGATAGTAAAGCCTGTGTACAAACGTATAACGGTAGAATATTTCACGTACGAAGAATTTGGCAGTGCTTGCATATGAAAATCCGAGCTCGATAGCTGCAGTCGCTTAAGTGCGGCCAGTATCCAGTATCCGGGAGATAGTAGGTTCGGACCCCACTGTCGGCAGCCCTGAATATGGTTTTCCATTTTCACACCAGGCAAATGCTGGGGCTGTACCTTAATTAAGGCCACGACCACTTCCTTCCCACTCCTAGCCTTTTCCTGTCACATCGTCGCCATAACAACTATCTGTGTCGGTGCGACGTAAAACAACTTGCAAAATAATAATAATAATAAGTAGTAGTACAGTAGTTCTCTTTCCTGCCTTTCACTGTCGTAATTTCATTTCGGATATATATAGGCCTATATATATATAATTTTTTATTTTATTATTTTCCAAATTCGTATTCTCTTCACTCTAAGTTATGTGTAATACTTTCGTACTCTGTTAACCTCTTACTGTATTTACTCTTCCTCAGTTTTACTATCGTTCCTTGAACTTCATTCTAGTATTTGCTCCTTTCCAGCCCCAACTCCTCGTCTTCGACTCCTGCTCATGTTACCAGGCGAACTGGCCGTGTGGTTCGGGGCGCGCGGCTGTGAGCTTGCATCCGGAAGATAGTGGGTTCGAACCCCACTGTCGGCAGCCCTGAAGATGGTTTTCCGTGGTTTTCCATTTTCACACCAGGCAAATGCTGGGGCTGTACCTTAATTAAGGCCACGGCCGCTTCCTTCCCATTCCTAGGCCTTTCCTATCCCATCGTCGCTATAAGACCTATCTGTGTCGGTGCGACGTAAATCAAATAGCCCTACTCATGTTTTCCTTCATCGCTATTCAATTCCTTTGCCATTGTCAGTCTTTCGTTGCACTTTTTTATTTATTTTTTCTACCATATTCCTCTCTCATCGTCTGAACAGGAAACGTCTTACTTTGAACTAGGATGGCGCTGTCACATCCCGCTATGCTTGAACTCATGAGCGGCGAAAGCAGTAACTACGAGGTGCGCTGCGTTGCCATGGTTACCTCCATCTGAGGCATATCATCCTTTAATACAGTCTGAGAGTTTTCTTTTATACAATTTCCTCTTCGTTACCCAGACACAGATAGGTATTGCCTGGTGTGAAAATGGGAACCGACTATCTGAATGTTCAATAAAACATCTTGGCATAAACTCGAGGTAATAATTTCAAAATTTGGGACAGAAGACATCATTTCCGATAAACATGACATATTGTGACCAATAACAAAACCATTAACTGCTGATAACACCCACAAATGCAGAAAGTATAAAGTATAAAGAATTTTAGTCAGGGAATAACGTATTTCCATCAGTCAGTAATAAGTTATAAGTTATTATAATATAGAATAGGACACTTCAAGAATTAAAACTAAGAAAATTGTGCAACTAGCCACTGATTAACTAACAAAGGTAAACTAATCATAATGTTATTTGCTTTACGTCCCAATAACTACATTTACGGTGGTTTTCGGAGACGCTGAGGTGCCGGAATTTAGTCCCACGGGATTCCTTTTACGTGCCAGTAAATCTACCGACACGAGACTGACGTATTTGAGCACCTTCAAATACCACCGGACTGAGTCTGGATCGAACCTGCCAATTTGAGGTCAGACGTCCAGCACCTCAACCGTCTGAACCATTCAGTCCGGCAAAAAAGATAAACTAATAACTAGCATAATATTCAGAATACAAATACGTAAAGCAATAATAACACAGCTAACACAGCACCACTGCAAATGTTATCACAAGAGTGAATGAGACTAAGCCAAACAAGTGGCAATAGCATAGCATCACTGGAATCGTCACCATGGCAACAGACCATTTTCAAGCAGCGTTAGTCAGTTTTTCCTTGTTATTGGCGCTAAACGTCAGACTCCAAATCCCGTGGGCTAGCACACAGTGATCCGTCTGGCGATCAACGAGAGAATTTTCAAGTTCAAACCATCATTGTTAGAAAAGTCTTCCCCGCACACAGACTTTTTTCTCATCTGAAGAAGCGGATTGTTGGATTCCCTTGTGAATGGTCAGCTGTTGAGAGTGCTCTTGTATTACTGTAGTGATAAAGTAGTTAAAACAATTGAAATGCAACCTGTGACAATAAAGTTCGGTGAATGAAGTCAGAACGGTCGATCCGGCAACGCTAGCGACACACAACGCTGCACCTGCGTAGCAGCAGGTTTTGACCACCTGTTCCCAACGTTGTTCAGTTGAGCATCGTATGTGTGCCGTGTAAGACCTGTTTGACACAGTGCGTGTTTAGTGCGTTGGTTCTGAACTGTAAACTGGAGAATGAACGACCAAAAGATCAATGTACAGCTTTGTTTTAAGCTTGGCAAGACACCGAAAGAAACGCATGCGATGGTGGTACGTGTTTATGAAGATTAAGCACTGTCCTTGAAGTGTGTGTACGAGTGGTTCGCCCGTTTTCGAGGAGACCGGGAAAGTGTTTCTGACAACCCCCGTAGCGGAAAACCGGCGACCGCCGTTAGTGACGTAAACATTGAGAAGGTGAGGACATTAATCACGAACGATCGGCGATTAACTGTGCGCATGATAGCGGATGAACTGGAGATTAACCGTGAATCCGTTTGACAAATCGTTACCCAGAAGTTAGGGAAGAAGGAAACGTGTTCTCGTCTTGTGACACATCACTTGACTGACGATCAGAAGCAGGCACGTTTAGAGGCTTCGCAGGATTTTGTCGAAACGGCGGATGTGACACCAAATTTCTTGAATTGTATTGTCACTGAGGATGAAACCTGGTGTCTCAGGTACGACCCTGAAGCAAAATGGCAAAGCATGGAATGATGTTCTCCGGGATCACCTCGTCGATAAAAGGTCTGAGCCGGAAAGTCACGCATCAAAACGATGCTCATCACCTTTTTCGATAATCAAGGCATTATCCACAAGGAATTTCCAGAGGGAACGACGTTGAATGCTGCACGGTACATTGGAATTTTGACTCGTTTCATGAAACATCTACGCAGGGTACGATCCCAGTACGCACAACAAGGTTCATGGTTTCTTGCTCATGACAAAGCTCGCCCACACACAGCCAATATCGTCAAACAGTTCATGGCAAAAAGGGGCAGGTGCAACTTGAACATCTCCCATACTCGCCAGATCTCAAACCTCCAGAATTCTTCATATTCCCACGACTCAAATTCGCTTGTCGTGCATTTTTCATCTATGTTGATAGTACAGGACTATTCACCGAACAGGCTGTAGTTTAATTTTGTGTGCGTGTGATCATTTAGTGCTATTTATGTATTAGTGTTTAGTGTTTGTTGGTACAAATTGGCAGTAGTGAAATTTATTTGAAGATTATATAAAGTAGTTCAGTTAGTGTTCAGTAGATTACATTTTCTAGGTTAAGTGGGCTAGCTAGGTGTACTTAGTTTCAAATTTAGGTTTAGAAAATAATTTAGATAAAAATATTAACTTTATTTTTTTAACTACTGTATCTGTTGGTTCATTGGTATAATACTTATAAAGGCAGATTGTCAAAAGGAGTTGTAACTTCCGTAGCTTTCGCATTCGAGCAGACAATAGACCCGGTATTTCGTATAGATATCCGTTCAAACTATCACGAAGGTAATAATTTATTCAATTAAATAACACGATACGGCTGTAAACTTTGAAAGAGAATACACGGTATTTCACTGGAGAATTACTCAACAGTCTTTGGATTGTTGAGATTGTTTGCTGCATTCTGACGAGATCATTTGAGTAGTTGAGTAAATAAATACAAGAATGAGCTAGTTACTGTATTCCGATAATTTGCACCCTTCGTCTCTTGCACCATAGAGTAAAAGTTAATAAGTTAATCAAATTCCAATAATATTGCAATTCAAGTCCCCGGCGTAGTTTTGACAGAAAGACCTTTTTCTTTTCAGAATTTATTGTAGGCAATCTCTTATTTTTCAGCATTTAAGGACACTTTTATTCTCCGTCCCGCGTAGTTGAGAAAATATTAGTAATCCATCAGCTGTAAAAATCACATAACCACATTTCAGTTGAGAATTGTAGTGTAGATACGGTATATTAGATGGTATGTTGCCTGCTATATGCGTATTATTAGAGTACACTAGGATAAAATAGCACTAATAACAATCTGTATCCACATCTAGCTTTGTTGATAATCTTTGAGTATTTCTTGCGAATTTTAAATTTTAAACTTGTAAAGTTCATTTCGGTTTGTGCTTAGTAATGACATATTGTAATTAGGATACGTCTTAACGTAGTTTAAAAATTATTGTAGTGTATTGTAGTATAGTATTAGTAATTAGAGTCCTTATCCTATTTTTGTAAAATATTTGTGTAGTATAGCAGAAGTATCTGTAGAAACCCTCTTACAAGAATTATATTGTAGTAATTAGGATAGGATTAATTGCAGTTAAAATTGTGTAATTCTGGTGTATTCCTTTCGGTGTTCATTAACTAATGCCAGTTTTTATCCTGTTAAGGTGTTGTAGGATAAAAATATAGTACGACAAAGTAGTATTGTAGTGTACCAGTATAGTAATTGCCTTATTGTCGTGTGATCCTTGTGTACTATCCTAGACAATACTGTTTTCCTTTCATTTTTTGCACAGAATTTATTTTATTTTTCCTTTTCTTTTCATTTTCCCGAAAAGAAAGGTTAAGGAATGCAAGTGTAGGAACTTTGGGTGTGGCCAGGCATTAAGGAGTATGAGGGAGGAGTTGGAGAGTTTGAGGGAGATAATTAGGATTCTCTCAGAAGACAGGAAGGAAAGTAGGCCTCTCTCAAACAATGTACAGGATACAGTAGATGTAAAAGAGGGATGGGAAGGTAAGCGGAGAATTGTAGAAGACAGGGGGTCTAATGTTTTAAGGAGATGAAAATTGCAGGTTAAGGGCTCTATTCAGGATCAGAATTCAGGACAGGTGTCTGTGAGAGATCGGTACGAGTCACTGCTGGTAAAATAACATAGGGAAAATGAGGAACAGGAAACTGTTGTTGAGAAGTGTGGGAATGGGAAGAAGGGAAAAGGTAGGAAAGGGAAATATAGAGTAGAGGATAGGAAAAGACAGGTGGAACAGGGTCATGGGAGGGAGAAAAGGGAGGAGGAAGTAGATTCTGCATCTGTCAGGAAAGATAGGACTGACCACGAGGAGAGGGGATCAAATGAGTTGGGTAGGGCTGAGGCTCTGGTCAAGGGAGATTCCACTGTTAGACACTTTTGGGAAAGTGTGTGGAGGAAAGGGAACCAGGATAGAGTGTTATCCAGAAATTAGGATGAGGCAGATATTGAGAAAGTACAAGAAAAGGAGGAGGGAACGGAGAAGGTGACAGTGTTTCACGTTGGTACCAAAAACATAAGGCAAGCAGAAATAAGTACCAACATACAGTAGTTGGGGATATGTGGGATCTGGTAAATGCAGCAAGGTTGAAGTTAAAAGAAGCAGAGATTGTTATCAGTGGAATACTGTATAGGAGAGATACTGACTAGAATGTGATTGGGGATTTAAATGAAACTATGGAGTGGGTATGTGGAAAACTGGAAGTGGAATTTCTAGATCCTAATGGGTTGGTAGGAGATAGGGATCTGCATTCAGATAGCCTTCACTTAAGCCGCAATGGTACGTATAAGTTTATAAATTTGTTTAAAAAGGTTATAGGGAGGTACCTTCAGGGAAATGAGGTAGTCTAGGAAGCGGTGATAAGGTGGAGGGATCTGGAAGTCAAGTAGGGATGACATAAAAATGTTAGTGTTGAACTGCAGAAGTATTCTAAAGAAAGGAATAGAATTAAATAATTTAATAGATATATACTTACCAGATATTGTAATAGGAGTTGAATAAAGGCTGAGAACATACACACTGTGACCTTTCACGTACATCTCAATTCAGGGTTCTTAATGTTGGGTTACTCCTCGGCAGGAATCGCGCGGTGATCCATGAGTCTCCACTCCAGGGACGTGCAAGTTCGACGAGTTGGGTCACAGGTCTTACGGTGGACTGATATTGGTACAGTTAATGTGAAGAAATGACTATCGCCTACTACCCTAAGTTCGGTAATTATCCCACAGTTGGATGTCAAAATATTTAAAATATTGGTACAGTTGATGTGAAGAAATGATTGTCACTTATTATCCGAAATTAGGTAATTATCCTAGCATTCCTTATACTACGACAAATGAGAACGCTGAAAATATTTCTTTTATGGAAGGATTTTCCGTTTAATGACTAAGAAAATAAACTTTAAATGACAGTTACATAGTAAATAAATTGAAAGCAACACAAACGGACATAGGAAAAATTGAACATTACGTTAATTAGGGAAAATAAAATACCTAACTTTCGTCTCTTGTTAACGTACATTGGTAATATCATCAATTAAGATCGAAAATAAAAGAGACAAGTGTCTCAGTGCTGAAGGCTTAAAGTGGATAAAAATTTTATCGTCCATCGCACATCCTAAAACAGGTGACTGGGAATTGCTAAATCATCCGTATCGCAGAACTATCCCTACTCAAATATGTCTCAACATTCCGTTATTCCTTATTCAAATCATTGCATTGACTGTTGAGAAAAATCTACTTGACAACTTGAAAACACCGGTAAGTTATGTTCATAATCATCGTAAATGCAAGAAAATGTTCGAATGACATGGATTACATCATAATACATCATTAATCAACATGGTACGAGTGAGAAGTAAGCTCGATCCCTCCTGGACATTCACTAACATCTGCACCTAGACAATGGACATCAAAGAAATATTGCAACATATACAATGATTTTTTTCTAACTACGTTGATTCTGCCTCCCTGGAGTCCTCTGCGAAGTTCAGCCTGGAAAACTACTTCAGCTCTAGGCACCAATTCAAATGATCTACAGAAATATACGACTAGCAGAAAGAATTGACTTACTCACCGTCGAAGATCATATCCTTTTAACGTGATCCGATATCATACAACATTATTTACTTCGTGAAGATCCTAAATGTTTCCATTAATACTGTGCGCTCTTGTCTACCTTGTATTTAATTGAAACAAAATTTGACGACCATGCTATCAGTGTTCTCAAAACGAAATCCTAAGAATATCATTCCAAACACGGCTTCATGCCCAAACAAATATCATTCATCATGACAATATTAAAATTCACACGCATGACCGACTCAATTCCTATCATAATAACTTCCATCAGCATCTTCATATCGCATCAACCTAAGAATACGCAATATCAATGACACATCTATAACAATTCACATTACATTAACCATTTACATATTTCAAAGACCCTATTATATTGAACACTTCATCACATCACTCAAACGTCATGCACAGCGAATTCACATTACTTTTAAACAATCTATTCAGGCATTTCACGCTGAAGACTACTAATCCTATCGCCGTATTAGCACAATATTACCGCGATAACATCGTGATTGCATTCCCGAACACTGTATCTTGTACAAGTTCATGATCTCTGATGACTTTAAAAATTGCGCACATCACGATTATTTTCTTCCGAAGTATTTCGAGCCACAAATTAAATTAACAACCTTCACAATGATACTATTACGACACAAGCACCATCTATGCCTAAATCATCCCGTGTAACCTTGCCAGAGATCGTTAAGAATTCACACGACCTATTGTACATTATATCACGACATAGACTGAACTACCACGCCAGACACAACGATCTTGTTCGACGCAAAGCAATGATTAATAAAAGAAAACGGTCGCCTTCAAGTTGTAAAATTACATGTCATAAATCGACATAAAGTAATATGCTACTCTACATTTAAAAAAGCAACTACATTGCGGAATAGAGAGACAATATTTAAGTACTCATCCTTGGTCGAGTCCCATGATGATGACACCTCTCGTCTTCCAGTTCTTAACTTTAGTCATTGGAATCCATCATATTTCTCATCATATCCTTTGAGGTCCCTCCATTGCTTAACTGCTCATGTTGGAAATTGCTGTCATTTCATAATCACATCCAATATTCATTGGTTCCATGTCACCTGAAACTTAAAATACCTATTAGAACAGGGTTATATGCATTAGTACAATTACAAAGTTCGAGCACCACACTTGCCTTAACGTTCTGACAGAACAAAATATATATTTTGTTTTACAATAGGTTATTTCTCTATGATATGCCAATATCGCGTTATGTTTAGCTTTATAGTCTTTCTCTGCGTACATAATAGCTCTAATCCTTCCAAGACATAACAAGATTGAGATTCACCCTTATCAGGAAACAAATTCCACATTACCATTCTAATAATTACAGACGGTTTGCTTTTTTTAGGATTTTTCCATACTTCCGACTCCCATATGTTTTTGACAATTAAATCACATGACACATAATGCGTAGTGATCCCGTACGAATCATTTGTGTCGGCAAAGGAACTCGTTTAACAATTTACTGCATCGTATTTTAGGTTATTAATCGATAATTTCGTCATCAGTCTCGATCACCGAATCGTACCAGACTAGATGAGCAAGGTATGCCCATCACATATAAACTCAGCTTATTCCGATTAATTCAACACATTCCATGGCCTTCGGTATCTTTCTACCATTGATGTTTTCCGCCATTTATACGCATCTTAGCAAACTTTACTTAATTCTACATTATGTATCACGACGTCTTATTATTTACCGAAATTTTGCGAGGCACCACGGGGTTTAGAGCTTATCATCATTCCGCCGACACCTTCAATCCGCCGCCTGTCGTTCACATAATTAGACGGGTCACCTGAGTTCAGACACTCCTGGACGTATGATGATCGGACATATGATTTCATTGACGTTAATTTCATCATAAACTTCTAATGCATTTATCAACTTCATCCTGACATACATTGGAAGGTTATAATACATACATAC
Source organism: Anabrus simplex (assembly GCF_040414725.1). Taxonomy (NCBI): domain Eukaryota; kingdom Metazoa; phylum Arthropoda; class Insecta; order Orthoptera; family Tettigoniidae; genus Anabrus; species Anabrus simplex. Next base: position 884,075,497 of record NC_090265.1, on the reverse strand, counting down.
ATACATACATACATACATACATACATACATACATACATACATACATACATACATACATACATACATACATACATACATACATACATACATACATACATACATACATACATACTTTACCATTGTAGACTGTTATGCCTTTCAGCGTTCAGTCTGCAAGCCTCTGTGAATTTACTAAACGTCGCCACAATCCTCGATTTGCAACTAGTGCTGTGGCCTCATTTAGTTCTATACCTCTTATCTTTAAATCGTTAGAAACTGAGTCTTACCATCGTCGTCTTGCTCTACCTCTACTTCTCTTACCCTCCATAACAGAGTCCATTATTCTCCTAGGTAACCTATCCTCCTCCATTCGCCTCACATGACCCCACCAACGAAACCGGTTTATGCGTACAGCTTCATCCATCGAGCTCATTCCTAAATTAGCCTTTATCTCCTCATTTTGAGTACCCTCCTGCCATTGTTCCCACCTGTTTGTACCAGCAATCATTCTTGCTACTTCTTGCTTCTTGCTTTTAAGCAAGAAATGATATAATGGATGAAAAATTTTCTCACGGAACTGGAGTGTGTATCGTAGAGATAGGATCGGATCGGAATGGTAGGAGGGGTAGTATTCATTCTGCTGAAAGAAGGATTTGTAAGCTACGAAAAAGTTAAAGAAGACAAACATAAAATTCTAGGTGTAAGACTCATTTCTAAAGATAATAGGCAACTTGATATCTTTGGAGTGTACAGATCGGGAAAGAGTAGCGCTGATGCTGATTCAGAATTACTTGGAAAGATCATCAGCTATGTGAAAAACGGTATGGAAAGGAATGTGATTGTAGTGGGAGATCTCAATTTACCAAATGTCAATTGGGAAGGTAATGCGAACGACGGGAAGCATGACCAACAAATGGCAAATATGTTAATGTGGGAAGGACAGTTAACTCAGAAAGCGATGGAACTAACTAGAGGGAAGAATATTCTGGATGTGGCGCTGGTAAAATCAGATGAGCTGTATAGAGAAACCGAAGTACACTGACTGACAGAGCAAATGCAAGACCAAGAAGGAGTGGTTCCAAAGGGATGAAAGTTGGAGAAAAAACAGAGACGGCACGGACGAATAATTGATGTTTATTTCAAACCGATATGCAGGTTACACAATGCGCACGGCATCGACTCAGTAGGATGTAGGACCACCGCGAGCGACGATGCACGCAGAAACACGTCGAGGTACAGAGTCAATCAGAGTGCGGATGGTGTCCTGAGGGATGGTTCTCCATTCTCTGTCAACCATTTGCCACAGTTGGTCGTCCGTACGAGGCTGGGGCAGAGTTTGCAAACGGCGTCCAATGAGATCCCACACGTGTTCGATTGGTGAGAGATCCGGGGAGTACGCTGGCCACGGAAGCATCTGTACACCTCGTAGAGCCTGTTGAGAGATGCGAGCAGTGTGTGGGCGGGCATTATCCTGCTGAAACAGAGCATTGGGCAGCCCCTGAAGGTACGGGAGTGCCACCGGCCGCAGCACATGCTGCACGTAGCGGTGGGCATTTAACGTGCCTTGAATACGCACGAGAGGTGACGTGGAATCATACACAATAGCGCCCCAAACCATGATGCCGCGTTGTCTAGCGGTAGGGCGCTCCACAGTTACTGCCGGATTTGACCTTTCTCCACGCCGACGCCACACTCATCTGCGGTGACTATCACTGACAGAACAGAAGCGTGACTCATCGGAGAACACGACGTTCCGCCATTCCCTCATCCAAGTCGCTCTAGCCCGGCACCATGCCAGGCGTGCACGTCTATGCTGTGGAGTCAATGGTAGTCTTCTGAGCGGACGCCGGGAGTGCAGGCCTCCTTCAACCAATCGACGGGAAATTGTTCTGGTCGATATTGGAACAGCCAGGGTGTCTTGCACATGCTGAAGAATGGCGGTTGACGTGGCGTGCGGGGCTGCCACCGCTTGGCGGCGGATGCGCCGATCCTCGCTTGCTGACGTCACTCGGGCTGCGCCTGGACCCCTCGCACGTGCCACATGTCCCTGCGCCAACCATCTTCGCCACAGGCGCTGCACCGTGGACACATCCCTATGGGTATCGGCTGCGATTTGACGAAGCGACCAACCTGCCCTTCTCAGCCCGATCACCATACCCCTCGTAAAGTCGTCTGTCTGCTGGAAATGCCTCCGTTGACGGCGGCCTGGCATTCTTAGCTATACACGTATACTGTGGCACACGACAACACGTTCTACAATGACTGTCGGCTGAGAAATCACGGTACGAAGTGGGCCATTCGCCAACGCCGTGTCCCATTTATCGTTCGCTACGTGCGCAGCACAGCGGCGCATTTCACATCATGAGCATACCTCAGTGACGTCAGTCTACCCTGCAATTGGCATAAAGTTCTGACCACTCCTTCTTGGTGTTGCATTTGCTCTGTCAGTCAGTGTATTAGCGATCACGAAGCTTTTCTTATTGTCGTTAAAAATAAATCTGATAGAAAGGAAGGTATTAAAAGTATAACTATTAGGCAGTACCTTATGGCTGATAAAACAAGCATGTGGGAAAGCGACGGAAAGCAGTAAATAAAAATGTAAACAGACTCTGGGATGTATTTAAAGCAAATGTTGTGGAATGTGAAAACAGGTTTGTACCTTTAAATGTGGTAAGGAATGGTGAAAGCCCACTATATTATAACAGAGAAGTTATGAGACTAAGAAGGAGATGCAGACTGGAAAGAAATAGAATAAGAAATGGCTGTGGAAATACGGAGAAATTGAGGGAAATAACTAGGAAATTGAATCTATCAAAGAAGTCAGCTAAGGACAACATGATGGCAAGCATAATTAGCAGTAATACACATTTTAGTCAAAAGTGGTAGGTACTTTAAGTCAGAAATAGGTTCCAAGGAGGACATTCCACGGGGAGTGTGTGTGCACGAGGATCTTCAAAAGGCAGAAATATTCAGTCTACAGTATATAAAGATTGTTGATTACAGGTATAATGTCCAGTTAGAGGAGGTCACATAATATAAAGCTGAAACTTACAGGCCAGTTAGTTTGACATGCGTTGCATGTAAGCTTTGGGAAGGCATTCTTTCTGATTATATTAGACATGTTTGTGAAATTAATAACTGGTTCGATAGAAGGCAATTAGGGATTAGGAAAGGTTATTCAACCAAAGCTTAACTTCTAGGATTACAGCAAGTTATAGCAGATATCCCGGATTCAGGAGGTCAAATGGCTAGTATCGTGATCGACCTGTCTAAGGCATTTGATATGGTGGATCATGGGAGACTACTAGTAAAAATGGGTGACTGAATGGGTGGCTATATTTCTAGAAAATAGATCTCAGAGAATTAGAGTAGGCGAAGCTCTTTCTGGCCTCGTAATAATTAAGAAGGGAATTCCTCAAGGACATTTATGTTTCCTTATATAGCATATAATTGATATGAGTAAAGAAGTGGAATTAGAGATAAGATTTTTTGCGGATGATGTTATTCTGTATAGAGTAATAAATAAAGTTACAAGATTGTGAGCAAATGCGAAATACCCCAATAATGTTGTGAGATGGACAGTACGCAATGATATGATGAAAAACGGGGTTAAAAGTCAGGCTGTGAATTTCACACAAGTCCTCTCAGTTTTAATTACTGTGTGGAAGTTTCTTATGAGAATGACTGTAAGTACCTAGGTGTCAATATCAGGAAATATCTTCATTGGGGTGAGCACATAAATGGAATTGTAAATAAAGGATACAGATCTCTGCACATGGTTATGAGAGGTTTTAGGGGTTAGTAAGGATGTAAAGGAGAAGGCCTGTAAGAATCTCGTAATACCCCAAGTAGAGTATGGTTCCAGTCTATTGGACCCTCACCAGGATTACTTGGTTCAACAACTGGAAAAAATTCCAAAAAAATGCAGCTCGATTTGTTCTGTGTGATTTCCGACAAAATAGTAGCGTTACAAAAATGTTGCATAGTTTGTGCTGGGAAGTCTTGAGAGAAAGGAGACAAGGTGTTCGACTAAGCGGTATATTCCGAGCTGTCAGTAGAGAGATGGCATGGGATGACATTAGTAGACGAATGAGTTTGAGTGGTGTCTTTAAAAGTAGGAAAGATCACAATATGATAAAGTTGGAATTCAAGAGGACAAATTGGGGCAAATATTCATGTATAGGTAGGGGAGGCAGGAATTGGAATAACTTGCCAAGGGAGATCTTCAATAAATTTCCAATTTCTTTGCAATCATTTAAGAAAAAGCTAGAGAAACAACAGATAGGGAATCTGCCACCTGGGCGACTACCCTAAATGCAGATCAGTAGTCAATGACTGATTGAGTGATTGATTGAGCAAAGTTCCGTGAAACGTAAAGAATTCCTTTTTATAGGCATGGCAATAAGTTTTCAGGCTTTTGTCGTGTCAAGAAAAAGGCGAAATTCTTCACGTTTCATAGAGAATTTGTGCGTCGCGAAGTAACAACAACGTCATCAGACGAATCAGGGGCAAATGTGGTAGAAATAAAAATAATCAAATAAAAGAAAGTGCACGAAAGACTCTCAGGAGGAAGAATAGAACAGAACTGAAGAATGAAAAGAAATTGTGCAGAAATAATAATAATAATAATAATAATAATAATAATAATAATAATAATAATAATAATAATAATAATAATTGTTACGGGGATACCCGTGGAATGCAGAGGTGAAAGAAAGTGCGGGCTGGAATGGGTCTAACTACAAAGCTGAGATATTGATTAAAATTGCATTAAGGTTATATTTTCGAAAATAGCAAAACTTAACAATTTTCACATAAAACTTCAGATTTTAACAAATAACAAGAAGTCAAATCAGGTACAAGACCAGGAAAGCCAAGATTTAGAGACAATTTAACAATCTGTGCCACAAGCCCTAATTTTTACAATTTCTGAGCTCTCAGCTCACAAACACCTATTACCAAAGGGCAGAAAACCCCTAATAACATGGAGCGCTTGCTCGAACCTTTGAATACCAAGCCTCTTTGAGGCACTTTTACCACATATAAAAGAGCTGACCCGCTCTCAATGTTCTGAGCCTATCAAGGGCCACAACGGACTTTACTATTAACTGCCCTCAAGGCACACTTACAAAGAAACAGGGGTATCTTGTACCCAACCTAATGGGTCTTAGTAGAAAAAAAGTAGGTTAAGTTAATGGCCCAAAATGCAAAACTGAATGGAGGCGTGAATCTGCACTCCTACATGAAACTTCTTAAAACCCTAGAGGCACTAGGCCGATGAAACAGGCGCTATTCCCAAACTATGGAGGTGACTCGTATACAGAATAAATTTAACACATTAAGGAAGAGTAGAAAAACGGTTACGAAAACGTAGTCACCTCAAATTAGTATGAAGGGGAGCTCGAGAGGGTAAAGCACTCTCTATCCCCGAATTACAGTTAAAGATATTTGAAGTTTTACAAAAACGATGGGAGATTACATGTTTATTACATAGCAAAGGTTTCGGACCTTCCCCGCGGATTAAACTGCTGAGCTAGCAAGAAATGAAGATGTTAAGTGGCCATTACCTTGTTGAAGAGCTGCTGCCGGATGAAAGAGGCGCTTCCCGCCTCCTGCTACACTTCCGTACACTATGCTAGATGTTGTTCGAGTGGCCGAGAGACAGGAAAATCAGGAGTTTTTATACCCTCGGGGAAGATTCGAGACCTTTCATGAATAATTAAGACACACTCACAGGCGTTTATTGGGTAGCTTACAGTTACACATCAAAATCGAAGAATAAAGACACGATTGGTCAAAAATTAATTACAGAAATTCTGGATTGGCTAAGTTCAAAACTGGCGGAAAGAAAATATTAATATTGCCAACCCACAAATGAAAGAACGAAATTTAGTAAAGAACAAACTTATGAATACAAAATTTCTTCAAATAACGTTCTCCCACTTCGCACCAGGGTGTATGGTCATAGTTTTTTAGTAGAGACATCTATAAGAGAATGTCCACACTTCTTGATCAATGGAAAACAAAAAAAAAGTTGAAATTCACACAGTACTGACAACTTTGTGATCACAAAATTTACGGTAGTGACATCTTCTGAGAAAACTAATGAGTTGATCCAGTTTTTAAAGTTCAGGGTTTCTCCTGCAGAGGAGTACTTTAAGGCGGAAAATTCAAATGTGCGGCGTAGAGGTGTACCAGCCGGTACAATAATAATAATAATAATAATAATAATAATAATAATAATAATAATAATAATAATAATCGTGTGGCCCCAGCTATTGAGTACAGGCAGCGGGCATGTATACATGTGTGTGTGTTTTTTCGACTTCCCATTTTACTGTACGTGGTGGCCTAGAAATAAGAAATCCGTTAGACAACTTATGACTCAGTTTTAATTAATTTTGTTGGATAAACACCATTTACATTACATACCGATATTGAACGACATGGAATGCAGCATGAACACTTTTCCACTTTTCAAAAATTCGACTACATCTGCTGGGTTTGAACCAGCGATATTAGGATACGAGGGCGAACATTCTATCCACAGAGGGAACTTCAATACTTGAAATACATAGAAAGAGTACACCATCAACATCAGGACGTTAAAGCTAAATAGTTATCTCTATCTGCCAAAATGATTTGACACTCAATGGTGTGCTCCATCACTAAATGCTTAGCGTGCTAGCCTTTGGTCCAAGAAATCCCTGGTTCGATTCCTGGCCGGGTCGGGGATTTTAATCTTAATTGGTTGATACCTCTGGCTGGAGAACTGGGTGTTTTCATCAAAGCTAGGACCCCATTTTTACAGACATGCAGGTCGCCTGTAGGCGTCATTATAACTCCCAAGCTGTCCTATCTTAATAGTAACCCAATGCTGAGTTTTCTGAAGATCGACTCTTATCATCTCTGGGAGAGAGAAAAGGGGACAAGCAGAATGTAAACAAATCGTAAATTGTAGTGATATTGCGTCATGAGTTTCCTATTGCATCCGCCTGCATCGTTCAGGTGTCGCAGTAATTCGGCTGCTGGCCTCCATTAGCATATTCATTGCATGACCCATATTCGGCCTGCATCGTAAGTACGTAGTGGCGAAAAGTGAAACCACCCAGGCGAGTGAAGAGGAAGAAAGCACGGTGAAGGAGAGAAACGAAAGTAAGTGTACAGTCTCGTCCAAGTGAAGGTCGCGTAATTGTGTATTAGCTCCCTCCGTGCATCGTGGTAGAATGGTGGTCTCCGGTAGAGGTAGTCGGACTCTTGAAGAGTGGAGAAAAGATACGGTGCACTATGTCGTACGATGTCGGCGAGCAAAATATCTCTGATGATTTGATGTTTAGCGGCAAAATTAAAACTCAGCCATAGATCACCCGACAGAGGTCCGGTTTCTCTGCATCCGGTGCAGCAGCTTTGTCAAAAAGCGACCACAGTTGGCTCCCATTTTGCCACAAGCCTGTGTCTATAGGTCTTACTGCTCTGAATTGTTCTGAAGTCAGTCTTCTCGCCACGCGATTTGTGAGTGGAGGTTGATACTGTGTGGATAAAGACACTAATAACTTTTACTTTGTATTGGTGCTGTAATAATAATAATAATAATAATAATAATAATAATAATAATAATAATAATAATAATAATAATAATGAAACGTCCGGCTCCATGGTTAAATGGTTAGTGTGCTGACATTTGGCCCAAAGGGACCGGGTTTGATTCCCGGTCGGGTAGGAGATTTTAACCTTAACTGGTTAATTCCTCTCGCTAGGGGACTGGGTGCGTGTATGCCGTCTTCATCATTAAATTGTTATCATAGGTAAGACCCCGTCATCACAGACGTGCACGTATCCGACAGGAGTCAAAGAAGAAGACCTGCACGAGGCCCCTCCGGAGGTCATACGTAAAAATAATAAAAAAAACAGTCCTCGTACCATTTTTCAAATTTCGTGGCAGAGCCGGTAATCGAACCCGGGCCTCCAGGGATGGCAGCTAATCACACTAACCACTACACCACAGAGGCGGACAATATTATTATTATTATTATTATTATTATTATTATTATCATCATCATCATCATCATCAACGAGCGAGTTGGCCGTGCGGTTTAGCTTCGCGCAGCTGTGAGCTTGCATTCCGGAGATAGTGGGTTCGAATCTACCTCGGCAGCCCTGAAGATGGTTTTCCTTGGTTTCACATCAGGCAAATGCTAGGACTGTACCTTAATTAAGACCAAGGCGGCTTCCTTCCCACCCCTTGCCCTTTCCTATCCCATCGTCGCCATAAGACCTATCTGTGTCAGAGCGACATAAAACATGCCATGTAAATTCATATCACCACATCCCAGAACCCGTATCAAGAAACGGCGCTATGGGCTAAGTCTACCAACAGATTATTATTATTATTATTATTATTATTATTATTATTATTATTATTATTATTATTATTATTATTATTATTATTATTATTATTATTATTATTCAATGCGTTTTGCCCTCTAAGAAGCACACAGAACCATTATTTAGCACTGGACTTCTTGTTCTTCTTATCTTCCCAAAACTTAGTTTCAAGTTCCTGGCTGTTGGGTTCTTGGATGAGAACTTAAGTGAATTCACTTTCTTTCTCAATGTGGTCCGTGTAGTTGCCAGTGGGTCAATATTAATTTCGCTTTGAGTGTCTACCAACCAGCGTAACTTGGTTTGTCGGGTTCCGTTAATGATGAAAAAGATATTTTTGGTCAGACGAGAGTCGTCCATTCGTGCTGTGTGACCGTAAAAATTTAATATGCCTCTTCCGTGCAACTTAGACGAATCACTCGGTCATAGATTACAGTTCTTCTGAGCTTTTACGCATCCAGATACCGTCTTCAGTCTTGGGTTCAAATACTTTCCTGAGTATCTGCCGCTCTATCTTCTCTCTATTCTTGATGTTGATGCTTAAAGATGACGTCTCAACTGCGTGGAGTTTGGCTTTGGTGGAAAGCGATTTCTTTGTACGTATTCCAAGTGATTGTGTAGGCTTTCCGTAATTTTTCTGCACGTGTTATTTTTATTTTACTTTTTATTTTTTTCATTTCTAGTGTTCCAGATAATTTCACCTAAGTACTTAAAGTGGTTAACTTACGTGACGTTGCCATATTTGGTTGCAAGTGATCTCAGGCTTTGGTTCTTGCAGTCCATGTATTGTGCTCTCTGGTACGAAATCTGGAGGCCAGTTTTGATGGCGATTTCGTTAAGTTTCTCCTCAGGAATCCAGGTAATTATTGCTAGGTCGTCAGCAAAGGTAAGTCAACGGCCCGCTTCCCAACTGAATCGAAAACCTTCCTGCTCAGAATCAACTGAATAATAATATTATTCTCAACATGAAGCATCTTCCAGCCAAATACTTTAATACACCAATACCGGACAGCTCTATCTCAACAGCATTGAGTCGAGTGCGAACAGCGATGGTGGTGACATCTAGCGTGTTGGTGTGAACTGCATACTCGTCTATGCTACAGTTGAGAGGAATGCACTACACTCATTGGAAATATTTTTGTTAAAATAATAAATTGAATAATCATAATAATTAAGAATGTCATTTTAAAATATGAAATGCCTTTCATAAACCTCCAAACGAGCATTATGTTAGACGTGCCTTTCGCTATGTCTTGAAAATTAAAAGCAGCATTTGTTTGAGGATCCAACCATCCTCTGGGGGAAATATTTAACAACTACCTACTCTCTCCAGTTTTTTCTAGCCTGGCGAAGGACGTTGTATGGACTTAGCCTAGTTTTGCGGCCGGATGCCTTTCCTATCACCAATCGTAAGTGGAGGGATATATATTCACTACCTCGTGTTTCTGTGGTTGTTTCTCGTGTGATGTGTTGTATATATTTGAAGATGCGTATGAATACGAACACAAACCCGCAGCCCCCGATCTACAGGAATTAACAGACACGAATAAAATCTCCGACTCAGTCGGGAATCGTACCAGGGTCCTCTGAACCGAAGGCCAGTACGCTGAGCTTTCCGTGGTGGTTATTTTTTAAGAGGAAGTACATCTGGCCATCCACCCTCTATTAACACTAATCAGAAGGGAAATGGAAGAGATCCAACACTCCGAAGAATGAAGGTATCATAAAAACGGGGGGCACGAAGCGCTAACCGTTCAGCCAAAGCGCCAGAGCGGGCAGATAACTTAACAACATCCATGATTTATTACAATTTTGGAAAAGAGAAGCTGTAATTAAGGAGCAGGAGTTCTGATCCATTATTTTTACTTCTTTTTTCTTCTTCTTCTTCTCCTTCTACTTCTTCTTCGATACGGCCGATCTTCCCGAATGCTACAGGAGAACTCAGCTCACGCTGCTCTCTCGTTTTTGCTGTACTTTGAATTTTCTGTTTTACCTCTGAAGACAGAAATACATAATATGTATAGTACATTGGGGTTACGATGAATGAACTAGGATGTTCTTGACAAAGAAGAAGTGTTCAGAATTTCCTAAAGTCTCCTTCACAAATTTATGCATGAAGCATTACCATACACACGTATTAAATTAGTTGGACTGGTGCTCAAGCCTATGCCTGTAATACACTGAAATAATTGTCTTGCCCGCTTCTGTGGTGTAGTGGTTCATGTCATTAGCTAATACCCCCGGAGGTCCGGGTTCGATTCCAGGCTCTGCCACGAAAATGAAAAGTGGTACGAGGGCTGGAACGGGGTCCTCTCAGTCTCGGGAGGTCAACTGAATAGAGGTGGGTTCGATTCCCACCTCAGCCATCCTGGAAGTGGCCATCCTTCTCCAGGCAAATGACGGGATGGTACCTAACTTAAGGCCACGGACACTTCGTTCCCTCTTCCTTGTCTATCCCTTCCAATCTTCCTATGCCCCCGCAAGGCCCCTGTTCAACATAGCAGGTGAGGCCGCCTGGGCGAGGTACTGGTCATCCTCCCCAGTTATATCCCCCGACCCAGATTCTGAAGCTCCAAGACACTGCCCTTGAGGCGGTAGAGGTGGGATCCATGGCTGAGTCCGAGGGAAAAACCGACCCTGGAGGGTAAACAGATAAAGAAGAATTTTCTTACGCCGGGCTGAGTGGCTCAGACGGTTGATGCGATGGCCTTCTGATCCAAATTTGGCAGGTTCGATCCTGGCTCAGTCCGGTGGTATTAGAAGGTGCTCAAATACGTCAGCCTCGTGTAGGTAGATTTACTGGCATGTAAAAGAATTCCTGGGGGACTATATTCCGGCACCTTGGCGTCTCCGAAAACCGTAAAAGTACTTAGTGGGACGTAAAGAAAATTATTATTATTATTATTATTATTATTATTATTATTATTATTTTCTTACAGTAAAATGACTGGATTCGAAACCCATGGCCTTCAATATTCAATTTCAAGACTACCGCGATAACCATCACGCTACAGGCCCACAAGTTTTTGTTTGTGAAATTTATGGTACTGTTTAACAATGTGGACCCTCAAGTTTGAGTATACTAGAGTTCCATATATGTTAATATTATTGTTTTTACGTCCCACTAACATTTCAGTAGAGTATTTGATTGATTTTCTTAATATAAGGGTCATAGAATGTAACCTCAACACAGATGCGAGGTCATAACTTTTTTAATACTTGCTGTCCTTATCAGTTCCCATGCCCATTAGCTTGTGGGTAATTTGTTCAGCGCATAACACTTTTCTTAGAATATAACTGCAATGTAAGATTATTTAGTGACAAACACTTATACATAATAGACAACACGGCAGTGCGCCAAGAATCATACAGATGACAATATGTTATTGAAGAGTTGGTCACACCAAGCCATGTAGGTAGCAGCACTATCGACTTTCTCACTGAAAACAGCAAGCTGTCCGGTATTATCATATTAAAGTATTTGTTCCAGCCTTGCCCAACAGGTCATAGCATTATTGTTATTGTTATTATTGTTAGAAGTAGTAGTATAACACTGCTATATAATTTTCCATTGGATATAAATCGTACCTCCCGGCAACCCATATGTTACCTAAAAGCTTTCGTAATATGTTGGGATAGCGACTTACTTCACGTTTCGGATCACTTTTCTCGACCTCAGTGGCGCAATTGGTTACTCAGTCTTCCTGATACCAAGGTATCGGGTTTGATGCCGGCTGAAGTCGGTGGCATTTAAGGATATTTAAATGCGAAAACTCCTTATCGTTGGTTTTCAGCACATTAGAGATCCCCTGTTGGAAAAAACTGCGGAGAATTTAAACTAATGATTCAGTTCCAACAGCCAGCCCGTGGTGTAGAGACCTCTTACATCAAAGGTGACGGGTTCTATTCCCGGCTAGTCCAAGGATTTTAATTCTGGACTGAACATTGAAATAATGATTCGTAACGTTCCTTACTCAGAGTTTTAAAAAAAAATGTTACTGCAATTTTCCTGAAGAATGAATTTATAGGTTGGAGTCATGAACCAAAAAACGAGAACAGAAGCATTTGAAATGTGATTACAGAAAAATGGTGAAGGTGACATTTGTACATCGATTTACAAACGAAGACATGCGGAATTAACATAATAGCTTATGCTTTCACGGCCGGTATCGCGATGAACGTGGAGAACATTTTCTGTATTAGTGCAGGGTTTTTCAATTAACGTAGAACCGCAGCTGAGGCGAAGCTGAGGTCAGCAAGCTATTGCTTCTCACCGGTCGGGCAAACTAGAATGACTGCCCAAAAAACTCTAATGCACTTTAAAAGGACTTTTTTTTTTTTTTTTTTTTTTTTTTTTTTTTTTTTTTTGTAATATCTGAAACCATCCCTTTTTCAGTTTCGACTCAGTTAATGTATAACTGTTGGGTTCTTCAGTCTGCCGAAAGTAATTCTGAGTAAATAAACAAATAAATTACTTGAAAAAGAAAACATATAGCAACAAAATTATACCTGAAAAAGAAACTACTTAATTAAAATAGATGAAACGTTTTGTTCTTGAAAGAACATCATCAGATTTTATCAGATCACACTCAAAATATTTAGAAATGTATAAACATTTGTTTATTTTTGTTTAAATCCTTAAAAACTTTAAATTTGGAACTCATCTTAAAGAAGTTCTCGCTTCTCTCCACTCTAGCATAGAACGCAAGTTTTTGCAAAACCGGTACTCTGTCTTTGGCACGAGTCCAGCCGGCTAGTCAGTCCATTGACTTTTCGCCATACCATCCCCCTCCCTGTCTAGGTCAATCACACGCTGTGCATACGTTTAAGAGTTTTATTTTTAGCGCTCACATTATTATTATTATTATTATTATTATTATTATTATTATTATTATTATTATTATTATTATTATTATTATTATTATTATAGTAAAATTGTTTTTGAAGTATGCAGGGCAGCCACTCCAGTTGTCACGGATGTTACATTTTTTCTAATTTAATATTAAAATGTAAATGCATTTTGCGAACTTTTTAAACATGAAACACAGTAAATGCTAATGAACTCCCTACAGAAGAAACTATGTTGAGTAAAATGTATTACTATTCCGGAAACTAAAAGAAAAAAAGTTCGGTCACGGATGTTACAGAATTTGTGAACTCACCACATAGGCTGTGAACTAAAATTAAAAATTCAGGTTACTGCCTTAGACAACATTCATTTTACATACATTGTGTTGATCTGCAAACTTTGCAGGTTCTAATTCTTAAATATTAATTTAAGAAATTAAAAAGGGATTGATTTTATAATTGCTATATTCATGTCACGGATGGTACATGGAATTTGTCAGGGGTTCTTAATGATCATTTATTGGTCTGCCAAATAAACCGGTAAGTTTCCTCTATGTCGTTTTCCGCATACGTCAACTGTTTGGGAACTGCACTTGTAGTAGTAGTAGTAGTAGTAACGTAATGTAAATTGTTTCTAAACTCTATTTAGGGATTGTCTAATGAGCTTTTAATAGGCTAATTTTCTTTTAATTTTCCGTTCTGTTATTTTTGTTTACGTGACCGCCTTTTGTTGTTGTCGTTGTTGTTGCTGTTGTTGTTGTGTATTTGGGGTTAAATTTATGTTAATGATTTGATTGAGAAAAGTATGAATTGAATATAAGTGTATCTTGTAAGCCATTATTTTTATTGATAAATGATAACCTACTGAAGTCATTCGGAATGGCCAACACGCTGCGTAAATTCAGGAAATTTTCTACGGATAAGAAAGTCCTAACCTACATTGGTAAATTGTATCCTTCAGTTCGTCTAAAGTGTGTGGATTTGTTTTATACACGTTAGTAGTATAATTGGATGGTTCGGCCGCCACCACCCCCACCGGCTCCCAGAGGCCACCTCCACCACCACCACCACCACAGCCAGAGGCCTCCTCCACCACCACCACAGCCAGAAGCCTCCCAGAGGTCTCCTCCACCACCCGCGGGAAATTTGAATTTGTAAACAAAGCCACGTGATTTTTGACAGCTATCATCGACAACAACGCATCGCTAACCTCAGTACTGCCATCTTGACGGGCCTAAACCTCAGTAGTACCAACTTAACCTAACTAGCGCGAGATTTTAATTGGTAAACAAAGCCACGTGTTTTTGACAGCCACGTGCTTTTTGACAGACAACAACGCATCGCTAACATCAGTACTGCCATCTTGACAGGCCTAAACCTCAGTAGTACCAACTTAACCTAACTAGCGTGAGATAAACAAAGCCACGTGCTTTTTTGACAGCTGTCATCCGCCATCTTTAAACTACAGAGCACCGTGCTGCCCTCTTTATCGCAGTAGCTGCAAATTCGTCACCTGTCATCCGCAGTGCTGCCATCTTGGCGGGCCTAAACCTTAGTGCTACCAACTTAACCTCACTAGCGCGAGATTTGAATCGGTAAACAAATCCACGTGCTTTTTTGACAGCTATCATCCGCCATCTTTAATCTATAGAGCACAGTGGTGCCCTCTTTAGCTACTTACCTTTGAAATGTGGTGGTGGATAATTTGAAAAATGCTTTTTGACAGCAGCCATCTTTGAGCACCGTGCTGCCCTCCTTAGCTAGATACCTTTGAAATGTGGCGGTAGACAATTCCACGTGACAGCAGCCACCTTTAATCAAGAGAGCACCGTGCTGCCCTCTATGTAGTGGCGGCAATTTGAAAAATTCTACATGTTCTTGTTTGGAAACAAACTCACGCGCTTTTTTGACAGCCGTCATCCGCCATCTTTAATCAACAGAGCACAGTGCTGCCCTCTTTAGCTAGATACCTTTGAAATGTGGTGGCGGCAAATTCCACGTGCTCTTGTTTGGAAACAAAGCCATGTGCTTTTTTGACAGCTGTCATCCGCCATCTTTAATCAACAGAGCACCGTGCTGCTGTCATGCGGGCAATTTCGTCAGCTGTCATCCCCCATCTTTAGTCCACAGAACACCGTGCTGCCCTCTTTATGGCTACTACCTTAAGCACGTAGTAGCGGGCAATTTGAAAAATTCTGTTAGCTATCATCCACCATCTTTAATCAAGAGAGCACCGTGCTGCCATCTTTAGCTAGATACCTTTGAAATGTGGTGGCGGCAAATTGAAAAATTCCGCGTGCTCTTGTTTGGAAACAAACTCACGTGCTTTTTTGACAGCTACCATCCGCCATCTTTAATCAACAGAGCATAGTGCTGCCCTCTTTAGTTTGAAATGTGGTGGCGGCAAATTCCACGTGCTCTTGTTTGGAAACAAAGCCATGTGCTTTTTTTGACAGGTGTCATCTGCCATCTTTAATCAACAGAGCACCGTGCTGCCATCTTTAGCTACCGCCATCTTACATCGCTTACCTCGCTGCTGCACTCTTTAGTTGAAATGTGGTGGCGGTAAATTCGAACAAGTTTAATCACGCATCGGGAAAGCTAGAGTAAGGACGTGCTGCAGTGATGACGTCATCATGCATGTTTAGACTTGTCCGTTTTCTTAAGAGTAAGTCGGTGTAAAGGAATGCAATAAGTATGCATCATAAAAACAAGAGTTTGCATGTGCTGCAGTGATGACGTTATTGTGCATGTTTAAACCCGTTCGTTGACTAAAAGCTTTAGTCTTCGAGAAACAGTGATAGAGAGTGGAGTGCAAACATGACGAAAACATTAATAGTTGATGTGCAAGGCTTTAAAGTAAACGGAAACAAATTTGTGTTTAAAGAGGTGGCTGTGTTAGATTGCAGTGTGTTGTGGGCACCAAAACTTGTTAGTTTAGTATTTACTCCACCGTTCCCTTACTGTTTGCAAACAGATGAAGATAAAAAGCAGACTCAGTGGATTGAAAACAATTTAGGTTTGAAGTGGGAAGAAAAAGGAATACCTTATCGTTTTCTACCTTTAATGATGAATGCACATTTGTCAAGAGCAGATCTTGTTCTTTTAAAGGGTTGTGAAAAGAAAGAATGGTTGCGAGATTTTCTACCATCATCGTGTGAAATTATCGACATGCATGAATTGGGGTGCCCATCATTTAAAACTCTTCCGAAAGAGCATAGTAGAGAAACAAGTAAACAGTCTTTACAACATGTATGCATGCTCTTTGATTGGTTGTGTTGCAGTGCATGCCGGGAAGTGAACAACATATGTAAACTGCAGTGTCGAAATAACCTTAGTGTAAAAGAAACATTTGTAGAGTAAAGACATCATGTCGTTTCTAACACATACTAAGTGTAACGCAGTTGAAAAGGCGATCGTAAAGTTTTATGCATGCAAAAAGAAACTAAACACTTTTACTGAAGAAGAGTTAAATACATTACCAAAGGCATTTTTGGTTAAAATAGCTGCGAATGCTGTAAAGAAGATTTGGGATAAGGTGCCTCGTGAGTGGACTCAAGATCCTGTTTTGTCAGAGCTTCAAACGTGTAGTTTACATCATGAACACGTGAGTTTAGGTAGAAGACCTTCTGTGAGACAGTGCCGTACATGTCAACTAATTAAACTGTATCACGGACCTAAAACTAACGAGTTGTCTTCGCTTATAAACACTTATCATGGCTGTGGAGAGAGTAAACAAGGAAAAGGTGAAGAAACGTGCTGGGAGAAAGATGAGGAAGCATGTTGGGCGTGGACTCATCAATAGAGTGATTGATCTTCTTTTCTTCGTGCTTCATCTCCCCTGCGGCCCTAGAACACGTTCGCCTGACACGTAGTTACATGCTGCCTGCATAGAGTATGTCGTGTAGCTGTTAAAATCTGCTTCGTAAAGTTATGCCGTGTGTGTGTGTGTGTGTGTGTGTGTGTGTGTGTGTGTGTGTGTGTGTGTGTGTGTGTGTGTGTGTGTGTTATTACCCAGTGCTTTAGCTGCTCAGAAGAATATAGCAGCACTTGTCGTTGTTGGTGTAATAAAATGAAAACTGAGTGAAAAAGACCGTAAAATAAACAAAGGATAAAAATGTATATATATATTCTAAAATAAATATGAATCGTCAAAACATATTACAGGTGTTGTTTAATCCTACAGCATGACCTAGTGACTTAGAAGAAAGGAAACGTAGAGGATTAAAAGAAAACACACATAAGATTTAAAGTACATCCTCTTTATTAATCCATGAATTAAAGCTGTTATTAAAACCAAGCCATTTAACATACAGTTTATTGCCACGACGTCGAATAACACGTTCAACTAAATAGTGATCAGGATATTTTGTTTTCTGCAGTTCTTCGATGTAGAATCCTCCTTCAATAGGCTGTCCTCTGAGATCGCGCAGTAAATACGTAACTGGATTAGTAAGCTTAACACTTCTGATTTGAAAAATTTCAGTGCTCCAGTTAGGTGTGTATCCTTTTGCAAAGATAGACTTGTGTTTGCTGATGCGAACAAAATCACCTTCTTTAAAGCGATGGCGACGTGGATCAGCTGTTTTAATTACAAGGTGAATAGCATTTATACGAGGTGTATTCTTTGTAACAAGACGTGGCTTTGTTCCGATAGTGCGATGAGGTGTATCGTTGTAGGTAGATAAAAGTCTAGGTAGCAGATCAATCCAACGATATGAACCTTGCGCTGTAAATTCTCGCCACATCATTGTTTTGAGTGTACGATTAAAGCGTTCTACAACACTTGCCTTGAGATTGCTGAACGTAGAGTAGTGTTGAATGCCAAGTAACTTGAGGTAAGAAGAAAAATCCTTGTTGTAAAACTCTTTACCTTGATCAGTTTGAAGAAGCCTTGGGCAGCGTTTCGATTCTTCAACAATATGTTTAAATGCTTCTTTAACTTGCGCTGCTGTTTTAGAACGCACGGGTTGTGCAAAAGCAAACTTCGAGTACACATCGATAACAGTAAGTAGATACTTATACCCCTTATTACTGGAGGCATATGGAATCATTTCTACTAAGTCTGCTTGCCAGAGATCTTCTTTTCCTCGTGTAATAACACGTCTGCGACAGTAGGTGCGACGTGCTGGTTTATGTAACTCATGTGCGATGTTTACCTTTACAGGTGAGATCTTCTCTTGACGAGCCATTACAAAATAATACCGGCATAACGTAGTTCTCTTTCTATTTCTAGAATTTCTGATCCGTGACCAGTGTGACCAGCCTCTTGCGATGCTCTTAAAAGTTGTAATCGTTCAACGAGTAAGTTTGGGTCATTCCAGTATCTTACATCCACATACGGCAACAAAGGCTTGTAGATAACATCAAGACTACGTGCAGTCGGAAACAGCTTAGAAATAAACTCACGATACTTGTAACTCTTATTCGCATTTACAGCTTCTGTTCTCTTGTGATTACGTCGTGTTGCATCAGTAGCAAAAAGTATTGCTTTATATTTTTAAGATCATCTTGTAAAATTATATCCTTGTCAGGTATTTGTAAGAAAAGAAGTCCTAAGAGTCCTTTCGTAGGTTTATAGGTAACACCTTTTACAATGAGTTTGTTGTTAATCTTAACATTTGAATTTCCTATCCGGAAACAGTCATCTTCGTAGCGAATACCGTAGGTAGTGTCAGTTTGTCCTGTAAAAAGTTTTTCTATATAAGGTGCAAAGAGAGATCCATAGGTATCTTGAATAAAAGTTCTAAACTGATTGCGATACTCTGGTGTAATCATAACCTCAGACAAAGATGGTAGATTTTGCGTCGATGTAGTAGGTGTTTCAGCAATAACATCTGTAGTTAAAAACTCAACACGCTTAGATGGTGATGTATCATTAAGTTCTTCTTCTTCTTCTTCCTTATCTTCCTCTTCTTGATCTACATCCTACTCCTTCTCTTCCTTATCTTGTTCATGCATTTCTTCTTCTTGCTTCTCTTTATGATATGATGTTTGCATAGAAGCAAAACTTGAAGTAGACTGCGGTAATGAAGTAGAATTAAAAATTCCTTTGAGTGGTGTACTTAGTTGTGTTTTTAAAAATAAATCCGTGTCTGCTTGAATACTTTTAAGCACTTTAAATTTCCGTCGAATATTGTTTCGAGCTTGGATGATATGTTTTGTGATCTCCTTGCTAGATGTTAACATGATGATGGTTTTTAATTAAGTAGTTACTGTAATTCTGTGTTAATGCATATAAAATAATAGAAACCCATGCGATATCGTCCATGCTGTACATCACTTTCTTTATCAATAACTAAAAAGCTGTAACGGTGTAATGACCAACATTTAGCACACATACGTTTAAAGTCATCGAATGTCATATCAGTGTTAACATGATCGTTATACACATGTCGAATGTTGCGCTCATCTTGCCGAAAAAGCTCAATTACATCTGCGTTGTCGCTTATCAACTGCTTAGGCACACGAGAATAGGTTTGGCACAAATAGATGCAATCAACATATTTATGCCGACCCATACTAAAGAATGCACGAATAACGTTTTGCTGTTCTGTTGCGACATCATCAAAGATCATAAGAGAATTAGGAAGCACATCGTCTGGTGATGGTACTTGCTCATGCGAATTAAATTTAAAATATCTTATTCCATCTTTAACTATATCGTGCATTACAGTTTGTAGAATAGTATATAGAGGTTTATAGAGTGACTTTGCGAAAACGTAAATATTCTCGAAGCGTACACCATTTACAGAAGTAATAAGTGTGAGTAAAAGATTTGTTTTCCCGCATCCCGACGGGCCTGATATAATACATCGAACAGTAAAAGGAAACAACGTTCCATGACGTTTTCCTGTAGCTGTACTAGAACTAGGTAAGAGATGTGGTACAATGTCGGTAACAGGTAGCGTGTCTTGCTGCTTTATAATCTTCATGATAACTGAATCATAAAGTACGTAATAGTAATATATATATTAAACGAAACAAGAGGTAACGGTTAGTTTATGATTTGCTCTTGACTAGTAAAGTCGTGTCCAGCATGGTGAAACAACGATATCCAAACGACATGAAGAAGAAGAAGAAGAAACTAAAAACTGTTGGATGGAAAGATGTTATAAAGGCTGCGCAAAAAGCTATTCGAGGGGAATACAATCCTCGTGTAGCTATTACTAAGGCGTTACGCGCAGCAAGAGCGAGAATTTCTCCAAAGTGCAGAGCAATATTTAGTAAACGTGCACGAATTATTCCTGTACCAAAACGAGGAGGATTTCTTCCTGCGCTGTTTGCTGGCTTAGCAGCTTTAGGGTCATTGCTAGGTGGTGCTAGTGCTGTAGCGAGAACTGTCAAAGCTGTAGAAGAAGCGAAACTACAGTTGAAAGAGAGTGAACGTCATAACAAGACGATGGAGGCAATTGCGTTACGAGGCAAAGGTATGAACTTGAAGCTAGCGCCATACAAGAAAGGGCTTGGTATCTACATTTCTCCAAAAAACGTCTACAGAATGCACTGCCATATCGAGCTCTAACGCATGATGACGTTTTTACGTTTGCTAAACAACTAGGAATTCATTATTTTCGAGGAGTGTATATGCGTGATCAACTACCAGCGCGCCCACGTGAACGTGAAAGTGCCGTAATTAACTTGGACGATCGTGGACCTGGAACTCATTACGTTGCTTATGTAAAACGTAAATCTAAAGTATGGTATTTTGATAGCTATGGAGACTTACCTCCTCCTTTTGAGCTCATACGTTATTTCGGAAGCAGTGCGGACATTGTTTACAATAAAAACCGTGTGCAAAAGTTTAATACACGCATGTGCGGACGATAATGTCTTATGTTCTTATATCAAACTAGGAATTCATTATTTTCGAGGAGTGTTTATGCGTGATCAACTACCAGCGCGCCCACGTGAACGTGAAAGTGCCGTAATTAACTTGGACGACAGTCGTGGACCTGGAACTCATTACGTTGCTTATGTAAAACGTAAATCTAAAGTATGGTATTTTGATAGCTATGGAGACTTACCTCCTCCTTTTGAGCTCATACGTTATTTCGGAAGCAGTGCGGACATTGTTTACAATAAAAACCGTGTGCAAAACTTTAATACACGCATGTGCGGACGATTATGTCTTATGTTCTTATATCAAACCCAGACAGTTGAGAAAGTGCATTAGTGCCTACGTGATGACGAACAGTGAAAGAACGTTTGCTGTACGTGGAGAAGGACCTGAAACAACCGTCTATTTTAATCCACCAATCGAACTTGGCTATCAGCCGCATAGTCTTGGACTAGTATCGTTTGAAAGCTACAATAAAATCTATAATGTGCGTGATGGTGTAAACAAGTTCTATTACGATGAGTGTGTGCTAACACTACCCTCAGGTAGTTATACAGTAGACGATATTCACGACTATATTGAAAGTACGTTAATTGATCAGTTTGGGGAAGATAGTTTTAGTAATCATAATTACAAGTTCTCAATCACTATAAGCAACATTACACATAAATGTGTTATTGAATCATCATTGAAGATTGACTTCAAATCACAACCTGATTCGATTGGACCACTGCTTGGATTTTCATCGAGGGAGCTCCTACCGAACGTACGTTACGAGTCTGATCAACCTATAAAACTCTTCGATGATTATAATGTGAACATTACTTGTAATATTATTACAGACTTGAATAGTAATCTACAACCTTCGCACGTCCTGCACGACTTTATTGTTACAGAGGAACGTGGATATACTATTTGTGAGAAACCAGCAGTAGTTCTTTATCATCCTGTGTCTGTAAAACACATTAGCAACATTACTCTTAGACTTGTAAATAAACATAATCAGCTTATTCATTTAGATCAGCACGCGTACGTAGCTTACAAACTACATCTTAAACCAGTATGAAAACCATCTATAAAACACAGTGTACATTCCGAAGACATACTACATGTGTGCAGAGACTCATCGAGTTAACAGATACCCATAAGCAGATACTCCAAGATTTAGGATATACACTACTACAACAGAATGGAAGAAATGCTAGACATTACGAATACAGTAGAAAGTCGTGAAGGTGTAGTACGAAGTGAGCTTCATTCCTATCAACCTTTTACGTTTGGATTAAATAACAATGATGAAATTCATTTTATTATTAATCAGCAAGATGTATACAACTTACCACACGAAAGCAACCTCTATATTGAAGGACGACTAGAAAAGTCTGATGGAAGTGGACCAAGCACTTCACAACTAAACAACCATGCTCTAGCTTTTCTCTTTTCTGAAGCGCGGTATGAAGTAAATAATGTTGAAATAGATCGAACGAAGAATGTTGGTATTACAAGTGCAATGAAACTCTACCCTTCTTTCTGTGATGAAGAAAGTAATCTTTTGCGGATGGCTGGATGGTGTCCAAAAGCTACTAACAACTGGATGATTAATGAGGATGGAACTTTTACGGGTATGTTATCACTGAAACATATTTTTGGATTCGCAGAAGACTTTACACGTATTATAATCAACGCAAAACAAGAGCTTATTCTAATCCGTGATCGAAGTGATTACAATTCTCTTAAAGCAGTAGAAACACCAGTAGAATCGAAAATAACACTGCATCGTACACTGTGGAGGATTCCACATGTAACCTTATCTGATCGTGAAAAACTTCGATTGCTCAAGATTGTAGAAAATGATACACTATTACCTATACGTTTTAGAAGTTGGGAGCTGCATGAATATCCTGTGTTACCACCTACAAACAAGCATAGCTGGGCTGTTAAAACATCACATTTTACTGAGAAGCCCTTGTACATTATTTTTGGATTTCAAACTAATCGTAAATTCAATCACGAAAAAGATAGCTCACTGTTTGATCACTGTAAATTAAGACACGTTAGACTATATCTCAACAATTTACGTATCCCTACGAAAACATAGACATTAACTTTGAGAAAAATAAGTTTGGGATGATCTATGACATGTTTTTTTAAATTTCAATCATCGTATTATCAGAAAGAAGATCGTCCGCTATTTACACCTCAAGAATTTAAAAATAAAGCACCGATTGTAGTTATAGACTGCTCTTATCATGAAGAATCTATAAAAGAATCTCCAGTTGATATTCGTTTAGAATTTGAAACATCCGAAAACATTCCCGCTAACACAGCAGCCTATTGTCTTATTATTCATATGAGTGATGTTACCTACCATCCACTAACGAATATTGTTACGAGACTATAAATAAGAATAGCTCTTTATCATTTTCATTAGTGTGTGCTTCAACATCGTACGCTATGGAACAAAACTGCAAATGTGCATGCTGTTTGCATGCTCATACGCAACATCTTATTTATCTTACACGAGTGAGTGAAGCTATTAAGACGTTCTATAAACATAGATCGTCGATGCCGAAACATCTTATTCAATACTTACCACCAGGATTTTTATCTACGTACGCTGCCTCTTACGTACATAATTTTTGGAGCATCCTTCCTCTACACAGTAAGATGTCGATCGAAGTAGCTTTATGCAGAACTTGTCAACGACATTACAAGCATCGAGGAGAAAATGGTGATGATGATTGGGATGGACCAAATCCGAGGATTGAACACTGTACAGTGTATGAATGAACTTTCTCTAGTACCTCATGATGATGATGATGATTCCGAAAAGGAATAACAACAAGGTAAGAAGTATATGATCCTCTCTGTAAAGCATAACATACTTAGTATAATATATTTCTAAATGTTTTGTTTAATTTGAATGTTGCAGGAGGCATTTCAGAAGCATACGTTGTTAAGAAGCATACCAACCTTGTCAGCAGCAAAAACGAACACTGTTGTAGTACATTTGTAAATAAATATTTAACGCATTCAAAAATGTTGTACTTATTGCATTGCTTTACACCGACTTACTCTTAAGAAAAACGATCAGGTCTAAACATGCACAATGAGTCATCACTGCAGCACGTGCTTACTCTAGCTTTCCCGATGCATGTTTAAACTTGTTCGAATTTACCGCCACCACATTTCAACTAAAGAGTGTAGCACCGAGGTAAGCGATGTAAGATAGCGGTAACTGTGTTGAATAAAGATGGCTGTTTGTCAAAAAGATTTTTTCAAATTATCCGCTACTACATAGAGTGCGGCACTGCGCTCTCTTGATTAAAGATGGCGGATGACAGCTGTCAAAAAAGCACGTAGGTTTGTAAAGCACGTGGAATTTTCCACCACCACAAAGAGGGCAGCACGGTGCTCTCTAGATTAAAGATGGCGGATGACAGCTGTTAGAAAAAAGCATCTAGATTTTAAATTGCTCGCTACTACGATAAAGATAGCAGCACGGTGTTCAGTAGTTTAAAGATGGCTGCTTGTCAAAAAAGAATGTTTTCAAAGTATCCGCTACCACATTTCAACTAAAGAGTGCAGCACTGAGGTTTGCGATGCAAGATGGCAGGTGACAACTTGTCAATTTTTTTTTTCAAATAGTCCGCCTCAAAGGTAAGTAGCTAAAGAGGGCAGCACTAAGGTTAGCAATGCAAGATGGTGGATGACAGCTGTGACGTAAAAATTACCCGCAAGATAGCAGCACGATGCTCTTTTCATTAAAGATGGCAGCTTATCAAATAGAATTTTTCAAATTAATCGCTTCAAATGTAAGTAGCTAAAGAGGGCAGCACTGTTCTCTCTGGATTAAAAGTAGCTGCTTGTCAAAAAGAATTTTTCAAATTATCTGCCACCACAAAGAGGACAGCACGGTGCTCTCTTGATTAAAGATGGTAGATGACTGCTGAAGAGCACGTAGAATTTGTTTCCAAACAAGAGCACGTGGAATTTGCCGCCACCACATTTCAACCAAAGAGTGCAGCACTGTTCTCTCTGGATTAAAGATGGCGGTTGACAGCTGTCAGAAAAGCACATGGGTTTGTTTCCAACAAGAGCGCGTAGAATTTGCCGCCACCACATTTCAAAGGTAAGTAGCTAAAGAGGGCAGCACGGTACTCTCTAGATTAAAGATGGCGGATGATAGCTGTCAAAAAAGCGCATAGGTTTATTTCCAAACAAGAGAATGTAGAATTTTTCAAATTGCCGCCACCACATTTCAAAGGCATCTAGCTAAAGAGTGCAGCACTGAGGTTTGTGATGCAAGATGGCGGATGACAGCTGTCAGAAAAAAGCGCGTGAGTTTGTTTCCAAACAAGAGCACGTGGAACTTCCCGACACCACAAAGAGGGCGGCACTGTGCTCAAAGATGGCTGCTGTCACGTAGAATTGTCTGCCACCACATTTCAAAGGTATCTAGCTAAAGAGGGCAGCACGGTGCTCAAAGATGGCTGCTGTCAAAAAGCATTTTTCAAATTATCCGCCACCACATTTCAAAGGTAAGTAGCTAAAGAGGGCAGCACTGCGCTCTGTAGATTGAAGATGGCGGATGACAGCTGTCAGAAAAGCACGTGGATTTGTTTACCGATTCAAATCTCGCGCTAGTGAGGTTAAGTTGGTAGCACTAAGGTTTAGACCCGCCAAGATGGCAGCACTGCCGATGACAGGTGACGAATTTGCAGCTACTGCGATAAAGAGGGCAGTACGGTGCTCTGTAGTTTAAAGATGGCGGTTGACAGCTGTCAAAAAGCATGTGGATTTGTTTACAAATTCAAATCTCGCGCTAGTGAGGTTAAGTTGGTAGCACTGAGGTTTAGGTCCGTCAAGATGGCTGCACTGAGGTTTGCGATACGTTGTTGTCTGTCAAAAAGCACGTGGCTGTCAAAAAACACGTGGATTTGTTTACCTATTCAAATCTCGCGCTAGTTAGATTAAGTTGGTACCACTGAGGTTTAGGCCCGTCAAGATGGCAGCAGTGAGGTTAGCGATGCGTTGTTATCTGTCAAAACGCACGTGGCTGTCAAAAAAACACGTGGATTTGTTTACAAATTCAAATCTCGCGCTAGTTAGGTTAAGTTGGTACCACTGAGGTTTAGGCCCGTCAAGATGGCAGCAGTGAGGTTAGCGATGCGTTGTTGTCTGTCAAAAGCACGTGGCTGTCAAAAAACACATGGATTTGTTTACAAATTCAAATCTCGCGCTGGTTAGGTTAAGTTGGTACCACTGAGGTTTCGGCCCGTCAAGATGGCAGCAGTGAGGTTAGCGATGCGTTGT